>NC_056738.1:398532917-398862907 GCF_019279795.1 Protopterus annectens
GGCGGGCATGCTACATAGTGCAGCTAGGGATTGAGAAGGGCAGTGTAGGCCATCTACCCATGGGCAATAACCCTTAAAGGAAATATGTGATCTATTATGGGTCACATGGGTGTTGAATATGGCTGAGCAATTATCTCTATATTCCTGGATGGCACCCTGTCATGATTAGGGGTGCCACATATGACTACCCAACTGGTGTGGTGAAGTAACTATCAAAGAAAGGAGTACTGTCCAGCTGCATCCCATACACACAGTTGCCATTATGTTGATCGCTGCCTAGGTGGTAGTTCATGGGTACAGGTTTGTAACACTGGGGATGACAATGCAATACTTAGCTGTCAGATTGTAGCCATACATCACACACCACACATCTGACACATTAAGGCCCTTACGTATGTTGAATGCAGCACACATTGAGTTGACTATTGCTCCTAGTTCATAGTCATTTCCAAACATCAATAGGCTGATGCCTTCTGTGTTAGTTAATGTGGTATAGATAACAGAGAGGGGGAGTACCAGGAATGAACCCTGTATTACTGTAGCTGGCACTGGTTTGATGTGTGTGTATTAGTCAGACACCATCTGTAGTGGTTCTGCCAGCAGTCCAGTTGCCAACCACTCCTGTGACATAGGAATATACACCTAGTTTACTGAGTCTAGCTGGAACACAGTATGGGTGATGGTGTCCTACGACCTGACAAGGTCATGATATGCAGTGTGAATCAACCCTACTGTCATCTACATCTGTACCGAGTACATCAAATACATTGATCACAGTTAATGGCCTTACAGACCAGACTCAGCAGGGTAGTTGTGCACTATTTCCCATTATCAATGGTGTCTCCCCCTTTGTGGGGTGTGATAACTGTTGCTGTGCACAATTCGGTGTGTACACAGCCTGACATGGCGCTATGATTGAATATGATGTGCATTTGGATAGCTGAATTTTCTTACATTTGTGTAGGATACACCCTGGGATGTTGACAGGTCCCATGAAAGCTGTATGTATGGCTTTAGAGAGTGCAGCTTGTACCTGCATAGTCCTTATTACAGGGGTCCTGTAGTATACATGGATATATTACTAAGTGTACCTGTTGGGGGGTGGGAGGTGGGAGTGGGTTTAGGATCTCCAAGACCCTATCTGGATGAATGGGTGCTATTTCTGTAGGTGAAGTACTTCCTATGCCATAGTGCTGTGCAGCACGGCAGGTCTTGTCGTTGCCATTATGATTAACAACACAGCTATAGAATGCTTTGTGCTTGGCCTCATAATATGTGGCTGATTAGTTTCACAGTAGCTTTGTGTGGTTTTATATGGTGTATCTGCATCTTACTGAGACTGACCAGGGATCACCCACACTCATGTGTGTTCACTCTTGCAACAGTTACTACCTTCTGTGATACAGTTTAAAGCATGGTATCGCCAGTTTGCCTTCTTGTTTGTGTTGGGTTGAATCCTGGTTCTGTTTCAATGGTACAATCACTGCACATATGTGACTGCTTAAGATTCATTTGTGTAGGATTCAGCATTTGCACATGCACTGTCCATCTGCATGGGTACCATGACAGTCACCACTCTGCTCTTAGGAAACATAACATTGGCATTGGAGACTAACTATGTGTAGCATACTGTTAGTCCTGTTTGTGTGACTACTGTGATCCAGGTCAGTGAGGTTGATGGAATCCAACGTTCATTGAGCGCAGGTGTTGGTACATGATGTGTCTTCCCAGTTCATAATGGAATAGTTGAAAGTAGCCATTATTATGGTTCTGTCTCAGACCTAATCTTCCCCATTACAGCACATTATGACAGTTGGGGAATCCATGGCCTGGTGGGTGATCTGTCTCAAGGTGCAATTTGAATTCCACTTTGGCACAAAGCTAGTTGCTCAGCATAATGCATCTGAAGTTATGCAAGTGCAACTAGCGTGGGTGTGTACATATCCTTCAGGAATATGGACACACCTGCGGCCCGTGTGTTCCAACAAAGGATAATGGGCAGGAGGTGAGGTATGTTTTATAACATGGTCATGTAGGTGTGCTCTCCGAAGTGTTGAAACATGTCTCAGCCACTGCACAAATATGTTCTCCATGTTAGGGATTGACATATGTGTGTCCGTATAGTGTTTCTGACATGTATCATTGTGTAGCGAGACCCGCAGTTTATTGCTTGGCTGTCCCTGTAACAGCAGTGGATCTTCACTTGAACTGTGCATGATGTAGGCACTATAGGGGAAACATGAGCCCTAGGCAGTATCCAGATTCCCAGGAGTGACAGGTGCAGGCCCTGTGTGGCAAAGCATCATGGTCTGTCAACCATGTTATCCCAGGCAGATAGATACTGGATACCCTTTGACTTGCACCACTACACTAGACAATTGTGGAATACAATCCTTTTGTCCCTGTACTGCAGTATCATTCTGGCCAATGGCAGAATGCTACCCAGGCCTTGGGACATACCTGCATGGGCTACAAGACCTGGTAGTTCCTACATGTGTTTCCATGCAGACCAGGCTACTGCATCACAGGTCCTGCACAACAAGATGGAATATGCCAGAGCCATGTGTATAGTTCAAAAGGTGGTCTGTGTGTATGGGTATGTGGCTAATCATGGCAGACAGGCAGCTGACAGTATGTATGCCCTTGTATAGGTTGTTGTGTAACATAGTGCTAGAGTTTGCATCACAAATGAGTACTGTTAGGCATGTTTCCAGCCACGTGTTCTGAGGTGTGGTACAATTATGCAAACTATGTCATACAGTTTGTGTATTTCAGTGTCTGTGTCTTCCAACTTTGGGGGGTCACATGTTTGGCCAGATACTTAGAAGCATCTGTGAATGTGTGTGATTTCTGGTAGTGTGTGTGGGTGTCCTTACTGTGTTCTGGTAAGGGTATGTGTTGGTTGTGTTGATATGTTGCATGTGTTAACCTACACCTCATGACTGTCCAGTCCAGTCATGGCTGTAGACTGGGCTGCCTTACAGCTTACCCCTGTAGCTGCATCCCAAACAATGTGTGGGGCGTGGTGTTAGGTGGGTTTGGCAGTGTACATGGCATAGAGATTACATTCCCCCAGGGTGGCCACATACACAAAGCTGACATTAGCAAACACCAGTAGCTGACTAGTGGACATGCCTGTATAAGCATTCAGTACAACAAGTACCAAGTACTGTATTTAGTTTATGTATTGCTTATGAAGATGTTTTAGACAGTGATGCTCACATGTAAATATTTGTGTTATGGATGTGACAACATTGGCTATTACGGAAACACTGTAGCTACCATTAGCAGCAATCCTCCTCTGAGGAGCACATCACATTCTGTTAGTTTATTATAGATGATGCAATTGTCTACAGGTCTGTTTCCTTCTCTGGGTATATACACACATATCCACCAAGACCATGAGCTCTGCTGGGCACCGACACCCACTCTCCAAACAGAGTCTTGTATTAATAGACTCTGATGCCACTACCAACATGATCAGGATATAATCAGATAGTGTGAGCCATCACCTATGAAGCAGCTATTACATATGTGCAGCTGTCTCCTACATCTTACACTCCTACTGCAGATGTTATACTGGAGTTAAAGATGATATGCAGCCTGTTTCATTACCAGTGCTGTGCACTACCTTACATACAGTATGTGCAAGCAGCTGTTAGGTTGGCAATGAGAGGTTGGGCTACATAAACTTGGTAGTTCAACCAGTGTGTCTACTCTCAATATCCAGTCTATGTAGGTGTGCACATTGCCATTTGGCCTAGCCCTGTAGCAAGGGCCACTACACATTTGCATTACATGTACACATGCACAGCTGTTATTATGTGCAAACAATACTAGAGAGGTCCAGCCCTGTAACAAGGGCCACTATACATTTGCATAACATGTACACATGCATAGCTGTTATTGCTTGCAAACGATACTAGAGAGGACCAACTCTGTAACAAGGGTCACTACACATTTGCATAACACGTATGCACAGCTGTTATTGCTTGCAAATGATACTAGAGAGGACCAGCCCTGTAACAAGGGTCACTACACATTTGCATAACGTGTACACATGCACAGCTCTTATTGCTCAAACGATACTAGAGAGGTGGATATTACATGTGTTATGTGCATGGATAGTTACCTGGCTCTTCCAATTATCTTTGCTATAATGCTGCTAAACTGTCAGATCAATAGAAATGATATGTATCCTGTTACTGAGTATTGTAATTGCCAATAGACATAACAGAGCTGCTATGTAGAATAGAATACAGATCTGCCTAAAATACTGTACATTATACAGTTATTATCACAATATCCCACAATGCACATCATATTTGCACGGTAAGCCCATCTTTAACATGTTCATCTTACTTATACACCCATACATATGTCGACTGTTACAATATATCGACATATACTATCCCCTGTTATAGCACATACTTGTTGGACCAATCCTGATACTGACAGTGGCTGGAAGCAAATTGGTGGGTTCCAAGCCCATATCATCCCTTGTGGTGTATGCGGAGTTTGCCGTGTGACCTACAGCAGTACAAACATAGAATACTACAAGCATTACTACTGCTCAACAATGCATCGCTACAAGATAGCTATTTCCACTATATGCATTGATTACACTAATTCTTACAGAACAGGTACTACATTCACAGACATACTACATGTTATACATACCTTCTTAGTAATCGGAGGTGTTATTGACTAGTATAATACTCATTTTCGGTTCATCTTTCAGTGTTTTGTACTGTCCTACAGGTAGATACAGATGGTTTGAATGTGTGACAAGGCAACCTTTTGTAGTTACAGATCAGTAACAAGTGCTATCCCGATAACCAATTGGTGTTCCTAAATAGCTAATTACATGCACATCAGCTGCGCTGCTACTGCCTTAGCCAATACCATGGATACAGTGGAGTATAACTGAGTACTCCAATTGGGCATTGTCCCTTTGCCTTACTTGTGAGGAAGACAGCATGGAAGTGTTGTTTGGAATCTAATGCAACAGCTGTATGGAGATGAACAGTAATATATTGTGTGCAATGCCCAGAGGATTTGGTCTAAATGTGAGTACTGCTGTTATATTTCTGGACATTGCTACTTGTGCAGGGTTTGTCTGTACCTAATACTTCTGCATATGTTTCAGTCTGGCCAGGTTGTTTGACCAGCTCAAGGCTGCATAGCTATGCATATAATGTTAGGGGGTTTACAGTGTGCTTACCAGACGTATTTAATTTGGTGTTACTGTGTATCACAATATACAGTGAGAAATCACCATGTAGTCAGGAAACAGTTAAGTACAGCAAGAACATACAGAACACTGATACTTAGTCACTCCAAAAGCCTATCTTGGAAGCTAGAAGACTTGTAAAACTTTAAGGCTTTCTATTGCTTACCAGTAGCTTACCTACAGGAGAGATGAAAAACAAGCACAGATGGGGAACATGCATGCAACGATACCATACGGACCTATGTGTCAGCCTTAGGCTTTGAAATACTGGCCAAGGCTATTGGCGCCCCCATGGTGCCTTATTTAGGAGAGTCTTGAAGGTGAATCCCAGCTCTGTAAACAGCACAATAGCAGATTCAATGAGGGTTATGCTACTCAACACCTGGGGTTGTGATCACAACATGCATGCACTCACAGCACTCCTCAGGATGGACAATGTCAACATCTGTGCAGTAACTGAGATCTGTCTTAAGCCTCCTGAGAGCAAATGAGCACTACCAGACTACAACCCATACCACACATTTCAGCCACAGAACATGGACTGGCACAGACATGGAGGGGCTGTATCCATATTCATCAGGGATACCTACACCTCCAGGTTAGTGGGGCAGCATGATACCTGAGATCATCCATGTACAGCTAACATCGGCCACAACTGCAATGTAAACTGTGGCCTGCTATGGATCACCCTCCATGACCCAGGACCACCACTCCACCTACCTGGAGACAGTGGAGAACATGACAGTCCTAACACACACCCTTGCATTAGTCAATGTAAACTACCATACCATTAACTGGGAAACTTACTACAGTACTCACTTCCAGGCCCAGTGCTTCCTTGCATTTATCACCTCATATGCCCTGTATCAGGTGGTAACCTTCCTACTGTGGGGTGGAAACTACTAGAAGTGGTCATCACCAACATGGGCAACAGGTGCACCACAGCGGAGGTTAACCGGTCACTGGTTAGATCTGACCATGAACTATTCACTGTTTCCATACCCAAGCATCTCCCCCACCCATGGATACCACATGTATACCTTTCCTACAGCTAAATTTACACTACTAGTGACAGGGGTGGGGGGTTTCACAGCCCCCACGCTAAGGGGAAACACTGCTCAAGATACAGACAGATTTACAAATGCAGTCTATACGGACCTGCACAGATGTATGGATTGTGCCATCACTCGTAAACCAAGACTCACTCCTCCTAGACAAGGACACCAGTCTGGTGGACCTCTGCAATAAGCAGGCTATACTACAGAAGTAGGACAGTGTTCCAGACAAACAGCAAATCCCACGAAGGGCAGACATCCATGATCACTATTAGTATGATACATAGGTCCCTCATGACATCATCCAAGGCTAACATAAGCAGGAGAATATGCAAGGATTCAAAGATAACCACAAAGCCTTCTTTGGCTATGTCAAGGATCTACGTGGTGACACACAAATTTGCACTGGGCCGGTGAAATATAGTACAAAATATGCTGACCCTACTGATATCGCCAACCTCTTTGCAGATACATTCAGTGCATACTTCACCCCTTAAAGAGCCCACAACACTGCCCGAAAGGTACAGTATCCCACATATCAGAGACACACAGGTGGAAATGGCCCTCTCTAACAGCAGAACACAGCATCAATGGAGGCAGATGTTGTCCCAGACTGCATCTTGAAAACTGTACAAGACAACCTGACCCCCCCCACCTAATTAAGCTTTCCTACCTCAGCCTCTCCACAGGCTACATGCCCATACAATGGCACATGGCAATGGTTATTCCACTCCATCAAGGTGGAATCACAACTGACCATGGTAACTACCACCCCATAAGCCTGACTAGCCTGGTTTGCAATAGTATGGTTTGCATGCTCATGGCACTCATTAACAAAGACATTGGTAACCTCTGAACACGTGACCCAACCCAAGTCAGCTTGATTGAGTGCAGTTCATGCCTACTGAACCTGTTTGACATCTTATATACAGTCACCAAGATGTTAGATGATGGGGGAGGTGGTTCACACATACTACCTGAACCTCGCCAAGGCTTTTGACACCATGCCCCACTCAGGTATTATTGATAAACACACCAGCCTGTACATACACCCATACATCACAGGTTGGTTGCCAACGTGCTTACACACAGAACCCACATGGTACGATTAGCAGTTTTTGGGTCCAACTCTTAACCAGTCACTACTGGTGTCCCACAGGACTCAGTCCTGGGAGCCCTACTGTTTGGCAAATACATCTCAGAGGTACAGGCAAACACAGGTGGACTACAGCAGACCATGTTTGGAAATGACTGTGAACTGGGAGCCATGATTGATAGTCCAGCTGACACAGACATCCCTCAAGGGGCCTCACAGAGAACATCACAGGGTGTCAACGTCATGGCCTCCAGCCAAGTGCCACTAACTGCATGGTCATTCCATTGTGGAATTGGCACCCACATATTAACACATAAGTGGCAGCCACTTTAATATAGACAAGGTAATGGGGTATCTGGGGACTAAGGTAGATAGTGATCACCCCTTTGACAATCATATCTCCGCAGTAGTTAGGACATCCTTTTATGTAGGCCATCTGATTACTAAAGGATTCCCATCTAGACATACTGGGGTTATAGTGCCCTTTACTCATCACTCATCAGTCCCATCATAGGGTATAATAACCCATGTGGGATGTACCTCAGAAGACACTTCCAACAGCTGGGAAGTCCACAAATGTACCTCACCAAGGGGAATACTGGCCTCCAACACAGGCTTATGCAGGCAGACTGAATAAACTCCTGCTTTACTCAGTGGCATCTCATTTACCTAGAGATGATCTCCACTGGCCAACACAGCCATGTCAAACTCTGGCTCAATGGATATGCTCCACCAATGGGAATCCATGTTACAGTGAGCCATACACTGTAGTGAGCTGAACCTTGCCACAACAATAACTGGAAGATGCTGGAGGGACAGCTTCCTGTCACAGACACTCCCCATACTTTGGAACAACATCCCTAACTACATTATACAGAGCCCCTCACTAACACTCTGCAAGAGAAACCTTGAAGACTGGATGGGGAAAAGTAGATGCACACCAGGGATCCCGCCATTGGCTCTGCTCCACAGAGGGACAGTTAATGAATCAATGGGGTGGCAAAAGCTGACACATTTTCGCTGGGCTTATGAATGGCCTCTGGCAGTTGGCCAAGTGCCTACCTATGAATCTATACAGACAGTATCTGCATATGCTGATAGCTTAATTTACTGTTCAGGTGTTGGCTTTCCTTGTGCCAATGACAGTTGTGTGTGCAATAGTTGAGGGCTGCCTATGTTGGATGCACACAGTAGACTGCCTATACATGACAATTTACAGGTAGTCTTGTGTGTGTGCCATCCATTTTTACTGTGTGTGCAGGTGGAGAAAGGTGTCAGTCACTAGGTGCCTACACTGTCAGTGTGTGTGCTATACATTCCCTCTTTGCCAAGGCATGGGCATACTGGGCACACCTCTGTCTGCCTACTGGGGCTGGCTCAGTGTTTTCGTGGTCTGAGTACCTCTGTGCCTGTGGGGCTCTTGGCAATGGTGGTGGGCTGTGAGGGCCTTCACCATTCTGTCCCTGCTGCATTTGTTTCCGCAGGATCATATTGTGTAGCATTGCACACGCTATGAAGATGTGGGCACATGTGCCTGGAGAGTACTGCAAGGCTTCACTAGATATGTCCAAGCAATGGAACCGTGATTTCAGCATCCCAAATGCATGCTCTGTGATGATTCTGGTTTGTGCGTATGTCTCATTATGGCATTCCTGATAGCCAGAATCCCCCACCAGGTGGCCATTTGGGATGTCCCCCCTGGCAAATAACTGATACAGCTGTGAGGCATGCCAGATGTGGGAGTCATGATAGCTTCCAGGGCTGCAAGCACACACATCCATAATGATGCCCTGGGCATTGCACATGACCTGGCAATTGATGGAGGGGTATCCCTTGTGGTTTATGTAGTGCCTACCCTGCTCACCAGGTGGTGACTTGATGTGTATGTGCGTGCAGTCTATTGCACCCAGTACCTCTGGGTATTCTGCCACATGGTGGAAGAGACGCATATTGCTGGCCAACTCCTCTTGCATTCGGGGGAAGTATATGTGCTCATTGGCATGTGGTAACATGGCATCCAGGAACTGGTGTAGTACCCTGGATACTGATGCCTGTGAGATCCCCATGATATCCCCAGTTGGTCTTTGAAAGGTACCTGTAGCTAGTGTTCTCAGGCTTACACATACCTTCGTATCCACTGGGATGGGTTCCCGTCTGTTTGTTCTGGCTCTGAGGCATGGCCGGCACAGCTCCACAAGTTGCTGTAGGATGTCCCTGTCCACCTTGTAATGCTCTACTATCTCTAGATCATGTAGCCCCTGGTAGGTTAACCTGGGTCTGAACATTCTCCTCCTCCTCTGGTGCCTGAGGTGGTCATGTGCATCATCCTCCACACCACCTTCAGTCTCCAACACATGCTGGTGGATCAAAGCTATGGCAGCCCCTAACAAGTACATAATAAAAGTTCCCCATCTGTATACACCACTGTCCCACTCACCAGGCTGAACAAGGAGAAAATTACAGTCAGCTGCCTGTTGGGTGCCAGGATCCACCACATAACGCATGCACTCAAGTCACTCCACAACAAGTACAAATGCGACTCTGTCATTGTCCATGCTGGAGTGAATGACTTGAGATGTACCTCCCTGGACTACATGAAAAGAGACATGGAAGAGCTCTTGGATCATGTAACCCAGGCAGGTATGACCCTAGCCCTGAGTAGCATCCTGCCTTCACCCAGAATGATACCACAGTATAAGGACAAAATGATTGACTTCAACAATTGGCTAAGCTTCTGGTGTCATTCAAAGGGGATCCAGTATCTGTCTGCCTGGGAAGACATGATCGATGAACTACAATGCTTTGCCAGAGATGGTCTGCACCTGTCACCCCTGGGATTCAGGTTACTGGCTAAAGCTCTTGCCACCCCTATAGTGCCTTTTTTAGGCAAGATTCAAAGGATAAAACCACCACCATAACAGATACAAGCATGCAAAATCTGAAGGTAATGCTACTTAATGCTAGAAGTCTAAACCTCAAAATGCACTCTCTCGAGACACTCCTAAAAATGGAGAACATTGATATCTGTGCAGTGATAGAGACCTGGTTCAAGACTCCAGAGAGCACCCCTGCAATACCAGGCTACAATTCTTACCACACTTTTCAGCCACAAAACCAAGACCAACACACTAAAGCTGGAGGAGTGTCCATATTCACTAAGGATATTTACACCTCCAGGCTAGTTGCCCAACACAATGCATCTGAAATTCTCCAGGTGCAACTAACACTAGGTAAGACTGCAATCCAAATTGTAGCTTGCTACAGATCCCCCACCATACACCAAGATTCTCACTACACCTTCCTAAACATACTGGAAAATATTAAGATACAACCAAACACCCTAATACTGGGTGATTTCAACTACCCTGCCATTAATTGGGAAAACTACTCGGGTATCAACTCCTTTTCCTAACGGTTCTTGGAATTCATAAATTCCATCGCCCTGGATCAACTAATCCATTGTCCCACCAGGGGCTCCAATATCCTAGACCTGGTCATTACCAACATGGGAGATAGATGCTCCACACCAGTGGTCACCCCCTCATTGGTCAGGTCTGACCATAAGCAAATCATCCTTGACATCCACATCCCACCCCCATCCCCCAGTAAGGAAACCTCCTTAAAAAACTTCTCCAAAGCCAACTTCATGCTACTGAAGTCAGAAGTGACAAACTTCACAACACCCACGCAGACGGGATCTGGAAGTTTGACTGCAGAATCCTACACTAAGGCACTGTACGAGCACATCCACTAGTGCGTGAATCGTGCCATCCCAAATAGAACCAAGATGCTCTTCTCCAAAAAAAGGAAGCCAATCTGGTGGTCCCCTGCTATAAACAAACTGTACAACAGGAGGAAGAAACTGTTGCAGAAAAGAGGAAAATCCCAGGATGCAAAAAACTCCCTCACCAGCTTCAGTAAGAAGCTGAGATCCCTCATAAAATCCTCAAAAGCTAGTTATGAAAATAAAATTGCCAAATATTCCAAAGACAACCACAAGGCATTCTAGAGTTATGTCAAGAATCTAAATGGCAATGCTCAGATCTGCTCTGAGCTACAACAGAATGGCATTAAATATACTGATCCCAAGGATATTGCCAATATCCTGGCAGATCGATTTAGTGCCAAGTTCACCCCCCTCTCACCCCTAAAGGGCCCATCTCAATACCAAAAGATTGCCAAATTCTGATAATCACAGCCACACAGGTAGAAACAGCACTCTCCAAAGCTAAGAATACAGCATCAATGGGACCAGATGACATCCCAGGCTGTGAAATATATGAACTACAAAATGAACTGGCACCCCACTTAAGTGTCATGTTTAATCATAGCCTCACCTCAGGCTTTGTGCCCACTGAGTGGCACACAGCTACAGTTATCTGGCTCCACAAGGGAGGATCCACCTTGGATCCCAGGAACTACCTTCCCATCAGTCTGACAAGCCTAATCTGCAAGGGCATGGAACGCATTATCATGGAACTTATAAAAAAAGACATTGGCAATCTTCAAACACTGGACCCCACCCAGTTTGGGTTTGTGAAGGGCCGATCTTGTCTCCTGAATCTGATTGACTTCTTCGAATCAGTCTCCAGAGCTGTGGACGAGGGTAAGGTGGCCCACACAGCCTATCTGGACCTCGCCAAGACCTTCAACACCATCCCCCACTCTGGAATCATAGATAAACTTACTAAGCTGGACATAAATCCCTACATCACTCGATGGGTTGCCAACTGGCTTACTGACAGAACCCAGACTGTAAAAGTAGCCGACTCCAAATCCAGCTCCAGACAAGTGACAAGTGGAGTACCTCAGGGTTCAGACCTGGGACCACTCCTGTTTGGCATCTACTTCTCTGAAGTACAGGCCAACGCTAAGGGACTCTGGCTAACAAAGTTTGCAGATAACTGCAAACTGGGAGCCATTATTGAATCCCCAAATGATGTGGATATTCTACAAAAGGGCCTTACAGAAACAGATGCCTGGTGCCAGAGCCATGGGCTCAAGCTTAATGCCAAGAAATGTATAGTTATCACCTCTGGAAAAAAAACATGTACCCATGAACTACCACATAGGTGGCAGGACACTAAACATCGAAAGTGATGAGAGACTTAGGGACACAAGTGGACAGTGGTCTCACTTTCGATAACCACATTGCCACAACAATCAGGAAATCCTTCTATGTGGCACACCTCATCACTAAGGGCTTTTCATCCAGAAAAAAGAGGTCATTGTCCCACTGTACTCATCCCTCATTAGACCCATTATAGAGTATAATGCCCCATTTGGTATGTACCTCACAAGACATCTGTAACAGTTGGAAAGGCCACAGAAATACCTCATTAAAAGAATCACAGGCCTAAAGCAGATGCCATATGCTGACCGTCTAAAAAAACTCCAGCTATACTGTGTGGCATATCATCTACTCAGAGGTGATCTCTGCTTAACATACAAGGCCATGTCAAACCCTGAGCTGTTGGACATGCTCCACTTAAAGAAATCCCAATCCCTCATAGCCACACGCTCCAAGGATCTAAACCTTATCATCACAATGAACAAAACATGCTGGAAGGATAGGTTCTTGACCCAGAGACTCCCCATACTCTGGAATAGACTGCCCATACATGTCAAGCAGAGCGCCTCATTGGCCCTCTTCAAAAGGAACCTTGGTGATTGGATGGGAGATAGGAAATTCACCCCGGGAATCATTTTAGTCGCCCTGCTAGACAGGGACCCAGAGAAGTAAATAATGTGGGAAGAAATTTCCAGGGAATTGTTATGGCTAGGCTTGCATAGGCCTTAGGGCCGATAGCCTAGTACCAACCTATGAACCTATGGTGCAGGGTGTATGGGAATACACAAATGTGTGTGAGGTGCTTTCACACATTATAGTATTGTGCTATGGATGCTACTGATGTCAGTGGGTGTGTATGACCTATTCCAGCTGCAGTGTGTCTTAATTATGGGTTTTGCAATGAGTACTGCAAGTGTGGGGCCTTTACTGTGGAGATCTACTTGCCTGCTTTGATTAATCTGTTGCCCTTTAATTCACTTTTAGACCTGGATCCCCACCCATTATCAGGCATGCATCCACCTGCCATCTTTCTTGTTTTGTACTTTCCCTACCCAGTCATGGCAAAAGGTGCCTTGTAGCTGATATACTGCAAATCAGCTTTGTTCTGCTTTGACACTTTACTGTTTTCTTTGCAGTACAGCCTCTCCCCTTTCCTGTTCTGCAGGTAGTTGCTTGCAGCCTTGTTAGCTGTTGTCAATGTCCCACTGTAGGCTCCTAGGTGTTAATTAGTCATTTGTACTCCAATTTCACTGCTGCAGCATTTCCTTATTTCTTTCCTATAACCTTTCTGTTTCAGCTGCAGTGTGCGCTGCTCATACCCATTTACCGGGTTTACGCGAGTTTTCATCTCCGTTCACATGCATACTCGGTTACCTTGTGTACTCTCAGCTAAGCATAGCTATGGCCAATTTGACACACCTCTATCCTGCAGCTTTGCCTAGCTAGGGGCAGACCAGTTTAGCAATGCTCCAATGTGCTTACAGCAATGACGACACACCCCTCTCTTGATGTCATCTTTATCTCAAGGGCACACCTCGATGTTATAACACTATGCTGTGAGGTGCTGCCTTACACCAGCGGGATATATGCGATTCACTATTACTCCTCCCATTTGCATGGCATTGCCTACTAATTCCTAGCTACTGTGCATAACACTGTCACTGCCCCTTAGCAACCCTTGTGCCATAGTATGGTGTAGCATACTTGCCATTGACTATTATGGGGAAATCGTAATATGTGTTTCATTGTGGTTTTATTCTATATTTTTATATATTCCTTGTGATCCCCATTGCACATCGCTGCCCTGCACTTCCACATTGCAAATATATATATTAAATGTTAATTTTATATTTTGTACATGTTTTTTATGCTAATGGCTATATATTCAGCCATTGGCATATATTAACAATATAATACATGTGTTTGGTCGGCTGTCATGGCTCCGATTTTTTGTTTGCAAAAATGTAAACCGTTTTCTGCGGTTTACATTTCTGCATGTTTACACTACGCCTGCACCACTTCCTGAATCACTACATACCTTCATTTGCATGCTACACTGCTGCACATGGGGTAATTAGCATACAAGGCTCGGGAGTTGTGCGGGCGTAGCATACGCAGGTAGTGCATGTGGAAACAGCTCGTACCTGAATCACTTGGTGGCCATATGTGGTGTTAGAATGCCGACGCTGCTCCTGCACCTGGAGCAAGTTTCAGGAATCCTGGGGAATGTCTATTTTCATTAACTTTCTTAGAAATATCTGCCTCACATGCCTTTAAGAAAGTATCCCTGATAGCATCATTCTGTAGTGTATACGTGCTGGGTTTTCTCAGAGTATGTTTATCAATACTATCTTTCAATCAAAACATGTTTTTAACATTACATTTCTGCAAAACATCTTCAGACTGATTATCACATTACTTAGTTGTGATAGAACTGCCAGAATATATGAAAGACCTTTATTTAACAAATAAATTTGTGCATCAGAAAGATTATGGTGACTTAAGTTCACCACTAAATCATGTAAAATTAATGATGGATTACATGCTCGATCTATTAACATTCTGTAGAAATTTTCACCTCTTCCAGTCTCTGCTCAATGAACAATCTCCCTTGTTTGTCATGTGTTGTTGTAGGAGCAGTGGGAGAGCTGGAAAAAACAAAGATAGTACACAGGTATCCTTACGTCTAGCTCCCATGTTCATATCTTGTTCACATCAAATGCTGGTCTTGTTTCTCATTGAGAACGAGTGTGGTGGCATTATTATTCTGTGGAGGTTTTACTATTGTCTGTGACCTTTTATCTGCTGTCAGTTCAGATTCATTTTCCAATTTAATGTTCATTGGAGGATTAGCATCAGATTTTGTAGTGGGTCTATCTCTAGGCAATGCAAAAATTCTCCCATTTTTAAAATCTGAAAAATCCCTTGCCAATTTCTTTATTTTAATGCGCTCCAATATCATGTCAAAATCTGAAATACCTGAGTAAAGCTCTTCCAGTTTATCAATAAACACATGACAGAAGGCACAGATAATATGAATATTGAATAAGATTATTGTCTGAGCCAGAATTCCATAAAGAGAGTGGGTGCTGTGACATGTAATGTAACCAGAGTTACAGTGAATCCATTATTGCATTTGAATCTTGATAATTCCTCTAAATCCATACCGGAAGAAACTACTGAATATGAGGGTTTCATGGCAACCGATAGATACTTGGAGAACTCTTTATACAAACTTAAGAAGCTGCAATGGCAGCAGCTTCACCTGGAAACGTGCCTTCACCACAAGTTAAACTTTTAGGTATGCCTACCTATGGTAACACCTGCCCAGAATTACTGAAAAAATGCAGTTAATAAACCTTGAAACAAGCCTCAGTTATATTAGATTATTAATGGAATACTTCAGTCCTGCTGAGAATGATTTAATATTGGAAGTAGAATTGAAATAGAAAGAAATGGAAATTAAATATGCAACAGATATTTTTATTGATAAATTGGAAGAGCTGTACTAATATTTCAGCTTTTGACATGAGATTGGAGTGCATTATAATGAAGAAATTGGCAAGGAATTTTGCAGATTTAAAAAATTGGAGAATTTTTGTATGGCGTAGTGATCGACCCACTACAAAATCTGATGCTAATACTCCAATAAACATTAATTTGGAAAATGAATCTGAACTGACAGCAGATAAAAGGTCACAGACAATAGTAATACCTCCACAGAATAATAATGCCACCACACTCGTTCTCAATGAGAAACAAGACCAGCATTTGGGATGTCTATGATAACATCCTTAAAGGGCAGATGCTAAGGAGCTACAGATTACACACCAGGGAAGACAATCTTGAAAGAGCTAACCAATTATTAGGACAACAATTCATAAACAGGGTTATAGAAAGAAGGAAGTCCATCATCAGATGGAAGAAATGAAGAGACAAAGCAATACATATGGTAGACCATTTTTCTCACAGAGAACTGAGAAAAACATTCAAACCATGAATAATAATAACAATTTAGTGAATTCACACTCGAGTCATTCTGATGTATTATAGCGACACTAGATATGTATGTGAAATTATAAGAAATAATTTGAAAATTCTACTTAGTGGTGATCGCAGTAGAAAGATAGTGGGTAATACTCCAGATTTTTGTTTTAAAAACAACAAGAATCTCAAGCGTCTGCTGCATCAGGGATCCATCAATTGTGATCATGTTTGCTTGAATAGAGTGGAGACTTATCCATGTAGAACTTGCATGGTATGCAAATTTATTTCCAAAACACAAGATTTTATACATCCAGTAATTGCTACAAAATATATGCTGAAACTTGATACTGACTGCAGGACATAAAATGTGATATATATTGCATGCTGCCAACATTGTCAATGCTTTTATGTTTGAAAAAATTATAGTCATTTCAAGGAAAAGATATCCAAACATATTAGTGATATCTGTTTGAGAGATGATAAAAGCCCATTGATGAAGCACATTTCATTATATAGTAATCAAACTTTCTCTTTTTTAGTCCTGTAGAGTGTTCATGGTGATGTGTAGAGGTGGTGACATTATGCCAGAAACTGAGTTTGCAGAAATGCACTGGATAGGGAACCTGCGAGCAGACAGACCTCCTGGGCTCAATACATCACTCTCACTTAAGCCAGCCTTAAAAAGGCATAGGCTCAATTATTGATTGATTGGTTTGAAGCCTTTTAAATATGTTCGTAATTTATGAATGAATAAGATCCGATGAAGGGTATCATCATTACCCGAGAGCACTTACGCTTTGTTTGTTTTAATGGAGTTATGAAAAATGTGAAACATTTCATTCTTTTATTAAAGTATCAAAGTTTATGTCTAATGCATTAGTGGTTGAGATACTTTGTTTTGCTTGTTGTTCAAATACATTCCAGTACCAGCTGTTAGTTGCCATTCTTTTATTTTGTTTGTTTTTATATATCTACATATATATATATATATATATATATAGCAAGATATAGATAGATATATTTACACACACACGCACACACACACACACACACACACTATATATATATATATATATATATATATATATATATATATATATATATATATATAGCTAGAGATATATAGATATATCTACACACACACACTCAATATATATATATATATATATATATATATATATATATATATATATATATTTTTTTTTTTTTTTTTTTCCAGGTTGGACTTAACTACAGGTAGAGCAAAAAGCAAAAGATTTTATCTGTGTGTGAGTTTGTGTGTGTGTGTGTGTGTGTGTGTGTGTGAGTTTGTGTGTGTGTGTGTGTGTGTGTGTGTGTGAGTGTGCAAACACATATATACTATATATAATGAAATAGATTTGTTTATAGAAGTATATTGTTGGGCATTGTTCAAACAGTCTAGAATGTAGTCTTCCCTTTGTAACTCAACAACAGCTTTGTATGTAGTCCTCTTGTAATAATGTTGTTCACAGTATAACTGAGCTGTTTTACTGATTCAGACTGAAAATGAATTCATCCTTAGCATAAGGAGTAGCCATGGCAAAAATGTTAATACGTAAAGTTACATTGACATAGAACATATCTCACATCAGAAGACAGCTAAAGTCATGTGCCATTACAGTTAGCTGTTTTTGAAGCATCTTCTTAAAAGAATCCATGGACAGAATTAAAGGTTGTTAATTTGTAAAGGAAAGGCTTATGTCACTTGGATTGATATCAGTCTTGTAATATGGGCAACTCAGTAATGGTGATCTAAAATGAACACCTTAAAATCAGATTATGTTGACCCCATGAACAATCAACTGTTATGTACTGCTGCTTCTTGTGGTACAGAAAAATGTCTTTAAACTGCCACAGTGGTTTTCCATCTTTGATTAGAATATTAGATGGCAATACCTAAGCTGCATGGAGTATACCAACTATTATACAACGACCCCCCCATTAATATTCCAAAATGTGCACGTTGATTGGTCAGCGTGCACATTGTAAATCAGACTTTAACAGAACTGAACGCATCTTCCTTTCTCTGTTGCTTTTTTTAAAGCTGTCTCGCTATGTTAAATGGGTTTAACATAGCGAGACAGCTTTAAAAAAAGCAACAAAGATTCTCCGTTGCTTTTTTAAAGCTGTCTCGCTATGTTAAACTCCTTTAACATAGCGAGACACTTTGTAAAAAGCAATGGAAATCTTGCTTTCTCCGTTGCTTCCACCCACAGCTCTGATGAACTATTTAAGCATACACATGTGCAGTACAACAGAACTGACGCAGAATACCAGACAGCTGTGGAAGGGCAGCAAGGAGGCATTATACAATGCCATTATTTAAGAAAATTAAGTATTTGTTTTCTTAAATAATGTCATTGTATAATAGCAATAACCCACTTCTGGGTGTGGGTAATGCTGGATTTACCCATGGTTGTCTTTGTCTGGCCACTCGGGCTTCACAATCGTAACCAAACCACACCAACAGTGGGTAAATCCAGCATTACCCACACCCAGAACATTACATGAATGTTACTTCTGAATGCCTATTTGTACAGGCTGTGTGCTCTTGCCTAAACATAATAGGTAACAAGAGGACATTTTGGTATATATATCAGTCATTTTATCTTTCTAAAGGTTCAGCATCAGGTGACTAGATCATTTCTCCCACAATACCAGTGGAAATTTAAAATATAAAACAAACGTGATCAAAGATGCTGTGCATTGCATAAATAATATAAACAGAATTCAGTTTATATATGAAGCTACTATGATTAATCCCAAGTCATTTAATTAGCATGTTATTAATCACTTTCAAAACATCTAAACTCTCACAATGCTGGCTATATGTATGTATGTATATATATATATATATATATATTTTTTTTTTTCAGGAGGTAAATCCTGTGTATAAGCTGATGTGGGGAAAAGGCCTTTTGCTTCCAGTCTCTATATATACCAACTATGAGGTCACACAAAGTGGGTGGAAAGGGAAAATGTGGAAGACAAAAATAAAGACCATCTTTTCTCTCTTCCTCAAGTTCCACAAAACAAAAACTGAAACCCAATATACTGCAGCCAGTTACAATATACTGAAACAGTGAGTGCAGAAACCTACAAGCATTTTCCAGAGACATTTGTGACTTGTTGAAATACTACACAATATATGCTATGTTCGGAGTTTCTAGTCTCATGATGATTGTTACATATTTTGTCATTTGCCTTATTATGTCACGTAAGTGGGAAATAAAAGGCTCTGTTATATATGCCTGAACTTTTTAAAAACCAAGCAATGAGTATTTCACACGCACTACTCAGTTAGTCATAGTACAGCAGAACAAACCATTCTTTATAAAACTTTTTAACTCTGAACATGTTACTTATCTTGGCTATAACAGAACAAATGTTTTTTAAAGGCCATTTCATATACTAGCACAGATGGAGATAAAGTTTTCCACTCTTATAAGTAATAAAAAATATCTTGTCTTCAGTCTACTAGTGTTAATCATTTGTGTAGTTAGATTAGCACTGTGTAAGAGAAAATATAAATATTATAGTATTTAGCTCCATTTTATAGAATGAATAAATGCAGCATTTTCAAAAACATTATTGTTTTCTGTATTACTTCCTTGTACGTATAATATTATAGTTAAAGTATCAAGTTGTTTTCAATTCAAGCTGTTGAAAATTTGTCCAATTTTTTGTTATTTTTTATTTATTTATTTTTGCAAACTGCAACTTTGATTAATTGCTGAGATATGAAAACTTATTTCCCTTGTTATGGATTCCAGCTATACCTAGAATTGGTTATCCATAAAACATATGCCTTACAAACAGACAATTAATGCATATGATAATTATGTTGTTTACTTACATGAGCCTCATGACCTTGTTTAGAAAAAGTCCATCTGCAAGCCGTAAGTAATCACTTCGTATTTCCTTTGACAGAGTAAAGACTTCATGGTGCTGTGGTGTTATATCACCATTATTTTCAACTAAGTTTTCAAATGTTTTTACCTGCAAAAAAGGAAATATAAATCTGTCACCATAATAACAATGATGCTTTCATTATAGCTGCACTATGAATTGAGGAACCAGTGCTTACTGATGGATTTAACAGGGCAAGGAAAAGTAAAAATAAAGAGTGGTGAGGAATAAATTAAATGTTCCAGAAAAAGCATGATCAGAATTATCTGCAGTAGTCTGACAGCAGCCTTACTACCTTACTAATACTTAAAGCTTGATAGTGGGTATATGTGAGTGTGTGTGTGTGTGTGTGTGTGTGTGTGTGTGTGTGTGTGTGTGTGTGTGTGTGTGTGTGTGTGTGTGTGTGTGTCTCTACATCTCAAAAGCTTAAAGTGATTTGCCAAGGTTCAAAAACTTATTTTTATTTTAGCACCAAAGCATACAGTGCATAAACTATAGAACAGTTCCTTCCCCATCTCTGAACATTTCTGTAATATCTTTGATATATCAAAATAATTTTAAAATATGTGGTTTCCTTGCACTGTTGTCACTGAGGAAAAACATAGAAGTTTAACATCAGTGATGTGAGAATAGGTTAATGTCTATTGCATCCATAGACACAGACGATGGTGTCTCATTCAGGTCTAGGGATGAACCAGACGTTAACCTATCATAATATCACAACTGGAGAAACTAAATGTTTTGGGCCATAATTTAATAAAAAGTTTATGAAGCTTTTTATTAAAAAAAAAAAAAAGAAAGAAAGAAAAGCAAGCAGGAAAATACATCATGACACTTGATTCATCAAATCCCAAAATTACATAGAATCATTGTTAAATCACTTTAAAGAGACATCAAAGTGCTAAGCATACATTTAGTGTGTGGGCTTCCAAATGGCATGACTAACTAGCAGTTATATTAATGTAATGTACCGTTCTAGCAAATCACACTCATTGTGTGCATTAAACACAGCATTTTAAATATGTGATAAGCAGTTCTTGACCTGTGGCTTTTATATTTATTATTGTTTTAGGATATGCCTTTTAATGCGACACTGTACTTTCATGTTTTTCCTACATCACAAATATACCTGCCTGGATGATCTTTGCTATTACCTCTATAGAAAATCATAATGCTAAAGACACTCTCTGCTCTAAGTTGATAAACTGCATTGCAATAAATCCTATATTTAACACCCAGTCTGCCACAGTTCTCCATAGTTTCAGTTGCCTGATGCTTAATTATCTAGACAAGGTAAACAAAGCTATGCTAAACCCATCAAATATCCCCTTATGTTCTTTTAATCATCATACCACAGTGCTCTCTTTCATTTGAGCTAAAATGAAAAAGGGGAGCCATTTCTTTTATTATGACAATTTCACGACATGCCATAGTTCTGAACACAAGGCATTCCCCGGGATTTATGAAGCTTGAGTCAGGTGCAGGCGTAGCATTGGCGATCTAACACCAAATATGGCCACCGAGCGATTCAGGTACGAGCTGTTTCCACGTGCACTACCTGCGTACGCTACACCTGTACAGCTCCCGGCACCTGTATGCTAATCACCCCATGCGCAGCAGTGTAGCATGCAAATTAAGGTATATAGCGATTCAGGAGGTGGTGCAGGCATAGTGTAAGCATGCAGAAATGTAAACCGAAAAAAACGGTTTACATTTTTCAAACATAAAATCGGAGCCATGACAGCAGACCAAACTCATGTATTATACTGTTAATATATGCCAATGGCTAAATATATAGCCACTGGCATAAAACAACATACACAAAATATGAAAAAGAACACAATATTATGCCCACACTAATGCGAAGTTAATGTGCAGGGCATCGGTGCGCAAATGGGATCGCAAGGAATATAAAAAAATATAAAATAAAACTGCAATGAAACACATATCACGATTTCCCCATAATAGCAATGGCAGGCATGCTACACCATACTCATGTCGCAAGGGTTGCTAAGGGGCAGTGACAGTGTTATGCACAGTAGCTAGGAATTAGTAGGCAATGCCATGCAAATGAGAGGAGTAATAATGAATCACAGATTTCCCACTGGTGTAAGGATGCACAAAACAGCATAGTGTTATAACACCGAGGTGAGCCCTTGAGAGAAAAATGACATCAAGAGAGCGGTGTGTCACCATTGCTGTAAGCACATTGGAGCACTGCTAACCCGGTTTGCCTGTTGCTAAGCAAAGCAGCAGGATAGGGGTGTGTTGAAGTAGCCATAGCTTTGCTTAGCTGAGAGCACACAAGGTAACCAAATGTGCATGTGAACGTGGAAGAAAACGCACTATAAATCTGGTAAATGGCTGTGCGTGGCACGCACCAGAGCAGAAACAGGAAGGATATGGGAAAAAGATAAGGAAATGCTGCAGCATGGAAATAGGAGTACAAATGAGTAATTACCACCTAGGAACCCACAGTGGGCCACTAACAACAGCTAACAAGGCTGCTAGCAGCTAACAGCAGAACAGGAAAGGGGAGGTGCCATACGGCAAAGAAAACAGAACTGTCACAGTAGAACAACGCAAAATTGCAGTAGATCAGCTACATAACACATTTCACAATACATTCCTGGGTAGGGAAGGTACAAAACAAGAAAGCCGGCAGCTGGATGCATGCCTGTCAATGGGAGGGGATTCGGGTTAAAAGGTGAATTAAAGGGCAACAGATAAATCATGGCAAGCAAGCATAATTCAACACCAAAGGCCCCACAATTGCAGTACTCACTGTAAAACCCATAATTAAGATACCCTGCAGCTGAAATTGTACGTACACACCCAATGACATCAGCAGCATCCATAGCACAATAGTATAAAGTGTGAAAGCACCTCACACACACTTGTGTATTCCCATACACTCTGCACCATTGGTGTAAACAGACAGGGAACTTTTAAAATGTAAATGTTAGGGGCTTCCATAGCTTTGATTCACCAGCATGTGTTGGAGACTGCAGGTGGTGTGGAGGATGATGCTGACAACCACCTCAGACACCGGAGGAGGAGAAGAGTGTTCAGACCAAGGGTAACCTACTAGAGTAAAATGATCTGGAGATAGTAGAGCTTTACAGGGTGGTCAGGGACACCATACAGCAACTTTTTGAGTTGTGCCAGCCACACCTTAGAGCCAGAAATAACAGCGGGGAACCCATCCCAGTGGACACGAAGGTATGTGTAAGCTTGAGAATTCTAGCCACAGGTACCTTTCAAAGGCCAACTGGGGATATCCTGGGGATCTCACAGGCATCAGCATCCAGGGTGCTCCACCAGTTCCTGGATGCCATGTTACCACATGTCAATGAGCACATATACTTCCCCTGAATGCAGGAGGAGTCAGCCAGCAATATGCATCTCTTCCACCATGTGGCAGAATACCCAGAGGTACTGGGTGCAATAGACTTCATGCACATACACATCAAGTCACCACCCGGTGAGCAGGGTAGGCACTACACAAACTGCAAGGGATACCCCTCCATCAAATGCCAGGTCATGTGCAATGCCCAGGGCATTATCATGGATGTGTGTGCTAGCAGCCCTGGAAGCTATCACAACTCCCACAGCTGGCATGCCTCACAGCTGTATCAGGTATTTGCCAGGGGGGACATCCCATATGGCCACCTGGTGGGGGATTCTGGCTATGCACTGGAACCGTGGATGATGACTCCCATCAGAAATGCACACACACCCATGCAAGAATGCCATAATGAGGCAAATGCACAAACCAGAATCATCATAGCGCATGTACTTGGGATGCTGAAATTACTGTTTTGTTGCTTGGACATATCTGGTGGAGCCTTGCAGTACTCTCCAGGCACATGTGCCCACATCTTCATAGTATGTGCCATGCTACACAATATGATCCTGCGGAAACAGCTGCAGTAGGGATAGAATGGTGAGGGCCCACCACCATTGCCAAGGGCACCACAGGCACAGAGGTACTCAGACCACAAACACCCTGAGCCAGCCCCAGTAGGCAGACAGAGGCGTGCCCAGTATGCCCATGCCTTGGCAAAGAGAATGTATAGCACACACACTGACAGTGTAGGCACCTAGGGACTGACACCCTTCTCCACCTGCACACACAGTAAACATGGATGGCACACAGACAAGACCACCTGTAGATTGTCATGTATAGGTGGTCTACCATGTGCATCCTACATAGGCAGCCCTCAACTATTGCACACACAACCGCTATTGGCACAAGTTAAGTCAACACCTGAACAGTAAATTAAGCTATTAGCATGTAGTGATACTGTATGTATAGGTTCATAGTTACATAGGTAGGTACATGGCTAACTGCCTGAGGCCATTCATACGCCTAGCCGAAATGTGTCAGCTGTTGCCACCCCATTGATTAACTAACTGTCCCTCTGTGGAGCAGAGCCAATTGCAGGATCCCTGGGGTGTACCCACTGTCCCCCATCCACTCTGCAAAGTTTCCCTGGAGTGTTAGTGAGGGACTCCATATAATGTAATCAGGGATGTAGTTCCAAAGCATGGGGAGTACCTGCGACAGGAATCTGTCACTCCAGTATCTTCCAGTTATGGTTGTGGCAAGGTTTAGCTCATTACAATGTGTGGCTCACGGTGACATGGATTCCTATAGGTGGAGCATATCCATTAAGCCTGACTTGAACATGGCTTTGTTGGGCAGCAAAGATCATCTCTAAGTAAACGAGATGCCACTGAGTAATGCAAGAGTTCATGAAGTCTAACAGCATAGGACACATGTCTGAGGCCAGTAATGCTCTTGGCGAGATATGTTTGTGGACCCTCCAGCTGTTGGATGTCTTCTGAGGTACATCCCAAATTGGTTATTATACTCGATGATGGGATTGATGAGTGATGAGTAAAGGGGCACAATAACCTCAGTATGTCTAGATGCGAACCCTTAAGTAATCAGATTGTCTACATAGAAGGATGGCCTAATTACTTTGGAGATATGATTGTCAAAGGAGAGATCACTATCTAATGTAGTCCCCACATACCCATTACCTCACCTGTATTAAAGTGGCTGCTACTCATGTGTTAATATGTGGGTGTTTAGTTTTCCCAACATGGAATGACCATGCAGTTCATGGCCTTTAGCTGGAGGCCATGACTGTGACACCCTGTGATGGTCTATGTGAGGCCCCTTGAAGGACATCTGTGCCAGCTGGGCTGTCAGTTATGGTTCCCAGTTTGCAGTAATCACCAAACACAGTCTGCTGTAGTCCACCTGTGTTTGCCTGTACATCTGAGAAGTATATGGCAAACAGTAGGGGTCCCAGGACTGAGTCCTGTGGGACACCAGTTGTGACTGGTTAAGAGTTGGAACTGGAGGCTGCTAGACTTACCATGTGGGCTCTGTGTGTAAGCCTGTTGGCAACCCAACCTGTAATGTATGGGTGTATGTATTGGCAGGTGAGTTTATAAACAATACCTGAGTGGGGAATGGTGTCATAATCGTTGGTGAGGTCCAGGTAGTATGTGTGAGCTACCACACCCCACACCTAAAGTCTAGGTGACTGTAAGACATCAAACAGGTTCAGTAGGTATGATCTGCACTCAATCAAGCAGACCTGGGTTGGGTCGAGTGTCTGGAGGTTCCCAATGTCTCTGTTAATGAGTTCCATGATGATGAGCTCCATAGCCTGGCAGACCAGGCTAGTCAGGCTTATAGGGCAATAGTTTCTGGGGTCCATTGTGGTGCCACCTTTGTGGAGTGGGATAACTGTTGCTGTGCACCACTCTGTGGGTATGTAGCCTGTAGAGAGTCTGTGTTTGAATAGTGTGTTTAGGTGAGGGGTTAGTTCATTTAGAGCTCATGTAAGACACAGCCTGGGACACTGTCCGGTCCCATTGAGGCTGTATTTGTGGCTTTGGATAGGGCTGTTTTATCCTGTGTGTTGGTGATTCCCGGGACCGTACATTCTTCTGGTAAGGTTAAGGGCTGTTTAGGGGTTGAGAGGGGTGTGACGTTTGCACTGAACCTGTCTGCCAAAATGTTGGCAATATCAGCCAGTTCAGTGTATTTTGTGCCAGTCTGCACCAACTCTGAGCAGATCTGAGAGTTCCCACTTAGGTTCTTGACATAGCTAAATAACATTTTGTGGTTGTCTGTAGGGTCCTTGGGAAATTGTCTTTTGAAGCTAGCCTTGGATGATTTCATGAGGGATCGTAATTTCTTGCTGATACTGATCAGGGATGTCTGTCCTTCTAGGGATTTTGCTCTTAACTGTACTTGTTACCTCCTACTATTGTAGGGCCGTGTATGGCAGGGGTCCACCAGACCGGTTTCCTTTTTTTGGATGAGTGAGTCTAGGTCTGACTTGGGATAGCACGATCCATGCATTCCTGCAGATGATCATAGAGTGCCTTTGTATAGAGTGCCTTTGTATAGGTTTCAGCATCTTGGACAGCATTGTCCATTGGCGTGGAGGCTGTGAACCATTCCACCTCGAACATAAGCAATGTGAAGTCTGCTTTGGAAAAGATTTTCATGGTGGTTTCCTTGTTTGGGGTTGTGGGCGGAATGTGAATATCCAGAGTGATTAGTCTATGGTCTGATCTAACCAGCGAGGGGTTGACGTCGGGTGTGGAACACCGGTAGCCCATGTTGGTGATGACCAGGTCCAATATGTTGTTCCCTCTGGTGGGTGTGTAGAGCAGTTGTTCCAGGGTGTTTGAGTCAAGAAATTCTAGGAAGCACTGGGCAAGGGAGTTAGTACTTGAGTAGTTCTAACTCAAAAAACTAACAAACTGTATAAAAACAAAAAAGCGAGGTTGTAGAAGAGCAGTCACAAGGAAATTTGTTGACTTAAACACAAGTTTATTAGCACTTTAGGAGGGAACAATGTCTCTCTGTTGTTATAATATTATACAGGTAACTAGAATTGTATTTTTGATTTAAAATGCAAAGTTTTTTTAAGAATTGTGCTATACAGCGCTTCCTATTTTTTAAATAATGTTGGTATTTTGCTATTTGTATTGCATTACGTGTTTGTTTCCTGCAGGATTTTTTTACAGAAGGTTTTTATGTGCTAGAGGTTTATGTTGGGTGTGTTACTAACACGTGCTGAGCGTTGTGGTTAATTAGTTAATTGGCTGTTTTTTTGATTGTTATAAATACTTGACTTAACTTGCTTGAATTTTGTCTGAGGAAGGAGAGACATTGTTCCCTCAGAAAGCGCTAATAAACTTGTGTTTAAGTCAACAAATTTCCTTGTGACTGCTCTTCTACAACCTCGCTTTTTTTGTTTTTATACAGTTTGTTAGTTTTTTGAGTTTGAATTTGTTTGTTAACATGGTGAGTGAGTTTGGAGCATCACCTCAAGGCTCGCTCTTCACCCAAGTGGAGCAGAATGGTGAAAACAATAATAATAGGGATGTGACTGCCGAAGTGAATGCTGAAGGTAACTTAACAGCCCTCATTCACATTCTTTTGGGGCGAGTTGATAGCCTCACCCAGCGTATGGACTCCTTCTCTGATGCTGGAAACTCTGTTATTTTGAGGAGTCCGCCTTCTGGTTCAACTAGACAACTTAACCCACCTGAGCGGAATTATGCAACAATAACCACAGCTTGCCCAGCTCAATCTGGGTATAACAATGTTATTCATTCTCCGGAGTCTTCGGATATCCAAGCCAGGCAAGGTATTAATTCACAGCGCTTGGATAATTCTACACAAGGGAGCAACTTTCAGAACATAGATTCTGCTTTGGTTCCATCTATTGGTAGCTTTTTGAACAACAACTTCTTTGGAAATGGGAGCACAGCGGGTGATCAACAAGAACCCGCTGTAACAGTGAGTAACATCACCAACTTAATAAGCAGTTTTGATCATAAACTTTTTCGATGCAGAAAACTACAACTTGAAATTTCTTACTTACAAGAGTGATAAGTTAAAAAACTCATCCCTAAGGGTCTGCGACAATGACATTACCCAGTGGGTCTCATAGAAGGCTCACAATTTCATTGCGAGCTTCTTGCATTATTTGATAAACAAGGATTTGAGTTTATTAATCTGCTTATTGCTCAATATAAATTAGAAGTTGATGCCTTAAAAGTTGAACTTGAACTATTGGAACATAATATTAAAACAGATTGTGACTTCTTGAGGTACAAGTACGAATACATTCGTACTTTTACCAGTATAGAGGCAACTATGGTAAAAATGACAAATATAAAAAAGAAAAAGATTGCCAGAGACATTCACGAATATTTAAACAATAGAGCATACCCCCGTCCTCCCTCTACATCACAGACCGTCAATGTTATTGAAACCCCTCCTGAAGCCAATGACAGTATACAAGATGAACCAAATAGGGTTCATAAAACTGCATCTAACATGCAGGTAGATGAAGTGCAGCCTCTTCGCCGCAGTGAGAGACTGTTTAACAACAATAGTAGAAGTAATAACAGCATTAATGGTGGTTACAACAATTTACAACCACAAGAACAGAATAGTTCTAACAATAATGGATCAAACTCCAACAACCAACAAGGTTTTCTGAGGAATCGGAATGGTCAACAAATGAACTCGCGAGCGAGGAGGAATTAAGGGAATACGAGGAACAGGTGAAACCAGCGCAGGAGATTATGCTCCATTTCAACAATCCCCACATTATAGTTGATTCAAAAGGGGACTTTAAAATTTACAATTACACCATTTTTGATGTTAACCAAGACATAGTTTACTTATTTTCAAAAGGCCTGTCATTTGTTCCTGATTCTCACATTGATCTAGTCAAAATTATTATTGATCTTAAATTGTTTGTGCGTAAGTTAAACTTGAAAGTTCTTATGGGAGGGAAGTCCACCCTCACTAGTTCCCTTAAAGTCTCTAGTGTCTTTAATCCACCATTACATGACACCTTACACTCTTGAAAAAATGTGTGAGTTTGACCTAAGGGCTTTAGTAGCTAATAGGGTAACTAATAACAACAGTTGTATTAATATCACTAGATACCAACGTGGCTTTATTAGCATGTTACAGGAATGCAACATAAGAGTATTGAAACCCGACAAGGGGGCTGGACTTGCCTTCATGGACTACAACATTTATGTAGAAAAAATGCTTAGTCTACTTAATACTAAGTCTTATGCACTTGCTAGTATTAGTGAGGTAAATTCAGCTTACAACAAAATAAGGTCTATTCTTGAAGATCTTTTTTTGGAAGGGGTTACCAATATTGATCTGTATCGCTATTTGAACATGATTGCCCCCAAGTTACTAGTACTGTTTGGCACACCCAAGATCCACAAGTTGATTAATAACCCCCCCTTTTAGACCCATTGTTGATGGGCGGGGGTCAATTACTTATTCATGTGCCAAATATGTAGATAGCATACTTAGGCCTTTGGTTGAGCAGGAGTCACAAATTTGCAAGGATTCGTGGAGCTTCCTTCGAGATATTAACAACATTCCTTTTAATCAAGATTTTCTCTTCCTTTCAATAGATGTGAAGGATTTATATACTGTTATACCCCAAAAATTGGGGTTAGAATGGATAAGAGAGTTTCTAACATCCAGAAAGATTAATAATAATACCACATACTTGGTTGAGACCCTTCTAGAGATAGTATTGACTTACAATTACATGTTTTTTGATGGTAAAATGTATTTACAGAAATCAGGGGTGGCAATGGGTTCACCCTGTGGAGGGAGTTTCGCAAATTGTATCATGGCTCATTGGGAAAGAACATTGCTATTTAACAACACCCTATTCCGCAATAATGTCGCCTGGTACGCTAGGTACCAGGATGACATGTTTTTAATTTGGAAGGGACCACCAGCACTAGTACCGACATTTATTTAGAATATTTCCCTTATGACTGAATTTCTTGAGTTTACGTATAATCTACAGGAGAATGATATCAACTTTCTAGATATTCTCTTATCCAAGGATATTGTCAATCACAGGTATAAAAGTGTTATTTATAGGAAGCCCACATATTCCAATGCATTTTTGCACTTCACTAGCTGTCACCCTCACCATCAGAAAAGAGCTGTCATGGAAGAACAGATGGTTAGGGCAGCGAGGATGATTTCTGATGGCAAAGATTTTATCGAAGAATGTGAACACATGGGGTCCATGTTTACTAATAGAGGGTACCCGCAATCTACGGTGGTTGATATCACATCTGAAGTTGTGTATAAACGTCAAACGGGTTACTTTAAACCAATTTTGTCATATCTCAATGGTCAGAGTGTAGTAGAACTGATTAAAGTGAGTGACTCTCACAGTAAAGGTAATGATCATGCTTTTAGGACTAGTTTTTTGTGTACTTATAGTTTAGATCATTTGTTAATAAGAGGGTTACTTAGTAAAAATTGGGCCCTTATTGTTGAGGATAGTGCCTTGTTTAATTTGCTTGGAGCAAGTCCTAAAATTATTTATAGACAGGGACAAAATTTAAAATCCATTCTTGAAACTAAGCACCCTGCCAGGCATGTTAAAAACACTGGTATGACTAAGTGTGGGTCATGTAGACAATGTAAGTATGTCAGCACAGAGCCCAAGGTTAGAGTTAGAGATAAAATATACAACATTAGAGGTAAGCATAATTGTGATAGTAGAAGTGTGATATATTATGCCTGCTGCGAGAAATGTGCTGCTTTCTATATAGGTAAAACCAAAAGGAAATTAAAGCAGCGCATTTACGAGCATTATTATGCCATCAGTAAGAAAGATACCACCAATGCTCTGGCTAGGCATATCATAGAATTTACAGACCATAGTTTTAAATGTGCTATTCTTAAACACATTGTAATTGACGTAAGAGGTGGTTCTTGGCAGGTCCAGTTGGAGATGGAAGAGGTATTTTGGCAGATAAGAACTGCCACTTATATGTATCCTGGACTTAACGAGTATGTGTCCATTAGTTGCATTCTCAAACACCTCACTATGAGAAGGTGATTTGGGTTTTTAAGTATGGGTTCAGTCTGCTTTTAACAGTTTTAACAGTATTTAGTATTTTAATATTTTGTTGTTATAATATTATACAGGTAACTAGAATTGTATTTTTGATTTAAAATGCAAAGGTTTTTTAAGAATTGCGCTATACAGCGCTTCCTATTTTTAAAATAATGTTGGTATTTTGCTATTTTTATTGCATTATGATTTGTTTCCTGCAGGGGGGTTTTATAGAAGGTTTTTATGTGCTAGAGGTTTATGTTGGGTGTCTTACTAACGCGTGCTGAGCATTGTGGTTAATTAGTTAATTGGCTGTTTGTTTGATTGTTATAAATACTTCATTTAACTTGCTTGAATTTTGTCTGAGGAAGGAGAGACATTGTTCCCTCCAAAAGTGCTAATAAACTTGTGTTTAAGTCAACACATTTCCTTGTGACTGCTCTTCTACAACCTCACTTTTTTGTTTTTATACTTGAGTAGTTCTCCCAGTTAATGTTAGGGTAGTTGAAATCACCCAGTATTAGGGTGTTTGGTAGGACCCGAATATTTCCTAGTGTCCCCGGAAATGCGGAATGTGGGTCCTGGGTCATGGTGGGTGATTTGTAGCAAGCTACAATTCGGATTGCAGTGTTGCCCATTGTCAGTTGCACTTGGATGATCTCTGATGTACTGTGCTGCACCACTAACTTGGAGGTGTGAGTATCCTTGATGAATATGGATACACCCCCGCCTTTTGTGTTCCGGTCTGGGTTCTGTGTCTGAAAGGTGTGGTATGAGTTATAGCCTGGTGGTGCTGGAGTGCTCTCTGGAGCCATAAATTGGGTGTCTGTCACTGCACAGATATCAATGTTCTCCATACTGAGGAATGCCTTGAGTGTGTGCAATTTGAGGTTTAAACTTCTAGCATTGAGTAGCAATACCCTCAGTTTCCGGTTACTTGTGCTATGTACAGTGGTTGGTTTGCCTTATGAGCCTTGCCTAAAAGTCCACCTTGTCTAATATCCACCTCTCTACTATTGTTTGCAAGCAATGACAGCTGTGCATGTGTACATGTTCTGCAAATGTGTACTGACCCTTGTTACAGGGCTGTGCCAAATGGCTATGTGCACACCTACATAGAGTGGATATTGACAGTAGAGACACACTGGTTGAACATTTAGATTTGTGTAGCCTAACCTCTCATTGCCAGACTAACAGCTACTTGGAAATATGTTGACAGTACCGGTAATGAAACAGGGTGCATATCATCTTTAACTCCAGTGTGACATCTGCAGTAGGAGTGTAAGATGCAGGAAACTGCTGCCCATGTGTAATAGCTGCTTCATAGGTGATGGCGTACACTATCTGATTATATCCTGATCATGTCGATAGTGGCAGCAGAGTCTATTGATATTTGACTCTGTGTGGGGAGTGGGTGTCTGTGCCTAACAGAGCTCATGGTTCTGCTGGGTATGTGAGTATATACCCAGACAAGGTTACAGCCCTGTTCACACTTGCATCATCTGTAATCAACTATCAGGGTGTAATGTGGCCCTCAGAGGGGGATTTCTACTAAAGGTAGTTACCATGTTCCTGTAACAGCTAGTGTTGCCATGTCCATAACTCAAATATTTACATGTGAGCATTACTGTCTAAAACATCTTCATAAGCAGTAAGTATACTAAATACAGTACATGGTACGTGTAGTACTGAATGCTCATACAGGCATGTCCACTAGTCAGCTACTGGTGTTTACTAATGTCAGCTTTGTGTATGTGGCCATCCTAGGGGAATGCAATCTCTATGCCATGTACACTGCCAAACCTGCCTAACACCACACCACACACTTTGTCTGGGATGCAGCTACAGGGGTGATCTTGGAGGCAGTCCATACTACACCCATGACTGGACTAGACAGTCAAGAGGTGTAGGTTAACACATGCATCTCATCACCACAACCCACATATACCCTTACCAGAACACAGAAAGGACACACACACACATCCACAGAGGCCGCTAAGTATCTGGACAAGCAAGAGGCCTCCCAAGTTGGAATAGGCAGACAACAGAATACAAAGACTGTACGACATAGTTTGTATAATTGTGTCACACCTCAGAACACGTGGCCAGAACCATGGCCAACAGTACTCATTTGTGAACGCAAACCCTAGCACTATGTTACACATCAAGCTATATGAGAGCAAACATACTGTCAACTGCCTGTCTGCCATGATTAGCCACATACTCATACACTCCGACCACCTTTAGAACTATACACATGTCTCTGACATATGCTATGTTGTTGTGCAGGACCATTGATGCAGTAGCCTGGACTGTATGGAAACACATGTAGGAACTGTCAGGTCTTGTAGCCCATGCAGGTATGTCCCAAGTCCTGGGCAGCATTCTGCCAGTGGCCAGAATAATGCAGCAGTACAGGGACAAGGATTTTATTCCACAATCTTGAAATCTACTGGTGTAATTCAAAGAGTATCCAGAATCTCTGCCTGGGATAACATGGTTGACAGACCATGATGCTTTGCCAGACAGGGCCTGCACCTGCCACCCCTGAGAATCTGGATACTGGCAATGGCCCATGTTTCCCCTATAGTGCCCTCATCATGCCAGGTTCAAGTGAAAGTCCACTGGTGCAACAGGGACAGCCAAGAAATAAACTGTGGGTCTTGCTACTCATTGATACAAATCAGGTACTCAATATGTACTCACTGCAATCTGAAACATGGAGAACATATCTGTGCAGTGATTAAGATATGGTTCAACGCTTTGGAGAGCACCTCTGCATGACCATGTTATAACACAGATCTCACCTCTTGGCCAACATCCTTTATTGGAACACATGGGCCACAGGTATGTCCAACTTTCTGAGGAATATGTACACCCCCATGCAAGTTGCACTTGCACAACGTAAGATGCATTCTGCTGAGCAACTACCTTTGTGCCAAAGTGTAATCCAAATTGCACCTTGTGACAGATCATCCACCATGCCTCAGAAATCCCAACTGTCATTGTGCTGTAATGGGGAATACCAGTTGTGAGACAGGACACCATAATCATGGCCACTCAGCTATCCCATTATGAACTGGGAAGACTCATCATGTACCAACACATGTGCTTAATGCATGTTGGATGTCATCAACACCAATGACCTGGATCACCATAGTCACACTAACAAGGCTAACAGCATGCCATACATGTTCAGTCTTCAAAGCCAATGTTATGCTCCTTAAGAGTGAAGTGGTGACTGTCATGGCACCCATGCAGATGTACAATGCATGTGCAAATGCTGGGTCCTACACAAATGCACTTTAGGCACTCACATATGTGCAGTGATCGTGCCATTGAAACAGAAACAGGATTCAAACAAACACAAATATGAAGGCAAACCGGTGGTACCCTGCCTTAAACTGTACCACAGAAGGTAGTAACTGTTGCAAGAGTCAACACACATGAGTGGAAGTTGATCCATGGTCAGACTCAGTAAGATGCAGATACACCATATAATGCCACGCAAAGCTACTGTGAAACTACTCATCCACATATTATGAGGCCAAACACAGAGGATTCCACAGCTGTGTCATGAAACATAATGGCAACAACAAGACCTGCTGTGTTTCAGAGCACTATGGCATGAGAAGTACTGCACCTACGGAAATAGCACCTGTTCAGCCAAATAGGATCTTGGATAACATAAGCACACTGCCCCCCCAACAGGTACACATTCATATATTCATGTACACTATAGAGCCCCTGTAATAACAACTATGCGGGTACAAGCTGCACTATCTAATGCCATACATACAGGCTCCATGGGACCTGTCCACATTCCAGGTTATATCCTATACAAATGTCAAAACAATCTGCTCCCCACATAAAGATCTCATACAATTATAGCTTCATGTCAGGCTGTGTACACACTGAATGGTGCACAGCAACAGTCATCTGTTAATTCTGTCAATATCCGAGGGAACCTGGTATGTGTACAGCTGACCTGGTTACAAACAGTGGTATCATTGCATTGCATAACACATAATGCAACAGTGTCAGTATATGGGTACTCTGCACAATTGTTGCAGGGCTAGGTACAGTCCACCAGTCAACGGTTACTTGGTGTTGTGCCATTACATGTCATACCACATGTATGGATGTGTGTTGGTGGTCTGAGGACATAGTGGTGTCTAAGGATTACATCCTAGAATGCATATTTTGACACTGTGACCTGCACCTGGCTCGTCTGTGATGACTTATGTTGGAGTACCGGTCTGTACATGTGAGTAGCCATTATGAATGTGGGGACACCACCACCTGGAGTGGTCCATGCCAGTGTTATGGCCCACATGTCTGGTTCTGAGTTATATGGTGGTAGTGCTATTGTGCACTACAGAACCTTCAGCCAGGTGTTCCTCACTGCACAGATGTCAGTATTCCCCATTGTAGGTTCAACAGTGAGCAGCTGTGATTATGACAGCAACACATCTAGCACTGGTTAGCATAAGCATATAATGCAATTGTCTTCTAGGTATCAGGGTGTTATCCTGTGTTTAGGTCATTTGCCTTGGAATGGCACTATATGGGCAAATGAGAACGAGGTATTATCACCACTCCCTTGAATAATGGATGCATGTGATCTGTGACAAAGGCTTGTCTTCTGTCAGTCATGTCATCCCAGACTGACAGACACTGGACAACCTCATAATTACAGCAGGACATTGGCTCATTATTTTGGTCAAGCAGTTGCCATTCCTAGCATGAAATCACTGCGAGTTATAGTATTGTGCTTGGTATAGACTGATACATCTAAGGTGACGGACAGCAGCATATGTTGTGTAGATGACCAGTGTCAGATACATGTAGTGCAGAGTTTCTGCTAACAATGACAACTACTAACACAAGAGACCATTACAACATGTTCTGTATGTCTAACTGTATGAGCATGGCCACTGTGGCCTTCCGTGTTTAGAATCAGAGTGCATCCCAAACAGCCCTGTGCTACTAAGTGTATGAGCATGCCTAGTATAACCTTGTGTATTTGGACTCATAGTGCATTCCAAACAGCCCTGTGCTACTAAGTGTGTGAGCATGCTCACTGACACCATGTGTAAGTTATGTGCTTTTATGTGTATGAGCATGGCCATTGTAACCCTGTATAGTGATAGTAGTCATCCATTCCACAGAAGGGCATACTCCTGTTCGGTATGGACTCCTATGTTAAACACACAGGTTCACAGCTATGTACATCTTAACTGTCAGCATCCCTGTTGATGTCTGAAATCCTAGAAGGTCATGATGACAGCCTTGGAATGTGTAATCTCTTTGGTGCAACTCGTAACTGCATAGTACTGTAATAGTGATCTGTAGATAGGCAGGTGTTCTGATTCCATCACTGGCGTGTGTGTGTGTCTGTCGGTGGACAGAACAATGCTTTTTAGAGTACTCACACTCTGTACATTTCCTATACTCAACTTTGGCAAGCCTGATGATGTCACCCACCTAGGAATACACCTCTGGGATTGCTGTGATCCAGTAATCTCGATAGCACATTCTGTAACTGCATAATGCTGTAGTGTGATAAAGTAGTTAGGTCGGTGCTCTAATCCCAGACATTGTGTATGTGTGTGTGTGTGTGTGTGTGTGTCCATCTGCCAGTGGACAGAACAATGCTTTTTAGAGTACTCACACTCCGTACAATTCCTATACTCAACTTTGGCAAGGCTGATGATGTCACCCACCTAGGAATACACCTCTGGGATTACTGTGACCTAGTAATCTCAATAACGCGTTCTGTAACTGCGTAATGCTGTAGTGGGATAAAGTGGTTAGGTCGGTGTTCTAATCCCAGATATGGCAAATATGTGTGTGTGTGTCTGTCTGCCGGTGGGCAGAACAATGCTTTTTAGAGTACTCACACTCCTTACAATTCCTATACTCAACTTTGACAAGGCTGATGATGTCACCCACCTAGGACCTCTGGGATTGCTGTGACCCAGTAATCTCAATAGTGTGTTCTGTAACTGCGAAATGCTGTAGTGTGATAAAGTAGTTAGGTTGGTGTTCTAATCCCAGAGATGCCAAGTGTGTGTGTGTGTGTGTGTGTGTGTGTGTGTGTGTGTCAGTCTGCCAGTGGGCAGAACAATGCTTTTTAGAGTACTCACACTCCATACAATTCCTATACTCAACTTTGGCAAGGCTGATGATGTCACCCACCTAGGAATACACCTCTGGGATTACTGTGACTCAGTAATCTCGATAGCACATTCTGTAATAGCATAATGCTGTAATGCAATAAAGTAGTTAGGTCGGTGTTCTAATCCCAGACATGCCAAGTGTGTGTGTATCCATCTGCCGGTGGACAGAACAATGCTTATTAGAGTACTCACACTCCATACAATTCCTATACTCAGCTTTGGCAAGCTGACAATGTCACCCACCTAGGAATACACCTCTGGAATTGCTGTGATCCAGTAATCTCGATAGCGCATTCTGTAACTGTGTAACACTGTAGTGTGCTAAAGTAGTGAGGTCGATGTTCTAATCCTAGACATGCCAAGTGTATGTGTGTGTGTCCGTCTGCCGGTGGACCAAACAATGCTTTTTAGAGTATTCACACTCCGTACAATTCCTATACGCAACTTTGGCAAGGCTGATGATGTCACCCACCTGGGAATACACCTCTGGGATTGCTGTGACCCAATAACCTCGATAGCACGTTCTATAACTGTGTAATGCTGTAGTGTGATAAAGTGGTTAGGTCAGTGTTCTAATCCCAGACATGCCAAGTGTGTGTGTGTGTGTGTGTGTGTGTGTGTGTGTGTGTGTGTGTGTGTGTCCATCTGCTGGTGAACAAAACAATGCTTTTTACAGTACTCACACTCCGTACAATTCCTATACTCAACTTTGGCAAGACTGATGATGTCGCCCACCTAGGAATACACCTCTGGGATTGCTGTGACCCAGTAATCTCGGTAGCGCATTCTGTAACTGCATAATGCTGTAGTGTGTTAAAGTAGTCAGGTAGGTGTTCTATTACAAGGCATAGCAGGTGTGTTTTTGTCAGTCATACCCTATGTGTTGGAGGCTCGGAGTGTCTAGCCACTGGATGTGTTGAGGAGTGTGTTTTGTAATTTCCCTATATAGTGACCAGATAAGTCACAATCAGCCAAGAGACTGGGTTGGCAAGACATACCCATATATGTGGCAATAGGCATGGTGAGTAAAGTCAGCAACCCTAATATTACCCAGAATACAGTCTGAGCCCATGTGTCAGACAGAAAACACATTTGCCCTGGGATTAACACCAGTACATAATACAGGAGCTGCTAGTGTTTACCTTTTCATTCTTTTCTAATGTTTTGGTGTATCTATGTATGTATATATATATATATATATATATATATATATATATATATATATATATATATATATATATATATATATTAACACACATACATCTACGTAATGGAATACATGTCCTATACTGTTGAATGACTGTGCTGGATGACATGTTCGTAATAACAACCAATGTCTGTATATCTGCCATGACTTAATGGTAAAGCACATTGGCTGTGGTGTACAGGGTCCCGGTTTTGAACCTTGCAGAGGCTGGTTATCTTGTTGCTGGGCAGAACAAGGGCCATTGGATACGGAGTGAGTAAGGCACTTTTAAGCTGTTGTGAATGGGTGTGTGCGGATTTGTGCCACGGTAAGCAGAGGTTAGTTTAGGGGAGGCTCAGTATGGAACATGTAACTATGCATTAGCAGGCAATCCTATGTGAATGAGGTGAAGGATAGTGAATCCCAGTTTTCCCCAGGGTATGAGGCAGGTCCCAAGAGTGTAAGAGTATAGATAGCTGGGTGCAATACTTGGATATAGGTGACATCACACCTCTCAACTGTACAGATTTTCACAGAATTTCCAGATATTTGGCTCATATTTTTGGCCTGTTCCTCATAAAATCTGTGGTTTTCTGGCAAATCACTAGGATGAGCTAAGGATTGAAGTCACCAAATAATGACACACTTTGAGTTTCAGACTTCAAATCCTTCAGAAAATGTATGTTACCACAATTCCTGTTACTCTAGCAACTTTCTAAGCTTATAAGAGCAATATTCAAAATATGTCCCTATTTTTCTGCCTTTGTACCCCCATTTTGTTGGGCTTTGTCCGGATTTCTTGCACTAAGAGGTTGAGAGGTATGGGTGACATCATGGGGGGAGTGTCAGGCATACTTTAAGTGGATTAGAGCCCTGTTGCTCAGGATTGCTCCCAGCTTAGCACGGCTAAGCTATGGGTGTGTCTAAACTTGTCTAGGGCAATTGGAAGGGGTAACAGCAGTAGGAAAGTAATCAAGGAGAACTAGCTGAGCTGACAGGTGAAATGTATCAGGATCAGCCAATTACAGAGGCAGCAGACCATCCCAGCCCAGAACACTACTATAAACTAAGCAAACATCTTCCTCTCTGGTTTTTCCACACTCTACACCACCGGTGTATACAAGTGGGGAAATTTTATCAAACAAACCTACAAAATGAGAAGGGCTGCAGCAGGCAACATAGAACAACATGTGTAAGAGGCTGAGGGTGGTGAGGATGTGAATGCTGCCGAACAACCAACAGTGAGGAGACAGAGAAAATGGAATACCTGACATACCAGTACAGTACTAGCAAATGTGTACAGGTGGCAGGTGTGCCCCCCCATCCAATGTACACTTATAGCAACAGTCAGGTGTAACCACCCCACTCCCATGTAGGAATGTAGATACAGTCAGGTGTCCCCCCCCCCGCTATGCAGACATGTAGCAACAGTCAATGTCAAATGACCAATGGATACCCTGCAGACTCAGCATGCTACCTGTCGGTGTACAACACAAAAGTCGGCACCGCAGTACACACTACCTGGACTTGTTCCACACATGCGATACAGATGGCCACACTGAGCATGCTCACACACTTGAAGGTATGAAGGCAATGTCAGTCAGCAACATACTGAAAGGTCATACTGGCCATGCTCACACACTTAAACACATGAAGGCCATGTCTGCAAACACCATTGGTCCAGACATATCTGGTAGTCGCAGTTCTTAGTGGAGACACATGTTGGTATGCACCGCCCCTGCCTTGCACACACAGTGGATAGGAATACAGGCATATATGTAAGTACAACACACTATAATAAGCCAAAGGTAGAAGGACATAGATGTGCGGAAGAGGGTGACTGTGACAATGAGCCATCCGGGCCTGTCCCACTCAGCACACAGCCAAAGTGTCCCAAACACATGAGGTGCTGATGTCATTCACTGCAGATTCTAGCCACCAGTATCTGTCAGCATGACAGACTATGTGGTGCACATGCCAGCTGTGCAACATGACTGTACAAGGAAGTAGTAATCTAGTGTAGCTGTATACACGTACCTGTGACATATGATCCCGTGTGTGCCTGCATGTGGCATGTCAACCCCTACATGAATGGGTTATGGCCCATGCATGCACTGCCCTCCCCATAGCAGTATTATGACAAGCCTGCTGAGGTAATCCAATGTGAAATATACCTTTGGGAGAGCTGTAGCTCAGTAATCTCCATGGCGCGCCCCATTACTGCATACTGCTGTAGTGATAAAGTAGTTAGTAGTCTGTCTGTCTCAGACTGTGTAGGGAGAAATGCTTTTTAGGCTACTCACAGTCCGTACAATTCATATGCTCAACTTTGGTAAGGCTGCTGATGTCACCCACCTAGAAATACACCTCTCGGACTGCTGTAACCCAGTAATCTCAGTAGCGCGTTTGGTAACTGCGTAATGCTGTAGTGTGTTAAAGTAGTTAGGTAGGTGTTCTATTCCGAGACATAGCAGATGTGTGTGTTTGTCAGTCATATCCTGTGTGTTGGTGGCTGTGAGTGTCTAGCCACTGGATGTGTTGGGGAACGTGTTTTGTAGTTTCCTATATAGTAGCCTTATATGTTACAATCAGCCAAGTGACTGGGTTGGCGAGACATACCCATACATTTGGCAGTAGGCCTGGTGAGTAATGTCAGCAACCCTATTATTACCCAGACTACAGTCTGAACCCATGTGTCGGACAGACACACACTTGCCTTGGGATTAACACCAAAACATAATACAGGAGCTGTAGGTGTTTTCCTTTTCTAGATATAGACATTAACACACATACATCTACGTAATTGAATACATGTGCTATACTGTTGAATGGGTACATTTCCGTTATTGGGGCAACACTATTAATGCAATCATTCAGGTGTAATGCAGCTCATTAACATGCCTGTTGAGCATGTCGGTATAAAATGCTTGTGTTAATAATTAAATGTTTAACCAAGTGACTAGTCTAATTTTACACACATCTGCCTGACAGACATGTTAAGGTACTGCATTATAGCGGAGCGATCGATTTAAAGTGTTGCCCTGGTAAGTCGCACAGACAGGAAATTAGTAATGAGGAAATACTTGCAAATAACATGACATTCCTTTCATCTGTTAATTTGGCATTACATGGTGATATGTACACTGCATGAAATGCCTAACATGAAGTAACTGCCTGTGCTTACATTTTACAAAGACGTAGTCATGCTGACCATTTGTAATCAGACAGTTTCAGTCCTCTGTGAGGCCTGTGAAACGATGATTAAAAGACAGTGAAATTGCTATGTATATGTTTGCCGTGAAGGGCTTACAAGACACAAGTTGTTAGGATTAGGCTTCAACTTGGATTAATTATGTAAATGCCTTGTACATTAGCAACAGATGTATACATCATAAGCACAGTTATTTCAGCGATGCCTTCCTAATCCATGCCTGCCACTCTTAGCAAACAAACGATCACTGTTTACTGATTGTAATCACATCCTCATGGCTTAAAGAAGCCGAGTTAGTATAATTAGAGATGTTGAGGACAGGTATTTGACAATGAAAATGTTTTCTACAATGCCTGCTTTCCCTATAATGGCTAGACTGCTGTAATAGTAGGCCTTTGTCTTTGTTTATGCACTATGCTGCTTTCGGGCAAACACTTTTAATGCGGGTGCTCAGCTCTGACTCCAGACTCATGTGGTTTGGATGTTAATGTTAACAGTTGTGTGTAAATCAGTTAAATGGATAAAATGTAAACACAAACTGAGAACAACTGTAACATCTACATTTTACACACACATGTTAAGACTAACACAAATACGCGGTTTGACACTGGATTCAGAGGTCAGCAACCGCATTAACAGTGTTGCCCCGTTAACGGACATGTACCCCCGCGCAAATGCACTTAAACATGCTTACTGGGTGCTTAGACATGTTTACTACTGCATATTTGTGCTTACACCTGCTTAATAGTAACTTATTCATTATGTCACTAACACTGAGATTGAATGACATTAATTACACATTTCATGCAGTACTCCAGTTCACATGTACATATTCTTATGTAGGTTGTACAGCAATACAATGTGTAAATATGTTTATACACACATTCCACATGGTAAATGATATGTGCTAGTGTGGGGCTCAGACCGTGAATGCCTGTCCATTAGGCGAATGCTCTGACCTATACACTATTGCTGTGCTGCTTCAGTTGCATATATACCCATATACCCATGTCTCCTACTTCCCCAGTCACCCACCCCAACACTTCACTAACACTGCAGTCATCCATTCTCCAGTTGGATTCACATTATATCCACACCAGTACACATTGGCCGCTCCCTACCCCTGTAGACCCATCCCTTCAGTTGACTCACTACACATATCGTCAGGAATCCCTAACGTTTAGTCCACAAACATTGGTGACATGAGTGACCAATAGGACACTAATAGCAATATTTGTGTTATCCCACATGGGACACAGTTGTCTTTATGTCAAGATTAGACTCTTACTTCCTTACATACTTACTCCCATTAACATGACACTACAATGACTTAATTAGTCTGACTATTTGGTAACATACACGTTACACATGAGAACTAATTATGTACGTGTTCGGCATGTTTCATTTACAAATGGACCGGTTTAGAATTTGGAGTTGCTGCTGCAGGCAGATCACAGGGATAATTCCCTATGTGAGACAGTCCTCACATTTGATTTATTCAGCACAGCACTGACTTCGGACATTGTACACACGTCTGCGTTTTAGCAATTTTGACCCTTCCCTCTTATGAACTACCTATTATTCTATCTACTGTCGAGGTTTGTAAGGGCACACTCATGTGTTTATGTCTGCAAATGGAATGGATATGTTACAGGGAATGTACATCTACATATAGATGTATGCTTGTGTGTATGCATACATATTTATAACTGACTCGCTGGCCTCCACAAGGCGGCCCAGTTAGAACCAGGCTATCCAACCATGACACTCCTGGATCCATAATCACATACCCATGGTTTCCTGACCACACTAGAGTTCGACATACATGCAATCCATCCATTATCCAGTTGTTTTCACGGTCATGACACACCTCCACACATTGCCCTCCCCCCAGCATCAGGGGCCCTACACGTATGTTGTCCCAGCACATGTATTATCATGCCCTCCCACCATTTAGTCCTTGAACATACCAGCCCTTGCTTGTGTAATGGATGGAGATCCAAATATGCTGTCAATTTTTGGTAGTTCCACTGGGGACTACCATCTGATTGTTTGTAAAGTAGACTTAGCAGATCAGCAGTGTTACTCCCACTGGTAAATGATAAATCCCTGCCTGTGGTGTGAGTAGCAGTGCTTTGCTCACTCCTGCCCAGCTTGATATGACATACGCTGACAGCACTATATAATACTATAGTTGCTGTTGATTCCCTTCTCATTCCTTTTCTATGCTTTATTGTTACGATGTTCGGTCTTCATATATATATATGTGTGTATATATATATATATATATATATATATATATATATATATATATATATATATATGTGTGTGTACATGTGTGTGTGTGTGTGTGTATATGTATATATGTGTGTGTGTGTGTGTGTGTGTGTGTGTGTGTGTGTGTGTGTGTGTGTGTGTGTGTGTGTATATATATATATATATATATATATATATACATCTGTACATACTTATATACATTCCCTATGCTGGGCACTGCTGACACCCACGCAAGTACACTCAGATTTGCTTACTGTTTGTTATATATGTTTACTGCTGTTTATTTGTGCTTACTTTTGCCTTATTCATTATGACAGCACCACTTTGATTGAATGGATTTGGATAAAAGTCCCATACGATACTCAAGTTCACTTGTACATGTTATTATGTCGGTTTTACAGCAGACCGACATTCATTCCACATGGAAAATGATATGTGCTATAGTTGGACTTGAACCATGAATGCCTGTTCGTTAGGCAGATGCTCTAACCACTACACCATTGGTGTGCTGCTTCATTTTGATGTATACCCATGGTTCATAGTTACCCGAACACATGCCTCAACACTTCACTAACACAGCAGTCATCCATTCTCCAGTTGGAAAAACCACACTACTACACATGCACCACTCCCTACTGCTGTAGACCCGTCCCACGTGTTGACTCACTCCAAGTATATTCAGATGTCCCAAACTTATAGTCCTGGAACATATGTTCATATAATGGTCAGGGTTTTCAAATAGTCTTCCAGTTTTCAGCTCGTCTTACTGGGCCTGGGACTGCCCTGTACCTGTTTGACAGTCAGATTTAACATATGGACAAAGTTAGTCCCACTGATAGCATCCTACCTGTGGTTGTAGATGCAGGGGGTTTGCTCACCTCTGGCCAGCTTGATATGACAGCACTAAATAATACGGGAGTTCCACTGCTGTTTTCCTTTGCATTCATTAAGAATGCTTTATTGTGACCATGTTCGTCCTTTACAGATATATATGTATATATATATATATATATATATATATATATATATATATATATATATCTGTATGTGCGCATGTATATACATCTACATAATTATTTACTTTGATCAGACTGTTGAATGACTGTGCTGTCTGCTATGTTTGTGATAACATCAGAGTTAAGTATAACTGCTGTAGCTTAGTGGTAAATCACATTGGTTGTGGTGTGTAGGGTCCTGGCATAGAGCCTTGCCAAGGCGGTTTATTGTGTTGCTGGTCAGACCAAGGGCCATTGGACAAAGTGTGGGTGCAACACTTTTTAGCAGCGGTTTTCCATTTAGCCATATTTCACCGCTGGTTCCCGTCAAGCAAACACCTTCTCCATTCTTACTGTGATACATCACTCCAGTTCACATTTCAATGGTATTATATCGTTATACAGCATAAAATGTCAGAATATGCTTGTATACGGATTCCGAGTCATAAATGGTGTGTGCTGCAGTCAAACCGGCAACGTCTGCTCATTAGGCGGATGCTCTAACCACTACACTATTGCTTTGCTGCTTCATTTGCATGTATACCCCTGGTTCATAGTTACCCGAACACACGCCACAACATTTCACTAACATAGCAGTCATCCATTCTCCAGTTGGAAAAACCACACCACTACACATGTGCCACTCCATACAGCTCTAGACACATCCCGCATGTTGATTCACTCCAAGTATATTCAGATGTCCCAAGCTTACAGTCCTGGAACATACGTTCATATAATGGTCAGGGTGTTCAAATAGTCTTCCAGTTTTTGGCTCATCTGACTGGAGACTGGGACTGCCCTGTACCTGTTTGAAAGTCGGACTTAGCACGTGGACAAAGATAGTCCCACTGTTAGCATCGTACCTGTGGTTGTAGATGCAGGGGGTTTGCTCACCTCTGGCCAGCTTGATATGACAGCACTAAATAATACGGGAGTTCCACTGCTGTTTTCATTCACATTCATTATGAATGCTTTATTGTGACCATGTTCATTCTTCATGGAGATATATATATATATATATATATATATATATATATATATATATATATATATATATATATATATATATATATATGTGTGTGTGTGTCTGTACATACACATGCATATACACCTACATGCTTATTTACATTTCCCATACTGTTGAATGACCGCCACTTACCGCTGAGCATACCCGCTTACATCTGCTTGAATGTGCCTTACTCACCCTATATCTGACAGCCATTTTTCTGGGCATCATATAAAATTAGCAGACCTTGCATGGCTTGGACCCAGGAACAGAAACACCATAGTCACTGGTTTGACCACTAAACTATTCGTGATACATTCTGCATGGATGTTAGTTAGGATCTATGACTTTACTACAGGCATTCAAACTACTGACAACAAATGTGACAGTCGGTTGGTATACATATGTATAGTACATGTTAATGTTCATATGTTTCTGAGAGAAATATGTATACATTTGCAAGTATACATATTTATGAATAGGACACATACTTGACAACTACTTATATGCATGTATGTGTGATGTGTAGCTATGCAAATATAAGTATGTACATTTATAGATATATGACTACATATCTGAGGTTATACATGCCCATGTATATGAAAACCCGCATCCGGGAGGGACCTGTACCATCTGTATACAGGGGTTGTGTGCATCATTACAACATGGAACCTGGACAGGGTATACAATTTGTGGACATGTACTATTTGGAAGATGGCTATGGGGAAGCTTCTTGGGAACATGTGAAAGGTATATATATTCCCTATAATGCATGTGGGGAGACATGCATCATGGTCAGGTGTTTAATCCCGGGTTGTAGGTTCTGCAGGACTGGGTGGAGGTTGAGCAGGGTTGTGGACAAGTACCGCTAATCCAACTTGTGTCGGGGGTGGGAGTCGTGTTGTGCCACCATGTCTAATCTTGAGAACAGACACTTATCCCACGAGGGATGTCCAAAAAGTTGTGAACGCCACTGACACCATTCTTTTGGCTATATGAAAATGAGGGAGGGTTATACATACATGGGATACCTAGTTTGCAGGCCTGGGACTGCTTAGAGTGAGACTGCCTACTAGATGTGAGTAGGGGGCACTATGTGCAGATATGGCTGGCCCAAGCTAGCAGCCCGAGTATGGGTGGTTTTGGTGGACGTTCAGCAAGGGGAGGGTGTGTGCTGTGGAGGGGACGATGGGTATTCAATTATGTATCCAGGTGTGTAGGGGTTGGATCGCTCAGTTCAGGCCAAACCATTATGTGGTGTGAACCGGTACCGTTTCTGTACATGTGTATGGTACATTTTAATGTTCATATGTTTGTGGGATTGTGTTCTGCAATATGACCTGACAGGGTGTATTGGGGATGTGAATGTATGTTCTTTAGTTTTCTTTTGGATTCTCCCACTGCACCCTCGTACATCTCCAGTTCACCTATTATAAATCCGACCCAGTCTCCCCTTGGCGGATTATTACATTATAAATAAATAACGAGCACAGCCTCCTGTCTCAGACAAAAATGCACCAGCACGACACCAAAAAGTAAAAGCACAAAGTTTAATCCAGTTGGTAAAAACACACTTGCGGTTAAGCGCTTTCATCCACCAGGGACTTCTTCAGAACACTGAATGAAACTGCAAAATGCCTTAAATACAGTTAAACAACACTTAATTAAAAAATCACATGTTTCTTATTAGTAATTTAAAGTGCTAGTGCCAAAAATTGTGCCAGTGCATAAGGACAATATTCCATTAAAACAACAGTTCAGTTAATCATTAGATGTATTATAAAAACAACTATTCAAACAACAGTTTAAGACTTGCGATTGTCTAAAACTGGTTTGATAGAGATGTGTTCGTTTATACCAGGGTGAGTGGAGGCATTTAATTTAACCTGCCACCTCACCTCCTTTTCACTCACTAGTTTTTTAACATCCCCACCCCTAACATTAGGTCTAACTACCTCTAAAATACCAAAGGTAAAATTAAAACAATCCTTGCTATCTTTTAAATGCTTCCATAGAGCATTATTCTCATCCTGTTTCCTTATACTGTACTGATGATCGTAAATCCTATTACGCAGACATCTGGTAGTTTTTCCTACATAAAAACAGGGAACGGCTAGGTAAATCAGGTTAGAAGATCTACAGTTCCCTTTTTGAAAAATACCTTAGTATTGTTAAAATTCTCTAAGGTAACTACCTGCACTGTCAGAATGTATTGGCACTGTAAACATGTGCCACACCTGGTTGTCCCCCTCCTGTTGTCCAATTTGGTCTGTTTATTCTCTAACAAGAATTTCAAATTCAGACCATTCCTGTGTACAAACTGGGGCTCACTCCCCACTGCTTCCCAGACCCTTTTGTCAGTTTTAAGTACCTTCCAATTTTTCTGAATGATATTTTTAATGTAGTTACTATGGGGTCCATATTGTATAATACATGCTTTCCCAAATCTATTCATCATTTCTGTGTCACTCAAATGAGGTGATGTATTAGTCAGTGTACCCCCTCCCAACAGAGGGGTATACCTGGTGCCCCATTGTTGCCGGACATAAGTCCGTATATCATTAATCATACTTTCAGGATATCCTCTTTCTAGAAAAAATGTACCAATTTTTGCCAATTCCATACCCAGATCCCTACTATCAGACGTCATCCTTGCTGCTCGAATAAACTGCCCTTTTACTATGTTCCTCTTTTGGGCCCAAGGATGACTACTGGTGAAATGTAAGTAGGAATTGCTGAAGGTTGGTTTTCTAAAAATATTAGACTTGAATTTACCTTCATGTAATGTAATCAGCACATCTAGATAAGGGATACTGACCTTGTCCAAATTCATGGTAAATTTAAGGTATTCACTACAGGAGTTAATATGACTAAAAAAATCATCTAACTCCCCCTTGTTCCCTTTCCACACAAGAAAAATATCATCTAAAAAACGGTAGTAGCACCCAATATGGTCCATCCACTTGGAACCAAAGATGAACTCCTTCTCCCAGTTGAATAGAACTAGGTTTGCATATATTGGGGCAGGCTGCCCCGATTGTCTGAAGTACTTTCATAAAAGATGTAATTATGGGTTAGTACTACCTCCATAAAGTCCACAATCAGGAGTGTCCTATCCCATGTGACCTGGCCTATCTCTTGTATACTGTCCTGAAACCTTCTCAGCCCTTCCTCATGGGGTATACTTGAGAAAAGGTCAACCACATCGATGGTTACCAGCCATTCAGCCCCCTGGGATATCTGTGGTGCCAACCTACCCAAGAAGTCCCAAGAATCACGTACTAAGTGGGTGATGCAGCCCAGGCTCGATTTTAGCCATTTATCAATGACCTTCCCAAAAGGGAAAGTTTTAGAAAAACTCCCGGAGATAATTGGTCGAAAATCAACCAGGTCCTTGTGGACCTTAGGGATACCAACAATAGTACCTATAATGGGATATTCCACTTTCAAATATTTACCCAGGTCAATATCAATACTCCCTTCAAGTATTAAATCATTAACTAAGGAGTCCACTTTACTGTATCCTCGATTCACTTCATTAAGGGAAGATATCTCATATTTTCCTGAATTCATTAATATACTATTCATTTTATCCTTGTATAGTTGCGAGGGGTATATTACTGCCCCACCCCTTTGTCCGGTTTCATTATCCGGATATCCATATCCTCTTGCAATCTTTTTAACACTATAAATTCCTTCTTGGATAAATCGTATTCCAAATTGTTGTTACCAGGACCATTACGTTTGGTGAGCTTGTATATATCACCCACCACAAGTTTCTCAAAAGTATCTAATAGATTGTTTAGGGGGGGGGTGTATGAGCTCCTAACTCTAAATTCCTTATCAAAATTGAACTTGCATCCACCAAATTTGACACTGAGGTTAAGTTTTCTGATGTACTTTTTAACATCTAATATATTCTCAACTAAGTTCATCCTGCTGTGGGGGATGAATTTCATCCCTTTGGATAACATAGTGAAATGTTCTTTGGTAATTACTTCATCGGTGTAATTATAAATATTAAAATTGTCATATGAGCTAACCACTTTGTTAACCCTAGTTATTTCATTATCAGGGCCATTGACACACTTAGTAACAGCAGTTGCTTCGTAGATATCTATCTCCCACCCATCCACTCTCCCTTTGCAGTCTGATGGTTCCTCACATTTTCGTCCCAGTCCTGTTCTTCCCATAAAAAATCATTGACTGAAGGTTTGTCCCTAAAGTTCTTGTGTGAGTGCCCACCTCTGTTGTCACTCGTTCCTCTGTAAACATGCCTACGATTGTCCAAACCCTGCATCTTCTTTCCTTTAAATTTACTATATTTATTGTTAATATTGTTATTATTGTAATTACTATCCACCTTGTCCCATCTATAGGCCTCCCCTTTCTTGTACTGCTCTAAATCCCTCTGGAGTTTATTACACTTCCGTTCAAATTGTTTAACCAGCACACCTGACACCCAGCTGAATTGGGAATCATATAACACCTCATATTCACTAAACAGTAAATCAGCTGTAATACAATTGTTCAATTCCTCTAACTCATGTAACAAGTTACAGATTCGGCTATCATTAGATTCTATAATAAACTCAAAAGCGATGAAAGTGTCTAAACCATCAAAAAGTTTATTACGTTCTTTAATATGATTATCGTCTAGGACTATCCCCATGGGTACTTTAAAAAAACCTTAAACCCATGGGGACAACACCCTTGTCCAAGCAATATTTTAAGTAATTGTTGTCCAGCTGGATGCTTTTTAAAGTTTTTAGTTTGTTGCCGAACAATACAATAGTGTTTTTGAGGTTTGGTACGCTGTGATCGAAAAAATCAGCGTTTCTACCAGAGCCTTCAGTAGAGTCAGTATTGAAGTCAAATTGTCCCTCTAGAAAAGTATTAAAGTTGGTACCCCTTTTGTCCGGTACCACTCTAGAAGGGACAAACTGTTTAACGTTACCTCTTGGACGCTCGCTAGCGGTGAAGGCATAGGTTTTCTTAGGAACAGTGCGCTTCGGACAAATAGATTTGGGAAAGCATGTATTATACAATATGGACCCCATAGTAACTACATTAAAAATATCATTCAGAAAAATTGGAAGGTACTTAAAACTGACAAAAGGGTCTGGGAAGCAGTGGGGAGTGAGCCCCAGTTTGTACACAGGAATGGTCTGAATTTGAAATTCTTGTTAGAGAATAAACAGACCAAATTGGACAACAGGAGGGGGACAACCAGGTGTGGCACATGTTTACAGTGCCAATACATTACGGCAGTGCAGGTAGTTACCTTAGAGAATTTTAACAATACTAAGGTATTTTTCAAAAGGGAACTGTAGATCTTCTAACCTGATTTACCTAGCCGTTTGTACCCGCTGCCCCTGTTTTTTATGTAGGAAAAACTACCAGATGTCTGCGTAATAGGATTTACGATCATCAGTACAGTATAAGGAAACAGGATGAGAATAATGCTCTATGGAAGCATTTAAAAGATAGCAAGGATTGTTCTAATTTTACCGTTGGTATTTTAGAGGTAGTTAGACCTAACGTTAGGGGTGGGGATGCTAAAAAACTAGTGAGTGAAAAGGAGGTGAGGTGGCAGGTTAATTAAATGCCTCCACTCACCCTGGTATAAACGAACACATCTCTATCAAACCAGTTTTAGACAATCGCAAGTCTTAAACTGTTGTTTGAATAGTTGTTTTTATAATACATCTAATGATTAACTGAACTGTTGTTTTAATGGAATATTGTCCTTATGCACTGGCACAATTTTTGGCACTAGCACTTTAAATTACTAATAAGAAACATGTGATTTTTTAATTAAGTGTTGTTTAACTGTATTTAAGGCATTTTGCAGTTTCATTCAGTGTTCTGAAGAAGTCCCTGGTGGATGAAAGCGCTTAACTGCAAGTGTGTTTTTACCAACTGGATTAAACTTTGTGCTTTTACTTTTTGGTGTCGTGCTGGTGCATTTTTGTCTGAGACAGGAGGCTGTGCTCGTTATTTATTTATTTGGAGGACTGTTCTCAGCTTGGTTGTTCCTTTATTTGGTTGGATTGGAGCATGGATTCCTTGGACGAACTTCCATCTATTTTTTCCCCTAGACGTGAAGAAATCAGAGGTTTACAGTCCGAAATGGCCATCATGAGGCCTTATTGAACTTATGACTCAACCCAATACTGGTCGGTCACCACTGAAGGTGTGGGTTTGGCAGGCAGTGAGACGAATAACGTTTACAGGACGGGCGCTTTGGAGGATGTTACGAATGGGCGGTTGCATGCAGGAACGGATGAGAGACTAACCTCTAATGGATCCGCATCTAACAGGACAGTTTTCGCCAGCAGCAAATGTGGATCGGAGGGTGATTTCAATGTATCGGGGACCAGACTGTTCCTAAGAAAACCTATGCCTTCACCGCTAGCGAGCGTCCAAGAGGTAACGTTAAACAGTTTGTCCCTTCTAGAGTGGTACCGGACAAAAGGGGTACCAACTTTAATACTTTTCTAGAGGGACAATTTGACTTCAATACTGACTCTACTGAAGGCTCTGGTAGAAACACTGATTTTTTCGATCACAGCGTACCAAACCTCAAAAACACTATTGTATTGTTCGGCAACAAACTAAAAACTTTAAAAAGCATCCAGCTGGACAACAATTACTTAAAATATTGCTTGGACAAGGGGATAGTCCTAGACGATAACCATATTAAAGAATGTAATAAACTTTTTGATGGTTTCGGCTTTTCGTTCATGCGGTTTATTATAGAATCTAATGATAGCCGAATCTGTAACTTGTTACATGACTTAGAGGAATTGAACAATTGTATTACAGCTGATTTACTGTTTAGTGAATATGAGGTGTTATATGATTCCCAATTCAGCTGGGTGTCAGGTGTGCTGGTTAAACAATTTGAATGGAAGTGTAATAAACTCCAGAGGGATTTAGAGCAGCACAAGAAAGGGGAGGCCTATAGATGGGACAAGGTGGATAGTAATTACAATAATAACAATATTAACAATAAATATAGTAAATTTAAAGGAAAGAAGATGCAGGGTTTGGACAATCGTAGGCATGTTTACAGAGGAACGAGTGACAACAGAGGTGGGCACTCACACAAGAACTTTAGGGACAAACCTTCAGTCAATGATTTTTTATGGGAAGAACAGGACTGGGACGAAAATGTGAGGAACCATCAGACTGCAAAGGGAGAGTGGATGGGTGGGAGAGTGACGAGATAGATATCTACGAAGCAACTGCTGTTACTAAGTGTGTCAATGGCCCTGATAATGAAATAACTAGGGTTAACAAAGTGGTTAGCTCATATGACAATTTTAATATTTATAATTACACCGATGAAGTAATTACCAAAGAACATTTCACTATGTTATCCAAAGGGATGAAATTCATCCCCCACAGCAGGATGAACTTAGTTGAGAATATATTAGATGTTAAAAAGTACATCAGAAAACTTAACCTCAGTGTCAAATTTGGTGGATGCAAGTTCAATTTTGATAAGGAATTTAGAGTTAGGAGCTCATACACCCCCCCCCTAAACAATCTATTAGATACTTTTGAGAAACTTGTGGTGGGTGATATATACAAGCTCACCAAACGTAATGGTCCTGGTAACAACAATTTGGAATACAATTTATCCAAGAAGGAATTTATAGTGTTAAAAAGATTGCAAGAGGATATGGATATCCGGATAATGAAACCGGACAAAGGGGGTGGGGCAGTAATATACCCCTCGCAACTATACAAGGATAAAATGAATAGTATATTAATGAATTCAGGAAAATATGAGATATCTTCCCTTAATGAAGTGAATCGAGGATACAGTAAAGTGGACTCCTTAGTTAATGATTTAATACTTGAAGGGAGTATTGATATTGACCTGGGTAAATATTTGAAAGTGGAATATCCCATTATAGGTACTATTGTTGGTATCCCTAAGGTCCACAAGGACCTGGTTGATCCACCATTTCGACCAATTATCTCCGGGAGTTTTTCTAAAACTTTCCCTTTTGGGAAGGTCATTGATAAATGGCTAAAATCGAGCCTGGGCTGCATCACCCACTTAGTACGTGATTCTTGGGACTTCTTGGGTAGGTTGGCACCACAGATATCCCAGGGGGCTGAATGGCTGGTAACCATCGATGTGGTTGACCTTTTCTCAAGTATACCCCATGAGGAAGGGCTGAGAAGGTTTCAGGACAGTATACAAGAGATAGGCCAGGTCACATGGGACAGGACACTCCTGATTGTGGACTTTATGGAGGTAGTACTAACCCATAATTACATCTTTTATGAGGGGAAGTACTTCAGACAATCTAGCGATGGGGGCAGCCTGCGCCCCAATATATGCAAACCTAGTTCTATTCAACTGGGAGAAGGAGTTCATCTTTGGTTCCAAGTGGATGGACCATATTGGGTGCTACTACCGTTTTTTAGATGATATTTTTCTTGTGTGGAAAGGGAACAAGGGGGAGTTAGACGATTTTTTTAGTCATATTAACTCCTGTAGTGAATACCTTAAATTTACCATGAATTTGGACAAGGTCAGTATCCCTTATCTAGATGTGCTGATTACATTACATGAAGGTAAATTCAAGTCTAATATTTTTAGAAAACCAACCTTCAGCAATTCCTACTTACATTTCACCAGTAGTCATCCTTGGGCCCAAAAGAGGAACATAGTAAAAGGGCAGTTTATTAGCAAGGATGACGTCTGATAGTAGGGATCTGGGTATGGAATTGGCAAAAATTGGTACATTTTTTCTAGAAAGAGGATATCCTGAAAGTATGATTAATGATATACGGACTTATGTCCGGCAACAATGGGGTACCAGGTATACCCCTCTGTTGGGAGGGGGTACACTGACTAATACATCACCTCATATGAGTGACACAGAAATGACGAATAGATTTGGGAAAGCATGTATTATACAATATGGACCCCATAGTAACTACATTAAAAATATCATTCAGAAAAATTGGAAGGTACTTAAAACTGACAAAAGGGTCTGGGAAGCAGTGGGGAGCCCCAGTTTGTACACAGGAATGGTCTGAATTTGAAATTCTTGTTAGAGAATAAACAGACCAAATTGGACAACAGGAGGGGGACAACCAGGTGTGGCACATGTTTACAGTGCCAATACATTACGGCAGTGCAGGTAGTTACCTTAGAGAATTTCAACAATACTAAGGTATTTTTTCAAAAAGGGAACTGTAGATCTTCTAACCTGATTTACCTTGTTTTATGTAGGAAAAACTACCAGATGTCTGCGTAATAGGATTATCATCAGTACAGTATAAGGAAACAGGATGAGAATAATGCTCTATGGAAGCATTTAAAAGATAGCAAGGATTGTTCTAATTTTACCTTTGGTATTTTAGAGGTAGTTAGACCTAACGTTAGGGGTGGGGATGTTAAAAAACTAGTGAGTGAAAAGGAGGTGAGGTGGCAGGTTAAATTAAATGCCTCCACTCACCCTGGTATAAACGAGCACATCTCTATCAAACCAGTTTTAGACAATCGCAAGTCTTAAACTGTTGTTTGAATAGTTGTTTTTATAATACATCTAATGATTAACTGAACTGTTGTTTTAATGGAATATTGTCCTTATGCACTGGCACAATTTTTGGCACTAGCACTTTAAATTACTAATAAGAAACATGTGATTTTTTAATTAAGTGTTGTTTAACTGTATTTAAGGCATTTTGCAGTTTCATTCAGTGTTCTGAAGAAGTCCCTGGTGGATGAAGTGTGTTTTTACCAACTGGATTAAACTTTGTGCTTTTACTTTTTGGTGTCGTGCTGGTGCATTTTTGTCTGAGACAGGAGGCTGTGCTCATTATTTATTTATTTGGTGGACTGCTCTCAGCTTGGTTGTTCCTTTATTTGGATTATTACATTACCCTTCACCCCCCCCCCAAAATCCACATACACACCATCCATCCCTTCTCTGGTTGTTAGCCCATGGCACAGACAGCGGCACGCATTGCCTACTCTACATATCTCTGGTACCATTATGGTTTTGAGGCCAACCCTAGCATATTTGGTCTTCCACATGCTGTACTTCATGCACATAGGTACACGTAAATACTTATCTTTCATGACATGATAGGTTTACCCAGGTTATACCCGTTCATTTTGGGTCGTCCAGACAAGGACGAATGTTCTGACCATTGGGCTAGGCTTAGCAAAGGGCAGCAGTGCGTATACATGCTGTGTTTTGTTTCCACTTGGTATAAAAATCAACACTACAATGAAATATGGACATGGGGTTTTAAATGAAATTGTTCGAGGGATGGGGGTTCAACATTCAGCTACCTGCTTGTGTGTTTACTCCTGTGATTTTATTTTGGTGTTCACGGAACTCTCTTGCATGCTTTGCATACATTTCAGTATCCATGGACACTGGCAAGAGTGATTACTATTAGAGACAGGCTGTACTAGTCAGCATTTTAGGTTGCGTGACTGTAGCCGACATGTTCTCGCCTCTGTGCAGCACTTAAACACGCACTCACGCATGTTTCCTGTGCACGTGGACGGTGCGGCAGCATGCCTTCATTAATATGCATATGGTGCTGCTGCGCCATCTCTATGTCGCACGCTCGGCACAAGGCTAACGCCGTCCTTGTGCAGAGCTTCATGAATGTCAGGGATTGAGTCTTGTTTCCTTACTAAGGCTATATTATCGCTGCACTTTCATAGTAAGGAATGTTTCCCTTACTCCCAGTGTTAAGTGACACTTGATGTTGTTTATAATGGAATCACAAGGAAAATAATTAGTAAGAGAGAGTTTAAGGTAAAGCACTGAAGTGAAGGAATTTAATGTGAACAGAGAGGGCAAGTAGCCTTATCAAGTACATAATATTTTGCCCAGCTAATAGGAGGAAATAAATTATTGAGTGAGAGTATATGATAAAGGAATGAAAAGACCAAATTAAATATGTACAACAAGAGAGAATAGTCTTACAGTGAGCTCAAATAATCAATATTTACAAAGAGAGAGAGAGAGAAACAGAGAAAGGGAGAGAAAAATAGTTACACAGTGTATTCAGGTAGCAGTTTCTATGTTGCAAATAGTGGTTGGGCTTTTATAGACTGACATATACAAGAATTGTATGATGTTTAGGAAGGGGATTTGTCACAAAGTAACATTTTATTCTGTCTCAGTTTACATTTTGCATGCTGTCCCCGCAATCTTCTGGTTAATCAACCTTGTGCCAGGGAAGTCTGAATGAAAAACTGAGCTAAATTTTAGACGTTTGTTGAAATGACTCCATTGTTTAAGCAAACACTGAATATTAGCTTCCTTTTTTAAGTATTACTAATCACCTCCTTTAGAAAATGCACCTGTCAGTCCTTGTAGACTATCTCTGCCTCAGCGCTTTGGTTATTTTACTCTGTAGTGGGACTACAAGTGAGCTAATGATAACATATGTGCACTGCTCATACTAAGACATGAATCAAAATAATCTGGAGCTTTTCAGAATACTGTCACGAGCAGTGTAGTAGGACAAGCTTCACATTTAATCCTGCGTTTATCTGTATCTCTCATCAAGCTATCTACAATTCACATATTTCACACTCTATCTCCTGTTGCCTTGGTTAAGCAACTTCTCTCACTAGTTCAGATATCAGATGCATTTTGCAGGCTAATCAGGATTATAATCTCCACAGTGTTCTTTTGAATTAGTCACATTTGTGTATATAAATATACAGCTAGATAGTCAACAACCCTAAAAAGTAATACTTTCTCTATTGTCATGCCACATGATGCCTGTCATCAATTCAAGAAAGAGATGCATGGTTCAGCAGTGCAGGGTAGGCAGCAGTAGCTCCAGAAAAATAACAGTTTAGGTTGAAAAAAAAAGATGAGAGATCCAAGGGGCCCATTGTGACTAGTACACTTGTTTTCGCCATGCTAAAGATGCTGAGTTGAATAAGACTTTTCCTAGCTAAAAATACTGATGTTAATGTTATGAATAAAGAAGATAATTCTGCCCCGCACCATGAAAAAAGGAAAACATAAATTCCACAGTTTCAATTTTCTGTACATTAACTTTGAAACCCATTATTTCACTGAATATTCAATTTCTGAGAACTTTTCAGGGCTCATTACAAGCAGAAACTTTCCCTTACACAGAACAAAGTGCCAAAGATCACAGTCTTATGCATGGCATGACCAGACTGAATAACAACTCAATAAGAAATAGACTTAGGCATTTGGGATTCATGTCTTCTTACATCTTTTATGTATGTATGTTGTTCTGTGTGGAGTGTGTGTGTTTGTGTGTGTGTGTGTGTGTGTGTGTGTGTGTGTGTGTGTGTGTGTGTGTGTGTGTGTGTGTGTGTGCATGTGTGTGGGTGCATGTATGTTTTAGAGTAAGGGCTAGTGAGGGGTATATTTTTAGAGTTGTGCTTGTGTATTGCTCTGTGTGAAGAATATGTGTGTGTCTTGTTTAGTAGAATTGTTACAAAATGGGAATTTAGTGTCCTAAAAGATAATGCCACCACACTTGCCCAAAACTCTTATTAGTTCCCACACCCTCCCCCACAAATCTCCCAGGAACAAGTCCTCAAGGCATTATGCAAGATCAAGAACACTGATTCTATGGGTCTGGATAACATACCAAGAAGTCAGGTGGTCAGCATGAAACATAACCTATAAACCCCCTTACAGTGGCTCTTCAATGAATGGAGGACAGCAACAGTCAATCTCCCTTCACAAAAGTTGGGTGTCAACCAATTTAGGAAACTATAGACCAATAATCCTGACTAGCTTCATCTGTAAGGCTATGGAAAGGATCATTATTGAATGAATAAACAAATACATAGACAACCTACAAGCTAGCAATTTGAGCCAGTTTGGTTTTGTCATTGCAGATCCTGCCTACACAACTTGACTTCTTCAAGAAGGTACCAAAGCAATGTTTGAGGGAAAAACTATTTAGGACTTTGCAAAGGCATTCAACACCATCTCCCATTGAGGCATAGTTAAACTCGTACAGCTAAATATAAATCACTGTGCAATATCAAAACGTGCATAACTGTATCCTTCACCAAGCAAGATGTTCCTTGCAAGAATCATGTTCACAATACTCCCCTTAAAATTGACCCAGTAGTGAGGGACCTGAGAACATATAGGTTCATAGGTTATTACTAGGTAAACAACCAGTAGGGCCCTTGCAAGCCTAGCCATGCACCACAAATCCATTTGGATCCCAAGTATAATGAGCATCTATATGGAATAGGGCATGTTAGTAGGGAGGTAACCAAAGGATTTGTAGGTAGTATGTTATTTAGGATAAAGCTTTTCTTATTGAAGGCCTCTGTCCATAAGGACATGGGGGCCAGACTGGGGGTACATTTATGATTTCCCATCCAATTGTCAATGTTTTATTTGAATATAGTCAAGGATGAACTCTGTTTTACATGGATGGTGAGCCAGTTCCATAATGCAGGAATCCTGTGGGACAATATCTGTCTCTCTGGCATGTTCTCCTTAGGTCACAAGCAAAGTTGAGATCTCTGGATCTAGTGTGTCTAGTGCTGTTTGTTTTGCACATGTGCAAAAGATCCATTAAGGTTGGTCTGAGGAAGCCCTGTACGTCTGGCAAAGATCCCCTTTCATCAGCCTGTAAAAGACTGAATACAGAGACAGAGCCTTTAGATGGTCAGTTTAGGGCAGCAGTTTCATGTCCTGAATTCTCCTGCTGAGAAATCTTTGTGGGCTGTATTCTCCTGGTGAGAAATCTTTGTAGGCTTTCCAGCTGTTGCAAGTGTCTAGTCAGGTACATGCCAAAGGGAGCTCTGTACTCAGTGATAGGTCTGATAAGGGCTGAGTAGAGTGGTACTGTAACCTAGTTAGACTTAGATGCCATATCCTTACTAATAAGCTGAGCAACATTGAATGATTTTATTACTGTCCTTGCTATGTGTTGGGCAAAGACTGCTGTCTACATATATTCCCAGATCCCTTACTACTGGGTTAACTCTTAGGGGTGTTTTATTGATGACGTAATTAACTTGCATTGACACTCAATGGATTTTTTGGCTTTGAGTTTTAGGCTTTGGAACCAGTCATCTGCCTGTGTGAAACTCTCTTGCAAGATGTTGGTGTCTTGGGGCAATCTATAATAGCTCCCAATTTGCAGTCATCTGTGAACCTGATTAGCAAGAGGCCTTGAACATTAGCCTTGACTTCCATAAATTAGTTGCCAAACATTTGGGGGTCAGCACAGAGCAATGCAGTATACCACTCCTGACAGGTCTCTCGGTGAAGGTGGAATAGTGGTCCTGACTTCTTGGGTCCTGCCTGTGAGCCAGCTGGCAATCCAGTGAGTTATGTAGGGATTTATACCTAGTTTAGAGAGTTTGTCAACAATGCCTGAGTGGGGTATTGTATCAAATGCCTTGTTCGTGTCAAGATATGCCGTGTGCACTGTGTTACCTTTGTCCATTGCCTCGGTGACCCTCTCAAAGTTAAGTAGACATGACCTTCCCTTAACAATGCTAAACTGGGATGAGTCCAGTGTCTGTATGTTGCTGATGTCCTTGTTTATCATATCCATGATAACTGGTTCCATTGCTTTGCATATTAGGCTAGTTAGACTGATGAATAAACAACCAGGATTCGAATGAAGTACAAACCACTCAGTAGAAAATGTTTTAATTATAGCGCCTCAGTGAAAACACTTTCTCGGAATCTTAGTTAGTTAGACTGATGAGTTGCTACCTCTCTGGGTCAGTTGATGGTCCACATTTGTGGAGGAAAATAGTTCTTGTGGTCCTCTATTAACTTGGAATGTGCCTATTTCAAGGCTGTAGCTGAAGACTGCCTCAAGTGGTCCTAATAGGTCATGTTTTAGACTGCTCAGTAGGCAACTAGGTATGTCACTGGGACCCAGAGATGTGGTGTTTTTGTCTTTACTGAATGCTGCCAGCACCTGGTCCTTGCTAATAGTTGGGAAAGTATGTTGGAGGGGATTTCACCGGGATACGTAAAGAATGAGCTGTTGTTTGACCACCATATGTTGACTAGTGTTAGGAAGTCCTTCTTTATAGCCCAGTCTATTAGCAGGTATATGGCATCCAAATCTAGGCAGGTGATAATTCCACTGTGCATTGCACTCATTTAGCCAGTCATTGAATATAATGCTCCATTCGGCATGTACTTGACCAAGCATACTACTCAGCTCGAGTGATCACAACAATTTCTTACCAAGAAAATCAAGTAACTAAATCACAAATTCTACTCTGACCATCTCAGAATCCTATCCTTCATCTCAATGTCCTACATACTGCTAAGGGGAGATCTCTGTCTCTCATACTGAGCCTCTACCAACCCCATTCATTTAGACCTTCTACAAACCCATAAGTCTAATAGTGCCAGAAACACCTGCTCTAGAGGCCTTATTCGCTACTATAGCTTAAATAGAACATGCTGGAAGGATAGCTATGCTTCCCAGAGTACTATTTCTCTGGAAACACCTTCTTCTGTGAAGTTAAGTATGTCTCTTACTTTATTTAAGAGCAACCTGCATGCATAGATGGGGACCATAAGTTGACCAGGGTTTGGCATCCTTGCCCATTATGGTCAGCCGGAATATGTAAATACCTACTACAGAGTTATGATTATTCATACTCGCTATACAAAGGGTATTCGCACAATACCAAAGGATTATCTCATCAATGGTTATACAAGACTTCTGCAAAATACAGGGGCCTTGGTACTAAACTGCTAAGTCTAGAAACTCTGTGGGAATGCATTGCTAGGTTACTAAAGATCCTCACAGATCAATAGCCTAGTAAGTACCTCTGAACCTATAACCCTATTTGACAACGTCTAACACTAGGAATGGCATTTGATGAAATGAACACTTGACAAATAGCATGGTAACCATATATGCATGTATGCAGAAAGCGAAATAGAGAGAGAGAGAGAGAGAGAGAGGGAGAGAGAGAGAGAGATCTGTTGATTGATTGTACTCATCTCATCTTATGCAAGAGTGTATGCCTGTGAACAAGTTTCTCTGGTTACTCCAAAGCTCCTGTAGTCAGCTCACAGACAATCTGGCCTCAGCAGCAAAAGTTCTCTTTTTATGGGCACATTTAATCAGAAAATGCCATTCTGTCATCAAAGTATTAAAGTAACAATGACAATAGATACGGAAAAGAGAGGAAGACATTGAAGGAACTGGAGCAACATGGCTCCCAGAGTGAAAGAGCTCATTTTCAGTTGCAAAACTGTTACAGTTAACTACAGGAAGAAATCATTTTAATACTTTGTTTCATTCTATCGTACATAATAAGCAGGCAGCTAATTTATGGCTCCCTGCTTGAAAATATTTTAAATTCTGCCCAGTTTTTGCAGCTCAAAAGATAGATACTCACCAGATTCCTTCCTGATATGAAAACCAGATAAAATAAAGAATGATGAATTCTGTCTGCTTATTTTACATTAGGCTAGATGTTAGTTCACACTATAACTTTGGCTGCAGGTGTTGCCAAACTTGGAGCTAACAAAAGCTGCTCAGAGAGCTTGTTCCCTAGCTGTTTTGATACTTCCCAAGATAAAAGCTCCAACCATGCTTCAGCAAACAACTCCACATCGCCCACCAACAGAAATCAACACAAGCATGCTGAACTATCAGAGCTAATGTAATGGACCTCCAGGGATATGCCTCTGTGTTCAGTCTCAGAAACAACTTAAATTATAGGTATAGATTTACCACCTAGATAAATAAATTGTATTATTATGAAACTGGATGGCTTGCTCAACAAAATGACTCCATTCCAGCATGCAGAGGGATAAAGGCCTTACCATGGCCCAAGTCACCTGAGTTTGAATAGCATTCTGGGTGTTTGGTGACAAAGGTGGGGGGAATGGGCATCATCCGTGGGAAGGAATGGTGGGCCCTGCCTTGCTTGCACTAATGTTTTAATAACAAAACCTTGGCTGCGGAGCAGAGTTTCATCATGATGAAACTTGAAACTATTAATTTGCATTATCTGTAGCTATTACAGTTGCTGCATCGGGATCCATTGAGTTAGGCTATCCACTGTTCATTGTTTTTACTGACTAGATAGAAATCACATTAGCCTACTGGCTGAAGCTATTTAGTTGAATGTACTATTGCTGCTAATTTCCTTATTGACCCTACGTAGTCTGTCACGTTTACAATTCTTTTTTGCACATTGTGCCTACTCTGGTAGTCAAAGATGATTCTTTTATCCTTTAGCCGCATCCTAGTTTATCATCTTTTTCTAGCCCAGTCATTTATCTTCTTCTTAATCTTTCCTATATCCCTTCATCTGTAATGGACACTAGAGAATCTCAGCCAGTTGTTTCCTCTTCTGTATCCAATTTGACATCATTAGGTATTTGAGGCAGTGTAGTAACTACCTCATGCTTACCAAAAACTCTTTATTGTTACCTCACAATGATTCAGTATGTGAGAGGTGTAAGTATTTACTTAACTTGGAGGCTACCTTCTCACCTCAGAACACATTCGGTAAGCATAACACATACAGCACAGAGCACTTCCAAAAAACTAACTTATGCCAAGGTTAAGAACACTGCCTAAGCCTCCCAGGCTACAGACTAAGAAACCTCAGACATTGGTATTAACAGGAACACACCTACCTTCATCCTTTACAACCATACCCATGATGCATGCCTTTTAAGTGTCACAAGGGAGCAGACTCCAAGCCCATATGGCCCACTGAGATTGCATCAAACCATGGTAATGTTTTTGTAATAGGTGACTCTATTGTAAGGCATGCAAACACTATGCTCACCAGGCTGGATAAAAATAGGGTAACATTTAGCTGTCTTTCTAGAGCCAGGATCTGGGCTGTAATAAGCGCTCTTAGATCCCCCCATCCTGATAAATATGATTATGACCTGATAGTGGTCCACATGGGGGTGAAAAACTTTAGACAATCTACCCTGTGGGACATGCAGAAGGACGTGACTGAATATGGATGTATTTGAGGCAGGAAAGACACTGACATTAAATGATATTTTGCTATAACCCAGAATGATACCAAGATTCTAAGACAAGATAACTGGCTTTAATAATTGGCTATGAAGTTGGTGTGATTCTAGGGGGATCCAGTATGCTAACAAGTCTTCCTACCTGGAAAAGGGATGGCCTTCACCTCTCCTGACTAAGGCTTTCACATTCTGGCTAAAGCCTTTGCTGTCTACATACTGCCCTTTTTAGGCAGAGTCCATTTGTTGGACATTCCAACCTAGTAAATTCTAATATGAAATGCATTATGGTGGTTCTACTGAAAGCCAGGAATCAAAAAATACATGAATTTGAGGCATTTCTGCAACTTGAACACATTCAGATATGTATAGTTATGGAAACATGGTTTCAGAGCAATGAAAGTACTCAATCTATTCCTGGGTATAATATCTATCATGTCTTCAGACCCACTGGCAATTGTGGGGGAGTATCAGTATTTGTCAACGATATCATCACTTCAGGACAGATTACTTGGGATGCCACATGTGAAGTCCTAGAAGTCCTAATCACCCTAAACAAGACAATCACTACATACCTAGCTGTAGAATACCTCCTATTTCCCTGTCTAAGCACAACAGCTATCTTAACACATTAGCTGAAATTCACCATTAAACCCAAGATCTTTATACTTGGGGACTTCAGCTATCCATCAATAAACTGGCTGACCTACAAGGCTAATGGTCAGCATGTCCAGTGGTTCCTTGACATTATAAATGCTAGTTGTCTTTCACAAATAGTTAACCATCCTGCTAGGGACCCCAATATCCAGGATCTAGTCCTCTCAAATACGGCCACTTCTTGCAGAGCTCCATATATATCATTATGTCTTGTTAAATCAGACCATAATTTAGTGACTTTTTCCTTTAAAATTTGTACTTCTCCTGTAAATAACTCTCTGTTTAAGGACTTCTCAAACACAAACCTTCTTCAGTTGCTTGATGATTTAAATAAATTCTGCTGTAATCTTCTTCTGAAGGCTCATATTGCTAAAGCTGCTACCTGTGTCCCTGACTTCTACTCACAGTTAAATAGTTGTATTGATATGCCTGTCCCTATCTGCAACAAATATAATGAGACATTAAAAACAAGCCCTTGTGGTGGAATATTCGTAAAAATAAATTGCATAACAGGAGAAAAAAACTGCTTAAGGCTTATAAGCAGTCTCATTCGACTTACATTAACGGCCCATTTAAGCAAAATAACAAAGAGTTTAAGGGAACCACTAGGAAGTTCAGAGCTGAGCATGAACTGAAATAATGCCTCTAAAAGCAAAAATAACTGCAAGTCTTTCTTCAACCATGTCAGGAAGTTAAGAACTAACACCCAACTGTGTTCAGAGCTAGTCCGCAATAATGTGACTATACTCTCTGACCCAAAGGAAATAGTTAATAGCCTATCTAACAAATTTAGTGCAAATTTTAATCCATTCACAGTTATAATTATCCCACAGGTTCCACAATCCCAACAACCCTCTTTAATTACTATGGAACAAGTTCTCTCAGCCATTTCAAAAACTAAGAATACTTCCTTGAAGGACCTTGACAACATACCAGGTTGCCTGATTTTCAGTGTCAAATATGGCCCTTCTGAACCTCTACTCAAAACATTTAATCTAAGTTCCAGATCTTCAGCCAGCAATTCTGGCCTATGGTTAACTATGTTTACAAATGACTGTAAACTGGGTGTTGTTATTTGATCTTCAACTGACTTACAATTGTTCCAACATGGTACAAGGACAGTGATCTCAAATTAAATGTACAAATGTAAAAACAAAATGCAGCATAGTTCATTTTGGTAAACAAAGCAGTTTCACTTACCATATAGGAGATGAACCCCCTCCAATCAGACACTGTTGTAAGGCATCTGGCTACTCTTGTTGATATTTCCTTATCATTTGGCCATCATGTCTCCACAGTAGTTCAGAAAGCCTTTTATCTGGCCCATCTAATTTCTGAAGGCATCTCCACAAGATAGAAAGAAGTCTGAATTCCACTTTATTCATGTCTTATCAGATCCATTATTGAAGGTAATACACATTTTAGAGTGTATTTATCTAGAGATATCACACAACTTGAGAGACTTCAGAGATACATAACTGAAAAGATTAGTGGCCTCAAAAATCTTTCTTATTTGCAGTGACTGTCAGCCCTTTCTCTGTACTCAATCTCTTATAGACTTCTTCTTGGAGATCTACGTCTAGCCTTTCATGCCATGAAAGATCCAAACCTATTTGATCTCATATTCATTTGCAGAAATAATGGTACATCAAATACTTAGTTAAAGGAACTATATGTTCATCAGCAGATAAATTATGCACATTGGCATGATAAAGTCATATCCCAACATATCCTTCACCTCTGGACTACATGTCAAGCAGAGTAGCATCCTTGCCACCTTCAAGGTAAACCAAGATAATGAGATGGGCAACCTCAAATTCTCTCCCAGTATATCTTATCTTGCCCTCCTTGAGGTTAGAGGTGAAGTTTTGAATAGTGTTTCTTGACTAGGGTTGAAATAGTCTGTTGATCAATTACCTAGTACTTACCCTCTCCTTGAAGTTAGAGGGAAGTTTTGAATAGCGTTTTTTGACTAGGGTTGAAATAGTCTGCAAATCGATTATCTAGTACTTACCTATGAACATATGACTCTATGTGGGAGCCATGCAGGGATGATGTGGGCATGACCATCCAAACCAGTGAAGGCAGCCCTGGTTGGTATATGTGGAAGAGCGAGTATGTGCCAACAGAGGGATATTGGTTGTCATGGCTCAAGTCACTACCAGGCGAGAGGTGAAGCCATAAAAAAAATGCTTTCATTGCTGGGATGGCAGCAAGAGAACAAAGCATTATAATGGTTGCCTTGGAGACAGCAAACTTTCTGAGCCAATTCTTGGCGGTCAGCAGGTATGGGGGAAAGTCAAACAAAGAAAATGTCACAATTCCAAGTGAATCTGAGGAAATTGTTCATTTAAGACTGCATTATGTTGTATTGTCTGTATGCCAGGATGACTTAATCACAGATATTATTAAACCTAACAAATAGATTCAGTCTCTTTAGTATAACCCAAAGTCTCAAAACAAAATGCTGAAAAAATGGAAATTGGTTGATTTGGAAGCTAGATCATGAAGTTACAAAGTTCTCTTCACTGGAGTCCCAGAGCATTTGGATGTTCAGGCAACTTCACATTCAGTTACACAAAAACTTATTGCTAACCATGCAATGAGAACCCAGCATACAAAGGAAAAATCATACACATTGAAAACTCTGGTGAGTGCATCACTAGAAAACAAGCAAATACATTAAAACAACCACTATTCAAGTGACCACACAGATTGCCTTAACTTTTAAAAATATAAATGACACAAAGTATAAATTGTCTGGGGGGGGGCTCACATGCACTTCCTAGTGATGTCTGCACCCACACCCCTGCTTCTCCTTATGTATAATAACTTTGAGGATGAACAAAAACAAAGAAACAAAAACTCTTGGCACTATATGATATCAGCAACGTCCTCTACTCTGTGCTTGTACAATGTCATGTTTGGCAGGAAAGACAAAGTGTAGTACTAGCTGGTGCTGGGACTTATTATCACTAGCAGTAATTGTTAAGCAGAGCATTTAGTCAGTACGATCCAGTCAGTGTAGGTTAACTAACTGCTCCATTATCAGTTGTCACATTCCCCTCACATTCAGTTAACCAAATTAATAAAAAAGCATTGTCACCAGAGGACTGCCATGGTTCATTATAGCATTAAGCACTTTCATTCTTACAATAACCACAACTTCATCAGAATAAATAGCCACAACTAAACACTGCATGAAAAATAAAAAAACACTTAGTCACATGATCTCATTCATCCAATATCCAGAAATTAATTAAAGAAGTAACTACCCATCATTATACACACTTAATAACATACATATTGCATAAAATACATATTATAAAAAACTTACAAGTGAACACCATTATATATATATAAACAAAAAGTAAAGTTCTAAATATAACCTATGATTAAAATTAGTAAATACCAAACAATTCATAATTTATCCTTTTTAATCACTAACAAACTCTTACTAGACAATTTATCATTTATTCCTGGGGCACTAGTAGCATCTAATAAAAGATTGCCAGTGTAGTTCCGGTGCCTCCAAGTGTTCTGCCCAGTTACTGCCCCTACTGACTTGGGGGACTCCCTAGAAAATAAAGAAAGTGCAATTTCTTAAAACCTATGTAAATTTTAGCATGTTTACATAATGGATTTGTAGAATCACTTCCCTTAATTGCATATATATGCTGATAATTTCTCTTTTTCAGCACCTTTTGAGTTTTCTGAGTATAAAATGCTGAGCATAATAAATACTGGGCAACATACACAATAACTTTTGTTTTGCAATCAAATCTACCATTTGTGTCTCTAATACTGTGGGGTAATTAGCTATGATAATATTTTTTGTTTCATAAAAAAGCTACATTAGGCATAAAATCCCAGGATGCAAAAAACTCCCTTACCAGCCTCAGTAAGAAACTGAGATCCCTCATAAAATCCTCCAATGCTAGTTACGAAAATAAAATTGCCAAAGATTCCAAAGACAACCACAAGACATTCTATAACTATGTCAATAATCTAAATGGCAATGCTCAGATCTGCTCTGAGCTAAAACAGAATGGCATTAATTATACTGATCCCAAGGATATTGCCAATATCCTGGCAGATCGATTCAGTGCCAACTTCACCCCCCTCTCACCCCCTAAATGGCCCATTTCAATACCGGAAGATTGCCAAATTCCAGTAATAACAGCCACACAGGTAAAAAACACACTCTCCAAAGCTAAGAATACAGCATCCATGGGACCAGATGACATCCTGGGCTGTATACTACATGAACTACAATATGAACTGGCACCTCACCTAAGTGTCATGTTTAATCATAGCCTCACCTCAGGTTTCCTGCCCACTGAGTGGTGCAGAGCTACAGTTATCCCACTCCACAAGGGGGGATCCACCTTGGATCCTGGAAATTACCATCCCATCAGTCTGACAAGCCTTATCTGCAAGGCCATGGAGCGTATTATCATGGAACTTATAAACAAAGACACTGGCAACCTTCAAACACTGGACCCCACCCAGTTTGGGTTCGTGAAGGGCCGATCTTGTCTCCTGAACCTGATTGACTTCTTCGAATCAGTCTCCAGAGCCATGGACAAGGGTAAGGTGGTCCACACAGCCTATCTAGACCTTGCCAAGGCCTTTGACACCATCCCCCACTCTGGAATCATAGATAAACTTACTAAGCTGGGCATTAATCCCTATGTCACCCAATGGGTTGCTAACTGGCTTACTGATAGAACCCACACTGTAAAAGTAGCCGACTCCAAATCCAGCTCCAGACAAGTGACAAGTGGAGTACCTCAGGGTTCAGTGCTGGGACCACTCTTGTTTGGCATCTACTTCTCTGAAGTACAGGCCAACACTAAGGGACTCTGGCTAACAAAGTTCGCAGATGACTGCAAACTGGGAGCCATTATTGAATCCCCAAATGATGTGGATACTCTACAAAAGGGCCTTACAGAAACAGATGCTTGGTGCCAGAGCCATGGGCTCAAGCTCAATGCCAAGAAATGTATAGTTATCTCCTTTGGCAAAAAACATGTATCCGTGAATTGCCATATAGGTGGCAGTACACTAAACACCGAATGTGTGATAAGAGACTTAGGGACACAGGTGGACAGTGGTCTCACCTTCGATAACCACATTGCCACAACAGTCAGGAAATCCTTCTATGTGGCACACCTAATCACTGAGGGCTTATTCATCCAGAAAAAAGGAGGTCATTGTCCCACTGTACTCATCCCTCATTAGACCCATTATAGAATACAACGCCCCATTTGGTATGTACCTCTCAAGACATCTGCAACAACTGGAAAGGCCACAGAAATACCTCACTAAAAGAATCACAGGCCTAAAGCAGATGCCCTACGCTGACCGCCTTAAAAAACTCCAGCTATACTCTGTTGCATATCGTCTACTCAGAGGCGATCTCTGCTTAACATACAAGGCCATGTCAAACCCAGAGCTGTTGGACATGCTACACTTAAAGAAATCCCAATCCCTTAGAGCCACACGCTCCAGGGATCTAAACCTTGTCATCACAATAAACAAAACATGCTGGAGGGATAGATTCCTGACCCAGAGAATCCCCAGACTCTGGAATAGATTGCCCATACATGTCAAGCAGAGTGCCTCTTTGGCCCTCTTCAACAGGAACCTTGACGATGGGATGGGAGAAAGGAAATTCACCCCGGGGATCATGTCAGTCACTCTGCTAGACTGGGGTCCAGGGAAGTAAATAGTGTGGGAAGAAATAGCAAGGGAATTGTTATGGCTTGGCTTGTATAGGCCCTAGGGCTGATAGCCTAGTACCAACCTATGAACCTATGAACCTATAAGACCCACATTTTACCATTCCCTTTTTGGCTGTATAGACATCCACAGCCTATTTCTGTATGTTTTCAAAATGTTGTTTTTAGATCCTTACTTCTTTTGAACACCAATAAAGGGCTTCGACCCAGTCATGAATATAAACCCAATGTTTCAAAAAACTTTCTTCCAGATTCTCATTAATATTTCTTTAACCTCATCTACACTATTATTAAATCACATATCATTGCTCTTGAATAATCTTTTCTTTTCAAACTATTAGGATGCCTAATACGGGGCTGAAATTTAAAATGTTTGCTATGAATAACTTCATTTTTAAATTTATCAATCAAATCATTAGGGTAATCTCTGTCTAAAAGTATGTTTTTGACAGTATTCATCTCCTAAATAATGTTTCTGTTCCCAGAGACCAAATGTGACAAAGATACCATTTTCCCTTTAAGAATGTTTTTCTTTTGCCATAATAGATGACAAGTTTTAAAATTATGTAAACTGGTTAGAATATGTACTCTTTCTATATATAATGGAATTAAATCTGCATTGCTCCATATTTTTTGTATTATCGTAATATCCAAAAAAATAAGTATGTTCAAATCAAATTCACTTTTAAATTCAGAAATGATGGAGTATCATTAATATAATGTAAACATGCATTCAGTTTAACAATGTCTTCAGTCCACAGGATGAAAATATCATCCAAGAAATATAAATATATCACTATAAACTGCCAACAGGGGAACCAAAAACATATCTTTTCTCCCACCACCACAATACAATGTTAGCAAACACAAGGGACTGCCACTGTTCCCATCCCAACACCTGTTTTTAGCTTATAATATTCATTCTCAAAAAAATGCAAAGTTGTTGCATAACCGTCATTCATACATCTTGTAATAATATGAATTTCATCTTGGTTGAGATTACTGTCCTGTACTAAATCATTGTGGAACTACTCTACTCGTAAATATGAAGAATTACCAAAACTAAATCTATAACATCAATAACTACCAAAAAAGAGAGTTATACATATTCATATACACCCAAAGTGCTAAAATTATCACAGGTGTTTTAAAATGAATTTTTTTTAAGCCCTTTAATTTAACATTAACAAATTTAATTGGCTTAATAGATAGAATAGTTGATAAGTTCATTCCTAAAGAGAACACTCTGTTGATCACAAATTAATTTTAAATAGGTGTGGTTTCTGAACTGCAAATTCCCAATCAAAGAAACATATAATGGTGAAAAAGTTAACTTTAAGCAGTTTTTGTGGGGGCAAACCTCTCTGCACCCTGGGGGGCAAGCCCCCAATCCCCCAAAACTTATATGTAGCAACTTCATGGTTGTACTAATTTGAGGAAGGAAGGCAATCTCTAAAAGGAAGAAAAGTATTGCCAGCTCACACTTAGAAATCACATTGGCAATGACTTTCTAAGGAAAACAGTGATCAATCTTATGTTATTTGGTGGCTTTTTCTTTGGGATACTGACGTTTGAAAATTTAACCTCGACCATCTGCAGAGTATCTTGTACTACTGCATACCTCTCCTCTCTGTAAGTAAAAGAGCAAAGCTACCATTATGGTCTGACAGGACTGACCAAATAATGTTGCACAAAATCACACCATTCTGTACTCATCAGAGAACTACAGTGACAGAAAGGAAAAACTTCAAGACACTTTTTTATATTCTTTATGACTGTTCCTGCTGAAAATTAAGCCTTTCCGTTCATATTCATCCTATTCATTTTTCTGCTACTGAGGAGTACTCAGCATGAGGGCAAGGGCCGACCAGTAGGGTTATTTAGGTAACAATGGAAATGGTTTTATATCTGTCAGCATCCCATTTATGAAGTAATTTCCTTTTTCCAAGATCATAACTCTACTCCTGCTTGCTGACATGAGTAACCACATCACATATGGCCTCCTATGCACACACTTTCTGATTGGGACTAACATTACTGGCTTAGGAGTACTAAGTCCATGTCCCTAGTTTTGGTCTTTTAGTGCCTTTCAAGCTTCCACATGCAGCTGTAAATCTGGCACCTGGAACTACCAACCCTTTCCCTAAGGATGGGAGAATAGCCATCCATAGCTATCTTTCCTGATCCCGCTCTTCCAGGGATTAGTTGTTCCTCAAACTAAGGTTACCTTGGTCAGAGTAAAAGTTGTTGGGTTCACTCAAGATTATTTTTTCCCATACCTTGTCAGTTACTCATAACAACATATGTTTAACTTCTGAGACTATCCTTTATTTATTACTTTTCAAAATATAAAACGTTCTTAAAAAAGAAATGCATACTAAGGTTTTCTAAATTTAAAAATGCCAAAAAATGTCTTAACAAATTACTTCAATACCAGTTTAAGTCTCAACACTTGTATGTGCAATAGTAATCTCAATATAAATTACAGCTATCAACGTTTTTTTGAATACCTCATTGCTCAATAAGAACTGCTTGAATTATGGTCATATTAATACAATAAATTTCCTGGTTTACAGTTACTAAATCAAAGTTAAGCCTTACAACTGACTGCTTTGTTTTCCAAAAATTTGTCCAATAATTTTGACAATACTTTTAACATTCATATTTTGCTCAGGTTATATTCTGTTGATTTTATCACTGAATTGTCTTATAATATATTTATAAACCAAAATATATTATATTATGTATTAATGTAATATATTACTAAGAACAAAATAAAAAAAGATCTAAAAATATCACATATACTGAATAAATAATTTAAATTTAAATCAGCTAGTTTCTTTCACAACTAACTGAGCTATCTTTAAAATATATATATATATATATATATATATATATATATATATATATATATAAACAAGTCAAGCTTCATAAGCTGTTAGACTTTCAGTGCAGTTTAATATAGAACGGTAACACCTGAAATGTTAATCTCTGTTATTCTTATCAAGAATTTTCCAAAGTGGCAGTTTAGAATAAGCCAAAATGTTGAAACTAATCTCCCATGCAGGAATAAGTTATTCCTGCATGGAAACAACCATTTAAGGGCAGCGTGCTATGCATAGTAACGAAGGCACGCTGCCTCTGCTCCTAAATGGACACGGAGCATGGATGAGTGCAGGGGTGTGTCTGAGAGCAGAGCTCTCACAATACACATGCCCCTGCACTCAAGAAGTGCCACTCGGCAATTAAAATGAGCGAGAATGCTCATAGGAGGTTTCATACCTCCCAACTGTACGAATCATTGCATAATGTCCAGATGTGTTACCCATACACTTAGCCTATACCCCATTTGTACAGGGAAATCATGGGATGATGTCAGGAATGAAGCAGAGAAATAATGGCAAACATATGAGTCTCAGTCACCAAAATTCATCAGAAAACGTATATTAAAACAAATCCTGTTATTCTAGCAACTTTCCCAAGTTTATAAGAGAAATAATTAAAATATGTCCATAGTTGTACCAAGTTTGTCCAGCTTTGTCCAGATAGTTTGCCTGAAGAGGTTGAGAGGTATGGAGGGTTGCTAGGATGTCTGCCAAATGTGCAGATGTATGCAGAAATCCACAGCAATAAGTAAAACCTATCCCTTCCTAGAGAAAATAACAGTATAGAATTTTTTTTTTCAAACAGATTAAATTTAACCGTAGGTGCGCGGGCTTGCCCATTGCTTAGCTATGCATACTGTAGCTTAAATAGCACAAGAAGATAAATAGCAATACACATTCAATTGAGGCATAACTGCAATAGTGTAGTACTCAGAGTGTTCACTTTGCGAGCAGTCATTCCCGGCTCAATTCTCACTGTAGTAAATTCCATTTTCCATGTGAAATCACTTTATGAAAACTTTTTGCTGTATAACCTACTAGATAACATATATTTGTGAACTGGAGTACTGCTTTAAGTGCAGATGTGAGGTGTAATTGTAATAATGTGGTAAAATCCACAGATAAACACAAGTGCCCCATACAGTATATGTACACATGAATCAGGGATACTAAATGAAGGTATAATGTGTAATGAATGATAAATCCATAGAGTGTCCAAATCTACCACATTCCCAAGACCCATGTTTCATTTCTTTCTAAATTAGTGTGGGGGTAAGCGGAGTAAGCACTTTTAAGCAGTAGTAAGCGGGTTTAAGCCTGTTTGCACAGGGGTAAGCAATGCCTACACAGGATAAGCAATTTAGAGGCCAACTGACTGTAAACATATTTAACCGGAAGTTAGCATTGCTTACCGTCATGCAAACCTGCTTACAATTGCCTTAATCACTTTGTATCCAACAGTCCTTGTACTGCCCAGCAACAGAATAAGCAGCCTTTGCAAGTCTCGAACCCATGTCCGTACAGACCATAGCCAAAGTGATTTGCCACTAAGCCATGTCAAACATGCATAACCCTGATGTTTTCACAAACATGTCATCCAGCACAGTCATTCAACAGTACAGGAAATGTATTCATACATGTAGATGTGTGTGTGTGTGTGTGTGTATATATATATATCTATATCTATATATATATATATATATATCTATATATATATATATATACACACACACACACACACATATATATATATATATATATATATATATATATATATATATATATATATATATATATATATATATATATATATATATATAATATAACTTTCTTGGGTGGTGTAAGCTATGGAACCTTGCTGGCTAGGCTTATGTAGGGCTGAATGATAGCCTAGTACCTACCTATGAACCTATGAACCTAGTTTTATATAGAAATATATATATATATATATATATATATATATATATATATATATATATATATATATATATATATATATATATATATATATAGATATATATATATATATATATATATATATATATATATATATATATATATATATATATAAAACTTTCTTGGGTGGCGTAAGCTATGGGACCTTGTTGGCTAGGCTTATGTAGGCCCTTGGGCCGATAGCCTAGTACCTACCTATGAACCTATATGTATATACAGATATATATCTATATATCTATAGATATAAAAGAGAACACAACAAATATATATATGACCAAAGGCACCGTTAATGGGGGTGAGGGGGCCCAAGCTAAGTACCTCCTGTAATTATTTATATCATCCCCTCCCCCACAGCCAAACAGATCTGCCTTGCAACACAGTACCAACACTTGCAAGTCCCATGCCCAGACCCCTACATAACATAGCCACAAGAAGTTAATAGTAATCCATCCCACCTGTACGATGTCAGGATGGTATCAATAACATATCATGAGTACAGTCTGGCTACCATAAGGAATGTACAATGTGGAAGCAATAAACATTCTAATGATACATATACACACACACACACACATATATATATATTTATATATATATATATATATATACACATATCTATATATATATATATATATATATATATATATATATATATACATATATATGAATATACACATACACACACATATACATATGTTACTATGTATAGATATGTATACGAAGATACATATTTAGAGGGTGCACAGCATATTAAACAGCCAGTATTCCTACAGTTGCCACTTTTAAAATGGATAGTGTATGATTCTCTCATATAAATGACAATTATTGCATGAAACATATACCCACAGAGAAGTCAAAGAATATGACACCACACACAGGTTTGCATACATAAGAAATGTTTATTTGTGTACTATTACAGTTGTATATGCCATGTTATATAGCTGTTTGGTGTTCGAAATACATACTAACTGAGTAATGCAACTCTCAAGCAGATCATTTTATACAGTAATCCGAAAGCATAACATATGTTGCTGTTCAGGCCAAGGCCTTCAAGTAGTACAACAGTAAAGAAAGACTGGGCCAGAGGATAACAATCAATCAGCAGTAAGTAATGCAGATGTAGTTCGGCAGCCTCCAGTTACACTCTGTACTTAACCCCTAGGGGGGAAATAATTAAGTTGTCACAATGAGGATGTATCTGTTACATAACAATGCTTAACATAAAACATCACTATCACACTGACAACTGTATGACAGTAAGCACTAGGCCACCAATGTTCCCAAGGTGAAATGTATGAAATCGTACAGCCATTATATCTTAAGGTGTCTTACTACTGATATCCCTCACATGTTGTAACAGCCTAGGTTATATATGGTGCATACCCCTCCCCCATAGACTGACTTACAGGGGCATATAACAGTGTTACATGCACTGACCTCTGGACTGCACAAGAGAACACATGTTTCGTCCAGCTGTAGCCCACATGTATATGGACCCTACCCCACAATATGTGTGGGGACCACAACATCACTGGAATGATGGCAGGAATGGCAATGTGACATAACCACAGGCCACTACATAACAACCTCTTACTGCATGTCATATGGACAAAGCCTGGTATATAGGTGGACAGAGGCTGGAACACAGGGTCATATTTGCAATATTGTTGTTATACACTGAGAAAGTTGCTGGTGTTACAGGATTGTTTGCAACATACCCTTAATCAGGAATATGTTGTCAGAAACACAAATGGATGTAGCCATGTACTGATAGCACTCAACAGATAGAATGCCAGTGATATATCTGAGACAAGACCTGTGTGGTGGACAGACAAAACATAACAGGCAATCCTATGGCCATCATGTGGATAGCCCCATAGTTGAAAGCTATGCAGATAGACTGCATTCCATGCTAAACTAGTATGTATACACAAACCCTGTAACACTAGTGGTATACAATCCATATAACAACACTATGCACACTGTCTGTAGGTTGGGAGCCTTATACAAATATGTAGCTGGGCTGAGTCTGCAAGTCCTCTTGTAAAATGTATTCCTACCTGCTGTCTGTAACATTGCTGGCCACACACAGAAAGGATGTCCTCCATACAGGAAAGGTAAAGGGACCACACCCACATGATTTAGGAATTTATAGTAGTGGGTTGCCATGACTGGTAACTGGAAGTACTACACAGCAGGCTGCATGCAGGTAGCAAGTGGTGGACACTGATTGGTGCAGAGGCCATCAACTGATCATGTACATTACCTACAAAATCCATGCTGCAATCTATTCAGAGCAGCTCCATCTATTTAGTGGAGAGAGAGAGAGAGAGAGAGAGAGAGAGAGAGAGAGAGAGAGAGAGAAAGAAAACAAACAAACACAAATCCATCCATCCACACAGCAAACTGTATCCAGAAGAGACAACATTCCCACAACAGGTATGTGAAGCATATATGCATGTAATTGAATGTAGTACTTGGTCCATAATAATGGGATAGATGATATGGAATGATTTATATGTGCCATCAGGTATTGTTGTAATGATGTCCAGCTGAACAACTGCTGTGGACAATAGTGTCTGCCCTGTGGGCAATGGGCCGTACCTGTCAAGTGTGCAGATCAGCACTGACTGACAAGATGCAAGCCATGATAGTGTGTGCTGTGTACTGCAAGACATGTACATTAGTGTGGCCAATAGCTGGTGGTGGAAGTAATGCCAATATGATGGACACGTGAGTTTCAGAGTCCACCACTTGCAGGACAGTCATGTTAATGTGTAATGTAGCATGCACAAATGCCATAGGTGTGTAATAGGCTCACCTGCAATCTGTCCCTATATATACCCCCCTAATGTTAGGCTGTGTCAACATGTGGCACCTGTCTGTGTTGTAGCAAGGCACAACAGTGCAGCTGTGCAGGAAGGAGAGTTAGAGAGTGTGGACCTGATGTCTGAATGCACTATATATATATATATATATATATATATATATATATATATATATATATATATATATATATATACCACTCATAATATATATCTACATGTATAGAGATATATATACAAATGTATGTCTACATATATGCAAACACACACACACACACACACACACACACACACACACACACACACACACACACACACACACACACACACACACACACACACATATTTATATAAATACATGTCCTCACACATATCACTGCACACACACACACACACACACACACACACACACAGATATATATATATATATATATATATATATATATATATATATATGTACAGCAGCACGTGGGTGCAAAATGGATGGTTATGTCAGGTGTGAACCCCATGTTGGGAACACATTGTCCTTGTTTGTGAAGGTGGGATTGGTAATTTGGGGAAGGATAGTAGGTATTTTTTGGGGGGTAGGTTGGGTTGGAAGTTAGAGAAGACAGCATACAGGGGTGGTATATGACACATGTGGTGAGTAAACACCCTGGATGGGGAGTGTTGTCTGGGATGTGAAGCCTATGAGCCCACATATGGAAACAATGAGACCAAGGTCCCCACCCATGGGCAGTCACAACATCCGCTTCACGGCCCTGAAGGTGCCTGGGCTGGGGGCTGAACAGGAGGAGCATGCAGACCCTGTGAGTGTGTACTGAGGACCTCAAGGTGCTGTAGCACATCCATCAAGTCTCTGTGGAGCTCCCTATGCACCAGACCCTGGACCTGACTTCGGGTGACAGGATCCTGTCTGTGTGTGCTCCCGGGGGGTGGTGAACACCATCCCCTGAGGTGGTTCCACCTGAAGGTAGTGCAGGACTAGTAGATGAGGAGGTCCCAGGGTGGGTCCCACATGTGATGTGGCTTGGTAACATGGCCAGATGAAGTGGGAGAGGTGGTTCTGCTGGCAACTGTTTCCCAAACATGTTACTGTGTCACTGTTATAGAACATATGTGGATAGTAATAGTCCACACATTCCCAGATTATGTCTAACAGCATGCATAGATATCCCCATTAACACAAAACAACAGATGTGCAGCAGTCACATAGCAAAACACATGCATATATGGAACCATAGTGGCCTTACAATGGCATGCAGGTGACATTGTCCATAACAGGCCACCAATGATAGTGTTCCAACATGGAGCATGACTACAAAAACATAGCACAAATTGTTGTACAATACGATATATGTCCCAAAGGTAGGTCTTCTGTACACATACCCATTGAGTTGTGTGATCCGATTGTTGTTGCAGATATGGTGGGGGGAGACAGAGATGTGTATTAACAACTATGATAACCTTGCAGTATGAGGTCCTCAGACCTGTTTCCCTCTTTATGTCTTTCAGGCAATATGTCGAGGGAATGCCTGCCTATGTACACAGCGGAGGAGAATGATGTCATCATCTCATACCTGGTGCAGCACTACAACACCATGTTTTGCTGTATAGCCCATGATCTGCAGGAGAAGACCGCCCTGTGGAATGATCTTGTCCACAGGGCAAACAATGTCAGCCTGCATAACCACAGTTATGAGCAGGTCCGACATTGATGCACTGATATACTCCGCCATGCCCGTCGGCATGCTTCTGTGGTTGGGGGGACCAGCTTTTAACAGGGGTGGTCATGCCATCCAGCCCCCCTTACACATCCCCCTCCTGTTTTTTGGCCTGTCTCCACAGTGTATATTGTTAGAGGTATATCCCACTACCATCTGTGATGCTGTTTGCCAAACACCAACATGAAGTCCTGCTCACAGTGAATGAAAAGGGCCAACACCCACATGATATTCCTAGTTATAGGAGTGTGTTTCCATACAATTGGCTATTGGAATGTTACCATAGCTGTTCCACATGCAATCAGCTAGTGGGGAACTGCAATTCATGCACAGGCACACAGCTGATCATGAGCATCACTTACAAAACACAAGCTGCTGCCTAAGCAAAGCAGGTGTACTTCTCCACAACAACCACAGAGGGAGTGAGAGAGACAGACAGAGACAAAGTAAGACAGGGAGGGGGTAGGAGAGTAAAAGCTAAGCATGTTTGTGTCACACACTTACCAGTACGGGGTTTCAAATCCCTGCCCGACTATTTATTGCTATTACATTTCTATGCAGTTATTGCATGCACCACAAAGCTTACATGTTGGAATGCTGTCCAAAGGTATATTTGACGGTGAGTGACATCAGCAACAGTGATAAAGGAGGGATAAGGTAGGTGTAGTACATGTGCCTGTCATTAAGAACAGGTGTCAAGGACAACACAGCCACACTCTCTCAGGAACTCACACACATTATCACAGTTGGCAGGGTCAGGATTAAAATTCCTAACTAACTAGTTTTCTACACTGCAGTATTACGCAGGTATCACATGCACCACAGTGGTTATCAGACTGATATATGGGCAAAGGGTATGTCAAGGTGTCTGACATCAGAAGGCATGCTTCAGTAGGACAATGGGAGGTGTAGTGAGTGTGACTGGCATCCAAATCATTATACTCCACACACAGACACAGACACAGGTTTGCCAGTACAGACATGCATGGGTGCATTGCTTCACAGCTGTATAGTGGTTGACTGTGCCAGAAGGCTGTACAAGGCTAGGCAAAGGGTATACCTTGGCATCAGGCCACATCACAATAGTCTGCAGTGTGGCTCAGGGGTGTAGTCTCTGGATTGGCCCACACAGGTGGGTACTGTACTCACCATCCACTCATCTGTGTTATTATTGTGGGTGGCCAGTGTTGTGCAATGCTTGCCATGTATGTGTTCTATATTCCATAACATAGGCAGTGTCTGGGATGTACACACATCCCACATGCATGTTCTGTGACATGTGGAAGTACCTGGGGTGTCTGGGACATGTTGTGTGGACATATTGTTATCATCTGATGTGCCATTCCTGACCTCATCTGGTGAGAACTGGCAATGGAAACCAGGTTGACCCTGCACCTACATTGACAGCACGATACAGGTATTCACTGGTGTTAGTGGCATCTGTCCATACAGGGCATGTGTATAAGGCATGGTATTTCCTTTGTGGGTTACATTTGCTGACTCTACAGTGGTTGCAGGTATCCAGTGGAGACTATAGCAAAGGACCACTGTATGCAGTGATGTACCTATTGTAGTGATGGGACAGGGTGCCATGTCCTCTGTAGTCCACCGCAATCACACCGTGATTACTATCTGTGGGCAGTATGCAGGGAACTACCAACATAGTGGTTGTTGCTAGCCAAGTGTGTTTATGGGTGGAGAGTTTTCTCTGGGTAATCCAAGGGTTGTTGTTAAATAAATTTGTTAGAGTCAGACTGTAAAAAATCATTGAGTTATTCAAACACAATGTCAATTAATAACAAACAATAATGCAGGAGCAACTCAGATATCACTAATGTACATTAGGAGGCAAAAAACCATACACAAAGTTTGTATAGAATTTTGACTGCTTTATTGACCAAAACACATTGGTTATATACATTTCATTATCAGTTTTGCCCACCTTACTGGTGTGGTCAGTGACAGGGTCTTTACATCATAGTTATTCATAAAAAGTGCTGATTTTGTGTTTTCAAAAGTCCTTTTCCCATGAGAAAGTTGCAGCCTTGCAGACAGCTGGTCAGTCACGATGACCTCCTGAGGATGTAGCCAATTCAAGGTTCTCTGATTAGTTCAAATACAATAGATGTAAGTCTTCCTTAAAGCCTCCTTTTGTTTCTCTTGTCCCCAGCTGCGCACTATCAGAGATAGTGCGCACAAGGCTACTTCCCTGGTGGAGGCAGGAAAGAAGACATACATGCAAACAGATTTATTATTTTCCAACTTTACAAAATAATCTTTACTTGAAAGACATGAGCCAGACTGCATCTGCAAGCTGCCAAGGTCAAATTTCTGATTACACTGCAGCTTGTGCTTCAAGCAATAATATGCAGGTTTATTTCTTCTATTATTCTAGCAAGACAGAATTAAATGCATTACCTAACCTTTATGGATTTAAGTACATTTATTCCTAACTAAAGCACACATTTCTCTATATATTTGATCATACAACTTATATGTGTTTGAATGATTAAATACACATCTCTCTAAGCATCACACATTGTGAATATATTTTTCTAGGCAGCATGTATGTAAATATATTTTCTAAGCAGCACATTGTAAATATATTTTCTAGGCAGCATGTAGATTTTTCTAACATTCTCCCTCCTTTTAATGCATTTAATACTACCTGAAACATAAACAGTGTTAGTTCATTTCTTAGCCTTTTCCTTTCAAGGACTTTCAGCTAAGTAAGTCATTTGTTTTATATTTCAGATAGACTTTCACTCGGTATCAATAAATTCAATTCTATATCTTGGTACATAGTTTCAGTCACGGATACATCAACTAATTCTTTAACTAATTTTTCACACAGGGTATCCATAGCAGACACATGCTCCAATTATGAGCAGTACCACACAAATTGCAATCAGAATGTTCATAAGGACCGACCCCCACCCCCAAACAGATTCTGGAAAAGTTCGTCAGTGGGTTTGGGCCTGGTTCTGCCATTGCTGACACCTGCTGTATTACCTCCAGGTGGTCATTGATTTCATGCTGGTTGTCTGGAATGAACGCAGCATTCTTCTTTGATAAGTGCCAAGTACCTCTGCCGCTAGGGTGAAGTCGAAACCATTCGGGTTCTGTAATACAACTGTTCTCATTGCATTCATCTCATCAGTCACAAGTTCAAGAGCGGAAAAAGTCGCATTGCTCATTACCGAGAAGTTTTGACAATTTCTCAATTCCCAAATCGATTTGACTGCTCCATAGGTTGGGAATATTCCAGCCCAGGATATAACACTGTCACTCAAGTCCATATGGGTCAATTTTCTTTGTCCTTCACAGACGAATGATCCTTCCAGCTTGCTTCAATCTTACCCACTGGATTAGTAGGTTTTCTGACTGTATTTTCAGCTCGGTGAGCTACATCTCTTACATTACGATTTTACCCAGGGGCAATTCCGCAGTATGTCTTATGGCTGGAACCAGATAACCCAAAAAACAACTGCCGGACCAATTCTCAGGTAACCATTTATAGGCCTTTTCCCACAAACAAAATAACAGTTTTCTACTTTTGTACTGATGCGGGTTAACCCTGAATGAAACATTTTCTTATCTATAACAGAGAATTGTCTATATATTTCAGGAGATTTTCATTTCAATGTTGTTTCATCAAGCTTAAATATGAATCATAATTCGTGCTGCAACTAGTACCTTGGTCTATAGGTTTTATATAACATTTGTAAGACACAGTTATGTTACAGTTACTCCAACCAACCTGGAGTGTATCATTTTTAACAAAACAAACAATTCCTTTCTGAGTAACAGGCAAATGTAATGCCACTTTGTCTTGTGATCTCACAGTACCAGTGTCAAATAACAGGTTTTCCCAAGTTGCATTTATTCCCAAGGGGACAGCAGACATCAAAAGTCCTCCATATGCTGTGGGTATTGCAGTACAGACCCAGCAATTTGAAACGGTCATAGTCTCTACATAAACTCGTTTCATAGCCAGGTATGTGTTAAAGTTTGGGTGCCAGTCTGTGGCCAGTCCTTCATCACGTTTTATTAATTTCACTTCTGTAGTTATATGCAAGAAAAACCATAACAACAAAAGGTTACTACAAGCATAGTTATTAAGTGTATGATCAGTAGGCCAGTGAACCAATGTCTCTGGGGTTGTTTCATTTTTATTCACTCTGTTTCTGGCCATTCTGATCCTGTTGTATGCCCAAACTAAATTTCGTATCAAAATTGCAATGGGTTAAATGAACCCAAGATGATCTCTCAGATTTTCACTGCGGTGGGTGTTGCCAGTACCTGGTACGGACCTTCCCACCTTGGCCCAGTTCTTTCTCTTTATGATTTTCAGCCAAATCCAGGACCCCGGGTCAGCACGGCTTCTGGTTTCGTTTCTTGTTTATCTGAAAAGAGTTCAACTGCAAAACAGTCTTATTTGTTAAAACTTTTTCATATAACTAGCTAATGAGTCATCGGCCTCCAGCTCTGCAGGTATGAGGGCCTTCCATTGTGGCACAATATGCCCTTCAAACACTATTTCAAAGGGTCAAGCCCTTTACATTTGGAACAGTTCTCATGCTCAGCAGTGCTAAAGGCAGACAGCAAATCCAAGTCTTTTGAGTCTCACTCATTAATTTTCTCAACTTGTTTTTCAAAATTCCATTGTACCTCCACCAGTCCTGCTGACTGAGGGTGATAAGCACAATGGTTTTTCAAAGAAATCCCAAAAATCTCCCAAGCTGCTGTATCTTTGGTTGATTCATGAATTAACGAAATGTGTCCCATTGTCACTATAGATTCTTTCCGGTATGCCAAATCTAGGAATGATTTCTTTCGGGCCTTTGCCACTGTTGCTGCATCCGATTTCTAGTTGGAAAAGCTTCTACCCATTTTGAAAACATATCTATGATTACTAAACAGTACTTTTCCCTTCACATTTGTTCAGTTCTATGAAATCCATACAAATAGTATGGAACGGATAGGGTGGTGTTGGAAAACTCCTCGCTTTGGTTTAAATGCTCCCTGTGCATGATGTTTGCTACAAATATGACATGTTGCACAAAATTTTTGTGTATAATTCGTAAATCCATATGTTTGGAATGTTCTGTTAACTAACTGTACCATCCCTGTTGAGACATGGCTCTGCCCATGGCTCAACAAAGCTATATCTAAATAAATTAGATGGTAATATGGGCTTCTCCTCTTTGGAGATGTACAGTCCCTCTTTAAGGATTGCTCCTCGTTTTATCCACTTTTGCTTTTCTGCTTTTGTAGCTAATGTCTGCATTGTTTTAACCTTGCTAAAACTAAAGTCTCAGAAGGTTGTAGTTCTCCATGCAGAAGCACAGTTGCTGGGCCTGAGGCAGCCTGCAACGCAGCTGCAGCAGCCCCAGCATTCCTTTGAAATTCTTTCTTGTTGTTTTGTTTGGGATGCACTTTTACACATTGCTATTCTAGTAGGTTTCTCAAAAGAATCTAACAGGTTCAGAATTAATTGCATGATTAATCGGTTTGCCAGTAGATGTTATCATTCCCTGTTTTCCATTGTTGTGCAAAGACATGCACTGTAGAGAAAGCATACTGACAGACAGAATATATGTTAACACATTTGCGTTTCGCTAGAGTGCAAGCACGTGAGAAAGCTATCAAATGTGCTGCTTGAGCAGACAGGTTAAGTTGCAGGGCTGTGCTTCTATGATTTCGTCATCAGTCACTACTGCATAGCCCACTAGGTTCTTCCTGTAGGACCTGCCTACAGGACCCATCCACAAAAAATGTCACCTCAAGGTCAGCTAAAGGTATATCAGTAAGGTCTTGTCTGGGTGTGGTTATTTGTTCCATTTCCTGTAGGCAGCTGTGTATGCCATCCACAGGAATTGAAAGTAACGCTGACGGATTTAATGTTGTACAACGTTCAATTGTCATATGGGGTTGACTCAATAGTATGGTCATGCAAGAAAGATGTCTGGCAGGGGATAAAATGCTATTTTTCCTGCAGCAAAATTATTGCAACTGCATGAGGTACTCTCAACGTGAGAGGATGAAACAACACCACTGAGGCTGAAGCTTGCACTGCCATAGCTGCTGCGACTACTGCTTGTACGCAGGGCGGTAATGATCGTGCCACCGGGTCTAACTGTGATGAATAATAAGCTATGGGCGTTGCTTGCCCATGTTGTTGCGCCAGTACTGACGTCATATATCGCCTACAATCTACAGTTTGGAAAAATCTCTTATGGTAATTCGGAAGCCCTAAAACTAATGATGAAACTATCAGTTTTTTTAGTCTGCAAAAGGCTGCCTCTGCTTCCGAGTCCAGTGTAGTGTTTCTTGTGCTGCCATTGGTTTTTAAATATTAAATCAGCCAATGGAGCCGTTTCTAAAGCATAATTGGTATCCAACCGACAAAATTAGTCGTTCCCAAGAAAGACATCATTTCTTTCTTGGTAGTTGGTCTGGGTGCTTGTAAAATAGCTGTTTTTTCTTCATCTAATGTTCTGCCTTCTTTGGATATCACATATCCCAGGTATTTAACCTGTTCTTTCCAAAGTTGCAATTTATGTTTATTCACTTTATGCCCTTGCTCAGCTAAGAATTTCAGTAATGCTATTGTGTCTTCCCTACACTGTTGCTGGGTAGGAGCTGCAAGCAAGATGTCATCTACATAAAGTAGTACTTGGCTGCCCCTGGTGGAGAAAACCCGCCAGGTTGCTAGCCATCTCTTGTGCGAATATTGTTGGACTTTCACTATATCCCTGTGGTAGTCGGACGTATACCTTTTGCCCTGAAATGTAAATGCAAACCAATGCTGGCTGTCAGGGTGGATAGGTATTGAGAAAATGCATTGCTAATATCTACCACGGTGAAATATTTCTGTTGCGGCTTCAAATCATTTAACAAAGTATGTGGGTCTGGCACCGTAGGTGCTCTTGGTATCACTGCATCATTTACAGCTTGTAAATCTTGTACCATCCGCCATTCCCCGTTTGCTTTTTTTACAGGAAATAGAGGAGTATTACATGGTGAATCTAAAGATTCCACCAGTATCCCTTCCTTGAGTAATGCCATTATAATAGGTTTGATTCCCTGTTCTGCATCCTTGCTCAAAGGATATTGTCTTTTTCTTGGTCTAAAGGCTGATTTTGGTGTAATAACTACTGGCCCTGCTGTACGAATAAGTCCTACATCTGATTTTCCTGTTGACCAAAGAACATTTGGTATTTCACTCAAAGCTTTTTCTTCTTCTTCTATCAGGAACGCCACTCAGCTGTCTTCACTCTGTTGTAAGTGTACAGCTGGGCGTGCTTGCGTTAACCAATTCAGTTTCTGTTTCTGTACTCCTAAGTCCGATAACTCTGAGTCAGTTAGTCTCTCCCATCCTGTCACTTTGTCACCCAAGTCTACCCACCTAACGTTCTTGTTTTTAGTTAGGCTAACGTGTAGTTTATTGGATTTGTACAATTCCAAAAACTCCTGAGGTAACGAACAACTCACCACACTGTTGCCCTCAGTGTCCCAATATAGGGTCCGTAATATCAGTCTGTTTGCAGGATTCCTGAACAACTTTTGTTCGTATTCTTTATCAGGTCCTGGTGTGCTACAATAATATAGGGTACAATGTAATAAATATTGCTGGTCAGTATCGAGGGGAGGCACCTTGCTGGTGGCTACATTCATCAGCTCCTCGGTCACTGCCCCTGGTCCGGTTGTAACCAGATCCTGGCTGTACCAATAATAAGCCTCCCCCTCCGACCGTACTACAAAGGTGTCAGTTTGTCTCTGTGCTTCCATACCGTTCATGGTAGGGACTACTGCTATGCCAAAAAGCTGCATAAGGTCTCTTCCTAATAGGTTCATGGGGCATTTGGCAGAAAGTACTATTTTACTTCTCTGGGTCATGCCCGAGACTGGATCAGTTATTGCTATGTCATGGGAAAGTGGTTCCCTGTACAACTGTCCGTTTGCTGCTTTCACTAATATGAAATCAGGTGACTCAGAGTGTTCCGGTAACTTTGAAGGATGTATCAAAGTTCGTGATGCTCCTGAATCACACAAAATTTGATTTCTCTCCTTCTACCAGAAGTGTAACTTCGGTTTCGTGTCTGCTAAATAGAGCTCTAAGCTCAGTAGTGCCAGATCTAAAACTTCACTTTCCCCAACTTCTACATCCAGTTGCATGTCATCTGCTTCTTCTAAGGTATTTGCATCATCCCCTGCTCATTAGTCTCTTCTGAAGACTGCTGAGCAGCATAACTGTCATATAGTCAATCCTCATCTTCCTTATCCTTTTTTCCAGGTGCCTTGCTCCTGCAATCCCTTGCCAAATGTCCCTTCTTACCGCAATTGAAGCATTCACCTTTTTCTTTCTGCTCTCATAAATTTCTGAGTTTTGTCAGAGCGTTTGTTACCCTGAATATTTTGCTTGCCCTTTTGGCTGCTTGTACTACAAAACTTCCGCACCGTCTTCAGCTGTGAAGACCTGCGTTTTCTTTTCTTTTACTGTTAAAATGTTTCTCGGCATGTCTAGCATATTCTAACAAGGCTTGAAGCCTACTTGTTCGGTGATCTATCATGTGCTTCGTGATGAAGCTATTGACAGGGGCAATACAACCTTTCAAAATGCATTCTTCAATTGTTGTTCATATGAACTATCATTTTTTTGATTTTCAGGAACAGGCATGCCACTATGGTTATTAAAACATTCTAACAATCTACCATAGTATGCATCCACAGTTTCATTATCTTGTTGTACACACTGGTTAATGCAAGTCCAGTCTGCCCTAGGTTTCCATTTTTCAGTAATGCGGTCTGTAAGACCCTTCAATCTAGTATCTAGTTCTGCGTCACTATGTAGGAGTGGCCTGTGTTGTGTCACGAGCATTCCAGGTGCCACAAATCATGTGCCAGTCTGGACCTAAAATTTGTCTAACTACTCTTTCTACCTCTTCCCCATTTAAGTGGTAACTTAATCTCATACCCTGTAAATCCTGTAAAATTTCTCAAAGTTAATTTTGGATGGGGAATTCCTTCTGTAGCTTTTGGATGTTTTTTGGTGTCCATGGTCTGTATACTAAGAGAGTTGAGGCCTGGCCCTCCTGTTTTGCCTGCGGGTTTGGTACTTTTATTAATGGACAGATTTCCTCACCCTCATCTAATAAATTTTCGCTTGGTTGAACATCTACAAGTGTTTGACGTGTTCGGGATCTAGTCCCGATAGGTTCTCTTACAAATGGTTGTCTTAATATCCCTGTTGTCTCTGGGTAACGTGGGGGTCAGCCCGCCTCCGCTTCATATTCTGAGTAAGGCATCGGTGGGCGTGGTAGGAGGGACCGATGCTACTATTACATTATTATCCTCTTTGTCTAAAAATAATGCCTTTGCATTTTATTTTTCTGTTCCTTCGGTTCGCTTCCTCAATCCACCTATGTGCTTGAGGAACACCCAACTGTCGTTGCTTTTTTGCCTGACCTTCTGCGTCAGATTTTAACTGTCTTAAAAGTTTTATTAATGCCATTTTATCCAATTTACCATCAAAGTCATACTTGTTAACCCATGTTGCAAAATATCTCACATTATCTGCTCTCTGTAATTGCATATATTTTGCATCTTCTGTTATATGCCGGTCACCTGACCCATTAATGCACTCATTTCCCATGTCTCTCAAATAGAAAAAAGAAGAGAGAGAGAGAAAAAAAACAACAGAACTGTTACGTAACCCTTTCTCTTGTACCACGTGGTATCTCTATTCCCCGTATTCACAGTAGTGTCTAGAATGACTGTTTACTTTGTTTTGCTTTATTTCCTGATCTATGACTCAAGATACAATACTGACTACCTCTCTCCTGCTATCACAAACCTTAGCAATAGCACAGTGTAACCTGGTCCCCGATCTAAAACAAAACAAAGAGAGGAATTCTGCTTACCCGAGCCTCCTGCTTATGTTTGATAGGCTTTTAGGACCCAGTTTTCCGCTTTTCGCCACAGATCAGACAAGTGGACAGCCTCTTTGGGCACGACAATTCAGTCGGAGGTCTTTCCTTCTTCTGCAGACTTCAATACCACCTATATATTCTGACCTGTAGCTTACCAAGGGAATTCCGGCACGATTAGGACCAAGATGTTAAATAAATTTGTTAGAGTCAGACTGTAAAAATCATTGAGTTATTCAAACACAATGTCAATTAATAACAAACAATAATGCAGGAGCAACTCAGATATCACTAATGTACATTAGGAGGCAAAAAACCATACACAAAGTTTGTATAGAATTTTGACTGCTTTATTGACCAAAACACATTGGTTATATACATTTCATTATCAGTTTTGCCCACCTTACTGGTGTGGTCAGTGACAGGGTCTTTACATCATAGTTATTCATAAAAAGTGCTGATTTTGTGTTTTTCAAAAAGTCCTTTTCCCATGAGAAAGTTGCAGCCTTGCAGACAGCTGGTCAGTCACGATGACCTCCTGAGGATGTAGCCAATTCAAGGTTCTCTGATTAGTTCAAATACAATAGATGTAAGTCTTCCTTAAAGCCTCCTTTTGTTTCTCTTGTCCCCAGCACTATCAGAGATAGTGCACAAGGCTACTTCCTGGTGGAGGCAGGAAAGAAGACATACATGCAAACAGATTTATTATTTTCCAACTTTACAAAATAATCTTTACTTGAAAGACATGAGCCAGACTGCATCTGCAAGCTGCCAAGGTCAAATTTCTGATTACACTGCAGCTTGTGCTTCAAGCAATAATATGCAGGTTTATTTCTTCTATTATTCTAGCAAGACAGAATTAAATGCATTACCTAACCTTTATGGATTTAAGTACATTTATTCCTAACTAAAGCACACATTTCTCTATATATTTGATCATACAACTTATATGTGTTTGAATGATTAAATACACATCTTCCTAAGCAGCACACATTGTGAATATATTTTTCTAGGCAGCATGTATGTAAATATATTTTCTAAGCAGCACACATTGTAAATATATTTTTCTAGGCAGCATGTAGATTTTTCTAACAGTTGTCTATATTGTTCCCCAATCCATGATGTCACATGTAGGGGTATGGATTGTCTACACCAGCATCTCTGGAGTTTGACATCTGTTGTCCTTGTAAGGTGGACATTGTGACATATAATAGGCCCACCATATAAGAAATTTGCATGACCCACTCCACAATGAGTCCTGTTATTACACACTCACAGCTACCTCCACCCAGAATACTGATGACAAACACACACACACACACACACACACACACACACACACACACACACACACACACACAGAGTTTTACAGTTACCAAGTCTGGGATTAGCACTCCTACCTAACTAGTACATCACACTATAGCATTACACAGTTATAGCACGCGCCACAGAGCTCACTGGGCTACTCTTTCCCCAAAGGTGTATTTCAAGGTGAATGACATCAGCAGGCTTGCCAAAGTAGGGCAATGGAAATTGTAGTGACTGTGAATGGCCTCAAAAGCATTGATCCCTACATATACAAACAAACACAAACACACAGAGTCTCACAATTGCCATGTCTGGGATTGGAACTCCTACCCAGCTAGTACATCACACTATAGCATTACACAGTTATAGCATGCCCCACAGAGCTTACTGGGCTACTTCTTCCCCAAAGGTGTATCTCAAAGTGAATGACATCAGCAGGCCTGCCAAAGTAGGACAATGGAAATTGTAGTGACTGTGAATGGCCTCAAAAGCATTGACCCCTCTACAGACAAACAAACACACACACACACAGAGTTTCATAGTTGTCATGTCTGGGAATAGAATTCCCAACTAGTACATCACACTACAGCATTATGCAGTAATAGCACACCCCATGGAGCTTACTGGGCTTCTCCTTCCCCAAAGGTGTATTTCAAAGTGAATGACATCAGCAGGCTTGCTAAAGTAGGGCAATGGAAAGTGTAGTTCATAGGTTCATGGGTTGGTACTAGGCTATTGGCCCTAGGGCCTATGCAAGAATAGCCATGACAATTCCCTGACTATTTCTTTCCACAATATTTACTTCCCTAGACCCCTGTCTAGCAAGGAGACTGACGTGATACCCGGGGTGAATTTCCTATCTCCCATCCAGTCGTCAAGGTTCCTTTTGAAGAGGGCCAAAGAGGCACTCTGCTTGACATATATGGGCAGTTTATTCCAGAGTCTGAAGAGTTTCTGGGTCAGAAACCTAACCCTTCAGCATGTTTTGTTCATTGTGATGACAAGGTTTGGATCCCTGGAGCATGTGGCTCTGAGGGATTGAGAGTTCTTTAAGTGCAGCATGTCCAACAGCTCTGGGTTTGACATGGCCTTGTATGTTAAGCAGAGATCATCTCTGAGTAGACGATATGTGATAGAGTATAGCTGGATGATCTTTAGACAGTCACAGTCAACATAGGGCATCTGCTTTAGGCCTGTGAGTCTTTTAGTGAGGTATTCCTGCAGCCTTTCTAGTTGTTGCAGATGTCTTGATAGGTACATACCAAATGGGGCATTGTATTCTATACCGCGTCTACTGAGAGATGACTACAGTGGGACAATGACCTCCTTTTTTCTGGATGAAAAGCCCTTAGTGATGAGGTGTGCCACATAGGTGGATTTCCTGATTGTTGTGGTGATGTGGTTATCGAAGATGAGACCACTGTCCAATTGTATTCCTAAGTCTCTTATCACACTTTCGGTGTTTAGTGTACTGCCACCTATGTGGTACTTCACGGGTACGTGTTTCTTCCCAAAGGGGATAACTATACATTTCTTGGCATTGAGCTTGAGCCCATGGCTCTGGCACCAAGCATCTGTTTCTGTAAGGCCCTTTTGTAGAATATCCACATCATTTCGGGATTCAATAATGGCCCCCAGTTTGCAGTCATCTGAAACCTTTGTTAGCCAGAGTGCCTTAGTGTTGGCCTATACTTCAGAGCAGTAGATGCCAAGCAAGAGCAGTCCCAGGACTGAACCCTGAGGTACTCCAATTGTCCCTTGTCTGTAGCTGGATTTGGAGTCAGCTACTTTTACAGTGTGGGTTCTGTCAGTAAGCCAGTTGGCAACCCATCGAGTGACATAGGGATTAATGGCCAGCTTAGTACGTTTATCTATGATTCCAGACTAGGGGATGGTGTCAAAGACCTTGGCGAGGTCCGGATAGGCTGTGTGGACTGCCTTACCCTTGTCCACAGCTCTGAAGACTGATTTGAAGATGTTAATCAGGTTCAGAAGACATGATTGGCCCTTCATGAACCCAACCTGGGTGGGGTCCAGTGTTTGCAGGTTGCCAATGTCTTTGTTTATAAGTTCCATGATAATACATTCCATAGCCTTGCAGATCAGGCTCATCAGACTGATGTGGTGGTAGTTCCCAGGATCCAAGGTGGATCCCCCCTTGTGGACTGGGATAACTATAGCTGTGCACCAGTCAGGTGGCACAAAGCCTGAGGTGTGGCTATGATTAAACATGGCATGTAGGTGAGGTGCCAGTTAATTTTGTAGTTCATGTAGTACACAGCCCAGGATATTGTCTGGTCCCATTGATGCTGTTTTCTTAGCTCCGGAGAGTGTGTTTTTATACCTGTGTGGCCATTATTACTGGAATCTGGCAATCTTTTGGTATTGAGATGGGCCCTTTAGGGGGTGAGAGGGGGGTGCAGTTGGCACTGAATCGATCTGCCAGGATATTGGCAATATCCTTGGGATTAGTATATTTAATGCCATTCTGTTGTAGCTCAGAGCACATCTGAGCATTGCCATTTAGATTACTGATATAGCTATAGAATGGCTTGCGGTTGACTTTGGAATCTTTGGCTATATTATTTTCGTAACTAGCTTTGGTAGATTTTATGAGGGATCTCAGCTTCTTACTGAGGCTGGTAAGGGAGTTATTTGCATCCTGGGATTTTCCTCCTTTCTGCAACAGTTTCTTCCTTTTGTTGTAAAGTTTGTTTATGGCAGGTGACCACCACATTGGCTTCCTTTTCTTGGATGAGAGCATCTTGGTTCTATTTGGGATGGCATGATTCATGCATGAGTGGATGTGCTCATACAGTGCTTTAGTGTAGGATTCAGTAATTGAACTTTCAGTTCCCGTCTGCATGGGTGTCATGAAGTTTGTCACGTCTGAGTTGTATAGAATGAAATTGGCTTTGGAGACATTTTTTATGGTGGTTTCCTTACTGGGGTGTGGGAGAGGGACGTGGATGTCAAGGGTGATTAGCTTATGATCAGACCTGACCACTGATGGGGTGACCATAGGTATGGAGCATCGATTTCCCATGTTGGTAATGACCAGGTCTAGGATATTGGAGCCCCTGGTGGTACTATGGGTTAGTTGATCCAAGAACCATTGGGCACAGGTTTTGGTACACAAGTAGTTTTCCCAGTTAATGGCAGGGTAGGTGAAATCACCCAGTATTAGGTTGTTTGTTTGATTTAATATTTTCCAGTATGTTTAGAAAGGTGTGGTGGGAATCCTGGGGCATGGTGGGGGTTCTGTAGCAAGTTATACAATTTTCTATACAATTTGGATTGCAGTCTTACCTAGTGTTAGTTACACCTGGAGAATTTCAGATGCATTGGGTTGGACAAGTAGCCTGGTGGTGTAAATATCCTTGGTGAATATGGACACTCCTCCACCTTTAGTGTTTCAGTCCTGGTTTGGTGGCCGACAGGTGTGGTAAGAGCTGTACCTGGTATTGCAGGGGTGCTCTCTGGAGCCTTGGATCAGGTCTCTGTTACTGCACAGATATCGATGTGCTCCATTTTTAGGCATGCCTAGTGACTGTGAATGGCCACAAAAGCATTGATCCCTGCGCACACACACGCACACACACACACACACACACACACACACACACACACACACAACCAAATGCACACAGAGTTTCATAGCTGCCATGTCTGGGATTAGAACTCCTACCTAACTAGTACGTCACACTACAGCATTATGCAGTTATAGCATGCAGCACAGAGCTTACTGGGCTCTTTCTTCTGCAAAAGTGTATTTCAAAGTGAATGACATCATCAGGCCTGCCAATGTAGGGCAATGGAAATTGTAATGACTATGAATGGCCTCAAAAGCATTGATCCCTACACATACAAACACACAGAGTCTCACAGTTACCATATCTGGGATTAGAAAGCCTACCTAACTAGTACATCACACTACAGCATTAACCAGTTATAGTACATGCCATGGAGCTTACTGGGCTACTATTTCCCCAAAGGTGTATTTCAAGGTGAATGACATCAGCAGGCTTGTCAAAGTAGGGCAATGGGGTATGTAGTGACTGTGAATGGCCAAAAAAGCATTGATACCTACGCATACACAACCAACCACACACACATAGAGTCTCACAGTTACCATGTCTGGGATTAGAACTCCTACCTAACTACTACATCACACTATAGTATTATGCAGTTATAACACGTGCCATGGAGCTTATAGTGTTACTCTTTCACCAAAGGTGTATTTCAATGTGAATTACATCAGCAGGCTTGCTAAAGTAGGGCAATGGGGAGTGCAGTGTGTGTGCATGGCCCATAAACCACTCATCTGGAAGCAGACACACAACACTCAGTCACACACAGGTTTAAATTTAACAGGTTTGTGTATACAACTGCTAGATGAATAATGACTTGTACAGTCATGTTACACAGTTATCACAAGCACCACAGACACTATAGTGCTGAGGGATACTAGAGGCAAATGCAGAAGTGATTGACATTTGCACATCATGTGGTTTTAGGCAATTGGATGTGTGTGGGTGGGGCAGGCCTCATGATGAGAGGCTCTTTGTCACTGTCTGTCGCTCTCTTCCACACATCTATGTATGTGTAAGTTTGGCCTATTATAGTATGTTGTCCTTGGATATATGTGTGTATTCCTATCAAATTTGTGTGCAAAGCATGACTGGTGTGCAATGTGAAGTGTGTGCACATACATCTGCAACTGTCAGATATGTATAGTCCACGTTGTTGCCAGATATGTGCTATGGGCTTAATTTCTGTAAGTGTGGGAGCATGCCCAGTATGACCTTTCATTATTTTGTTGTCAGACATGGGCTTCATTTCTCTAAGTGTGGGAACATGCCCAGTATGAACTTCTGTATTGAATGTGTGAATCCATTCCAGGTAGGTTGTATTCCAGTGCAGGCTTTTTTGTTCTACACCTACAGCTAGCAACCTGTTTCTGTGGGATATCTGTAGATCAGTTGAAATATGGGGTCAAAATAGGCAAAGGATAGTGGGTTATTGTAGGTAATTGTATCTGTGCTGCTTCTGCTACATGGTTTTGGTGTTAGCAGAGATATTCAGACATATGTACTGTTTTACACTGTGATGTTTTATGTCATCAACTACTGTCTGGTATACATATCTGCTTGCAGTAATTTCCTGGGGAACACAGGGTGAATGACGCTGTGTCCAGTATTGTGGTCTGCAGCCTACATATTCTTGCACAATCATGCCATTCTGGAGGGAAAGCTGCAGACACCTGCTGCAGACACTTGCTGATGGGTCTGTGTAAATGGTTCAGCACCTTGGCACAGTGGTGGTTGAGGACCCCATGCTTCTACATCCATCGACGTGACAGTATGGGCATATCCTGCTGTGAACGATAGAAATAAGCAATAAACAAACACCAAAATATGCTGAAACACACCCGTTTAATAGCAAAGCTTTCAGGTACAAACCCTTTATCAATACTCATACAGGTTAGAAATAAAATCAAACATTTAAATAGAAGCCAAAAAAGCACATGACCAGCAGCCAAAGATCATGTGATGAAAATTTGTGTTTAAAAAAAATATATATATACATAAACTTTAAAATACAATTATTTCAGTTCTGAATGTTGTAATTTCACTAATATAGGCTTTAGTGTGACAGCAACATTCAAACCAGGCATCTTGTCAGCTGAAAATCTTAAAATCCATTCAAATTCTTTTAAATCTAATAAATTGTTAATGTCACCCCCCCTCATGGATACACACACTCTATCAATAACGCGAAATCTAAACTTGTGTTGATTGCCACATAAGGATATATGCCTGTATAAGGCATTCCTATCATTCCCTCTCCGTATCTCAGACTTATGCTCGATGATACGGTCTTTTAATCTTCTCGTAGTCTTACCTACGTAAAAACATTGGCAAGACGTGCATGTAGCTAAATATATCACATTAGTTGAAATGCATGTTGCCATGAGATTAAACTTGTATATAATCCCACTTACCGGATGCTTAAAATCTAAGCTATTTTCTTTATCTATTATATCAGGGCAGCAACTACAGTTGAGACATTTTAAAGTTCCATATGTATTAATATTATTCACTTCAGCTGAATTTTTAAAATCCTTGTAACCAAGCTTACATTTAAAATTTGCCATGTTTTTATAAGAAAAAAGTGGTCTGTCACCAATAATGGATTTAATTTCACTGGATGCCAATAAAACAACCCAATTTTTCTTTATAATGTTCCTTACAAACCTAGTCATACAACTAAAAGTAGTAACATATCTTAGGGTATCACGATTTCCATGTGCTACAATATTTTCATTCTGGTATTCATCCATAAGAAATAAAGGTTTTAAACCTAAATGCCTATTATTTATAGTATCCATTTTAGCTATTTCTAATACACTGTCTGGATAACCACTATTTCTAAATTCATTAATGGTTTCATCCAACTGCGACATGAAGAGACTATCATTCGTGTTAAGTCTACATATTCTATTAAATTGTGATTTAACTATACCATTAAAAACATGTGATGCATGCATGCTGGTATAGTGAACATACCTGCAAGCATTTAACACTTTTTTATGTACTGTAGTATACATTACGTTATCCTGTATCCCTATTTTAAGATCTAAGAAATTAATGAACACATCAGAAAATTCTATTTTAAACTTTAAAAAGGTAGTGGATTCATTCAAAAAGTGTACAAACTGTAACAAATCATCAACATCACCTTTCCATATGAGGAAACAATCGTCCACAAACCGTTGATAAAATAATATATTATTGACATATGGACTAGTGTCATTTACGACAAACTTCTTTTCCCATATAAAAAGTACCAAGTTTGCATACGTGTTAGCTGGTACCCATAGCAACACCAGTATTTTGCATATAAAATTGACCATCAAATAAAAAAATATTATTATTCAAAACTAGGTTTAATAATAAACATATTGTTTCAATATCCCTTGTTACAAACGTAGAAGAGTTGTTTAAAAACTCACAAATTGATTCTATCCCAAACTCATTAGGTATAACTGTAAACAAGGACGTTATATCTAAAGTTACCAGTAAAAGCCTACTGTTCTGCATTACATCTTTGCCCATATTATTATACCATACTCTTAGTTTTCTAATAAAATCTGGTGTATCTTTCAAGATGGTATCACATTTTTCTAACAAAGGCTGCAACCTTCTATGTAAATAGACTGAAATAGGTTCAGTCAACCACCCCTTCCCAGAAACAATAGGTCTCATCGGTGGTTGAGATAGTGACTTGTGAATCTTAGGTAAACCATATAATTGTGGAACGACTGGACAAGGAACAGTAAAAAAATGAAGTAAGTCAAGTGTTATATCATTAGAAAGCTGTAAGTCATAAATTGTCATATTGACCATACTTATACATTTTTTCACATCAGCATGTACAATAGTTTTAAAAGCATCATCATCATCTAACAAATTCAAAACTGCATTCTGATAATCTACCCTATTCATAATTACAATAGCCCCTCCCTTATCTGCCTGCTTAATCACACTATCTTTATTACTTTGCAGATTCATAAGGGCTGTGTATTCCTCATAACTTAAATTATATGTTTTACTAACAGCATTATTTTTATTTTCATACAAGATTCGTAAATCCCTCTCACACAAATCATGGAAAGCAATTACTACTGGGGGGTTCACAGGTACAAAAGTACTACGCCTTTTACAAATACCACCATCATGGAAATCATTATTAAACATAAGTTTTAAGCTTAGATTCCTAACAAACTGTTTCAGCTCAATCAAAGCTCCCACAATATTGTCCTTTGAAGAAGGAATGAAGCTGAACCCTTTTTGTAACAGGGAATAATGTGCTTTGTCTAAGCACAAGTCAGTTAAATTTAAAGTACCTTGTGTAATTTCCAGTTGTTTCACAGTACAATTTTTGTCCAGCAAGCTTGGAACACACACCAAATTTATCTCATTACTTATAGTACGTGCATTTGCTGTGTTAACACAATCCAAACAGTTAAATAAAGAAGAAACATGAGCATCAGTGTGCTCTACTTGCGTGACATTTTTGCTTGTTTCTGTGGGCTGTTGTATTTGCGTTTGCCCACATTTACTAACTGCTTAGTCGGTTGTCTTCCCCTCGATGTAGAACGGCCCCTCACTGTTTCAGGTTGCTCTAATACAAAACGCTTTTGAAATATACTCGCAACTGTTTTGTTAGATAATTTATTAGTCTGTTTGGTAATTCCATCGGAATGGGGAGAGGCACAAGCAACATTTTTTTAAACACAAATTTTCATCACATGATCTTTGGCTGCTGGTCATGTGCTTTTTTGGCTTCTATTTAAATGTTTGATTTTATTTGTAACCTGTATGAGTATTGATAAAGGGCTTGTACCTGAAAGCTTTGCTATTAAAAGGGTGTTTCAGCGTATTTTGGTGTTTGTTCATATCCTGCTGTGGCCATACCTCACAGCTTCACACAGGTTACCCAGAGGCAGGGCTCATATTTCTGGTCATTACCCCTTCACATTGTGGTTTACAAGCAGGTTTGTAGCCACCCATTCCTGTGTTTGCAGGCAGGGATAGTATGTGCACACGGCTGAGTTTCAGGCTTCACACACTCCATGACGTCCATGCTCCTACCCCCCTCTGTTATTCTATCCTCTTCCAAACATTATGCAAACATTATCTGATAAGTTCCCTATAGTTATCACTTTATCCCAGCTGTATTTTGGGGTTGGTCCACAATTCATGCAGTAGGACATGGTGGACATGCTACTGGGATTTGTTGACATGGCCGTGCATTTGGATTTTGTGGACTGTGTTATGTTGTTATTTGCGAGTCCATGAGATAACATACATTGGCAGTACAGGTGAGACACAAGCCTTTGACAGAGAACTGTAGGGCATTTGATAGTGATGCAGGCCATCTGTAGCAGGCTGTTGCATTGTGTCACTCCTACAGTCCCAGGCTGCAAACCACTATATTCCCTTGGGGTGACAGGGTAGGTGTGCAAGGTATTAATGTCATAGTTTCTGTCCTTATTGATCCAGTGGTGTGGATGCTGGCAGGGTGCTGCTTACAGCTAGGGATACGCCTGCATGGGACACATCTTCAGCATACTGTATTCTGTGGCTATTTCCATACAGAGGTAGGGGTCATATTGTACTTATTCCCACCAGCAGGGATAAGACCTGTGAGGTATCTGTGGCTGATGGTGGGGTGAGCTGGGTGCATGTGTGTTATGGAAGCTACTTGCAGTTGACTCACAGATATAAGTGGGGCATTTCACTTATGCTGGCTTGTGCAGGGACATCAGCAGTTTCTCAGTACTTCATACCTGTGACTTTTGTGGCCTGACAGTGTTCGGCCAGACGATATCAGTATTCCATACTACAAATCCACCTAATGTGCTGCTAACCTGTATGTACAATTCCAAAGGTGTGCCCATTTGACAGTGACATTTTATACACTCTCTGTCTAGGGTACTTCCACCTGTGTACTGTTGGTATGTGTGGGCCCATATTCATGCCATGTCCATCTTTCAGATGGTGACAGATATTACATCCGAACAATTACTATGGCTTACTGCTGGAATGTGACTTGCTGGGATGCATTGTGTTTGGCACTGCAGTTGTGAGAACTTGGCCCTGTCATCGGCAGTGCTGGCCAATGGCCACCAGGACACAACCCACCTTGCCTACATGCTCACCACTCTCACACAATATACAACACACACCAGCCTAACACACACAGCCCTGCATATTGTACACGTGCTACAATCTATCCTGCTACTTTGGCTGGCTCAGGTAATCTGTGCTCCACTGTTATTATACCTACACATACATGTTGTTACATTTCTACATAGGATTGTGGGGGGGGGGCACACCTGGCAACTGTACACATTTGCTATGACTGTGCTGGTATTTCAGGTACTCCATTTAATTCTGTATTCTGACCTATCATGCAGACTAGAGGCATATCAGTGTACCCCTTTTACTGTATGTGCAAGTCAGAGAGAGGTGTAATTCTCTGGGTTCCTACCAGTGGCGGCTCGTGATATTGGACTTCAGGACTGCAGCACCCCCCCCCTCCCAATGTAAACTACAATAAAAAACTCCAGGAATTCACACATGCATTTTACTAACTTGAATCCAGACTGCTGTTTAACCAGTCCAGATTCAGAAAAAAGGCAGCAGTCTACAGAAGCCTCAGAAGTCTATGCGGTTACAACCGCATAGACTGGAAGGGGATCGGACTGCAAGGTCTGCAGTCTGTGCATTCCTGAATGATTCAGGCACTGGCACAGGAAGCACATGCATTCTGGCATGATCAGGTAGTGTGTAGACTTTATTTATCAGAAGCCAGAAGCTATTGACTGTATTTAGAATACAATTCACTCAGGTTGTGCGATCAAGTATCATTCAGGTAGTGTGAGCAGAAGCAATTCATTCTGTAGACTAACGAGATCCAGTGTGTGTGTGTGTGTGTGTGTGTGTGTGTGTGTGTGTGTGTGTGTGTGTGTGTGTGTGTGTGTGTACATGATAAAATTCTTGGATGATGTTGAGGAACTTGTTGGGGAGAGATGTATAAGAGGAAGGAATAAAGCTTTGTCCTTTTCTCAACATTAAGCCAGTTAGGAGAGAGGGTTGCATAATGGAGTTTTAGTATAGGTAACAGCATAATGAATTTACAGATACAGTTATTAAGCATTTATTTGTCATTCTATAGCCTTCAGATTTTGGTCAGAGGAATACAAGAGTATGGTAAGTCCATATTTGAACTGGATAAGTGCAAAACATTTTCTCAAATATCACAGAGACTTATAGCATAACAAAATAAGAGATGTTGTTGTAAAACTAAAGGGGTTCATTTTTTTCTTGAGATGAGTAACATGGTTAACTTATAGAGCATATGGGAGCATGGTATATTCTGACATATTTGTATGTAGACACAAGCTCAGTGTGATTCTTTTGGTAGGTGCTGGATAATATAATGGTGCTGCCATATATTCCAGGACTGGTTTCAAAGTAGTGTTTCCAACAGTGATGACTTTGGTTTTGTTTCATTTAAGGAAAGGTTCATTAGAATTAAGTCAATGAGTAAAACATTGATATTTTCTTGGAGCTCTGTCTTATGGAACGAATTGTTTCAAGGACCTGAAAATGACTTAATCATCCATGTAAGGGATAGTGTTAGATAATGTAAGGTCAATAGAAATAGAGTTAATGAAGACAGTGAAGAGAAGAAGACCCAACACAGACCTTCTGGTATAACAGTGAGAATAGGTATGTCTGATAAGAGGCTAGAACTGAATTTGGCCACAAAAGACTGGTAAGAAAGATAGCTGTTAACCCAGATGACTATAGAAAGGCTGAGTGAAAGAGAAGAAAGACAGTTGCTTAGCATGGTATAATTGACTAGACTGAAAGGCATCATGATGCCATGAGGACAATAAAAATAGCACCTGTAAGATTCCATTTGAAAAGGCAGTCCAAGGTTTGATTTCATATAGCTCTTTCACAAAGTTTAGCTATGAAAGCAACATGACAGAGCAAATGGGCCTAGGTATATGTGTGTATTTGAGTACTTTTATTTCTTTATTCATAACTATGACCTTCTACCATTGTGTAGGCAATCTGCACTGTATAATGGAGGTATTAAACAGAAAATGAAGTTTATGAAGGAGGTAATCCTTGCAATGTTTGATAAACCCTGGAAAAAGATAATTTGCTCCAAGGGTGCAAGACTGGGGGCGCCTCAAGAAGTTTGTCAACTTGTTTCAGGAACATTCTTTTTATTATTCAAAGAAGGGATGAAGGAGTCTGGGAGAATGGAGCTGTAGAGAAGGTAGTGCAGATGGGCTATGAGGTGATGAGTTCAACCTTAAAATCATCAGAAGAAATGTATTGATAGCTGAGGTGTTTTGGCTCTGGTAAGGATTTGCTTTATTTTACCACAATTGTTTTTAGGATTTCTGAACAACTGTGTTTGTTTTTCACATTAGAAGTCACATTTTTGTTTCATATACTGCATTGAATGCTAGCAGAGATTTCAAAAGGATTCGGAGGATGTCAGTTCACTTATTCAGGTAGTCGAGTATTTTTCCTTTTCTTTTGTGAGTTGAAGTGTGTTGTGGAACATCCAGGGAGCATATTTTGATTCCCTATAGTAGTGAAGAACTGGGGAGTATTTAAACTATAGGTTGCAAATGACATTAGTTAGAATAGAACAGACATTGTTAGGGTCTGATGAAAGGTACAACTGGGATCAGTCAGTGTTAGTAAGTTCTGAAAAGACTGGATGCATTCGCAAGATTTGTTTCTAATCTGTAGAAGAAGCAGTGCAGCATTTTTTGTTTTTTATAACAAAGGAAAGTGACTTGACTGTGGCTTCTGGGATTTTCTGGGTGTACAGTTAGACTGTGAATTTTTGCTGTTTATTTGTAATAATTATATCTAAATGCAAATGATTGGAAGAGTCATGTTAGGTCTAGCAAGACTTTTCTCTAAAAAGGTTCACTGATATCAGTAAGTCTGATAAAGTCATCTTGTGCTGCAGAGCCAAGAAAGTTGACATTCACGTCCCATGGAAGGAGGAAGTTAGAAGTGTTACTGATTTGAGAGGTATATGAGTGTAACAGGTGATAGAAGTCAGATGATGGGAAGAGCAGTGGAGTCCTTATCAAGGTAATTGTAATTTTATAGCATTGTGAGCATAGAGTTCAATCAGAATCCATCTTAGGCATAATTCATCTATCTCAGAGAATAGACTAGTATTGGAATTTCAGATATAATTTAAGTAGTTGGAGACAACTTCTACTAATTCATTTATTTCCCTTGTTGCAGATATGTACAAAGTTTGGGAATTGAAAATCCTGTAGTGACTGTGGTTTTAACTATTTTCACAGATGATTACTACATCAGGGTTGTTATTAAGAATTAATGCATGGATCAAGTCAATTTTGATGTGATTCTACTACTACTATTAAGAAGTCAAAACTTTAATTCAGTTCTGCAGGGATGAAAGATGGAGTTAGATGGTGGAGTGAAAAAGATGTTAGGGATAGGACTGTTTGGTAGTCTTGAGACTGGGCTCTTGAACACCTGTAATTAGTAACAGAATACACAGAATGATGTTTTGCAGATGTATATTAGAGTTATATCTCCTCCATTAAGTGTACTGTAGGATGATTGTTTTTATGCTGAACAAAATGATGTGGGAGGATAAAAACTGGTGGAAATACTAAGTGTGAAATGTGGAAAATGAACTTATTTACATAAAAAGAGATGTGAAGAAGAAACTGTGTGTATGAAATGTCCCAGTTGATATATACTGGTGGCTAGAGAGAACTCAGGATGCCTGGTGGTTGATAGAGAATATCTCCGGCTTGAGCCCTGTACCTTGGTGCAGGTTAGCAACAGCCTGAATTCCTTAACCACCACCATTTATGAAAACTTTGAAGATTTTTGCCTCACTATTGTGTTCTGTTCTGCTCCTCATAAAATCTGGGGTTTCTGGATTTTTAATTCATTAAATAGTTGATGGTGCAGTGGTAGCATTGTTGCCTCACAGCTAGAGGCTCTCTGGTTAGATTCTTGGCTAGAGTACCTTCTGTGTGGAGTCTATATGTTCTCCCTGCGTTTGTGTGGGTGTGAGTTGGTATCCTTCCATATTACTAAGACATGTCTCTAGAGTGTTTCTCCCTGGGCCTCTGCTGAAAATTGGCTTTTGTTCCAACTCAGAGTTTCCTGGTTAAAAAAATGTTAAGTAAATTAAAATGACAGGCATTTGAATTTCAGACTTCATATTCTTCAGAAAGTACATGGTAACACAAAAACTTTTATTCTAGCAATTTTCTAAGTTTATAAGATAAATATTTGAAATTTGTCCCTATTTTTGAGACTGTATTCCCCCATTATTGGCTTCATCCAGATTCTTTCTGCTAAGGTTGAGAGCTATGGTCAGAACTGAATTCACTGAAAATGTTTGGGGGCTGTATTCTCCCATTATTGGCTTTGTCCAGATGTTTTGTGCTAAGAGGTTGACAGCTATGGTGAGAACTGAATTCACTAAATGGTAGCCATTTAAGTTTCAGTCTTCCTCTCTTTCATGACACAGCTGATTTGGCATAGTGGTATGTTGCTCTGATTGTTTTGCACAGGACCCTGGGTTCAAGACGTGGCAGTGAAATGTATGGTGGTAACACAGCATTTTATTCTAGTAACTTTCCAAGATTATACAAGCAATGTTTAAAATGTATCCCTGTTTTTTCGGCTTTTGCCCCCTCCCAATAAATGTTGGCTTTTTCCAGATTTCTTGTACTGTAAAATTAAGAGATACAGCTGAGTGTCGAGTAGATTTTACAAGGAGCTGAGAGCTGCAGGGGAAGAGAGGTTTACTGCTACTTATGCTGAGTCTGCTTGCACTGTTGATAGCACAACAGGTAGTGTACTTGCTTTTGATGCAGAAGGCTCTGGGTTCTACTCCCACAGTATGGAGATGCATTGCTGATACTGTACTGTGTTGTAAAGGAAGTGGATGCTGCAGTCCTTTTTGGTGAAGATACCTAGTAACTATGAACCTGATATCAGTTTGCCATCCATTCCCTATTGCATTATTACTAGCTTATCATTTTTTTAATGCAACACAGGCAATTTATTCCTCAAGGGCAACAGGCACTTTATTTGTAGATGAACTAATGAAATATAAAGTTGTTTGCTAGCAGCAGCCTCTTCATTAGTTACAGATTTCTTTAATGTGGAATTATTTAAATGATTTTTACTTCTTCAGAGATTGTGCATATTTACTGATACTGGTGGATTGTAGAAGTTTGAGTAGACTTTTATGATGGAAATGTTCTGAATTGGGCAGTTTTGTCATTATTGGTGCATGCATTTTGTTTCATTGTTTACTGGAAAAATGTTCAAAACAATCAATTTAAAATGCCCTCTAACAACTGTACTGTATAATACAAGGAATATAATTTAATACAATCAGGAAGGTGTATCAAAGAACACATGTATGTTTTGTGTGAAAGGGGCCTATGATTTGAAAACAGCCCAAAGTTAATCTTTATCTGCCACTGGCAAAATGTATTTTCTTTGAATGTCGGTTTCAATGCTGTTTCAATGAATGTGAGTTTCAAGGGCAGAGACATTTTAATGCTAAGTCTATTTTCATTGTGAGATGGCACTGTTTTGTTTAACAGATGTCTATTAGTGTTTGTGCTGTAAAATGCAAAATAAAACTTTCAAATGAAATCCAAATCATTGGAGAAGTAAAGCAGTATGCACATTACAGTGTTTATGGTAAATGGGGTGAAATAGCCAAGTAATGGGACATTGGAATGGCTGCAGGAGGGAGGCTCACTTTGACCATGATTTTGTGAGGGGGAAAGGGTGGCAAACTCAAAGACAGCCCTGGCTGAACTATACCTCTCAACTGTCCAGATTTTTGCAGAATGAATAGATTTTTGCTTCTTATTTTTGATTTGTTCCTCATAAAATGTGTGGTTTTATGGCAAATCATTTAGGAATTAAGTCAGTAAATAATGACAGACATTGAGTTTCAGATTTCATAACCTTCAGAAAAATGCATGCTAAAGCAAGACCTGTTATTCTATCAACTAAGTTTATTACAAGAGCAATTTTTATTACTGTTTGTATGTTTGCCCAATACATTTGGCCTTGTCCAGCTATCCTGCATTAAGAGATTGAGAGGTATGTGCAAATAAATTGCTTTATAGAATTAGGAATATCCAAACCTCTCAATTGTCCCTGATTTTGACTCAAAATGTTGCTATCCCCTAATAATCTCTCCGCAAAATGGCAATTTTGGAAGAAAACGTGGAAGCTTTACAATTATAAATAACTGTAATGATCAGAGTTATAGATTACTTTTATTTCAGAAATGCATGTAGATTCTCTTATTTTGTCAGCTGCTCAAGTTAACAGTACTAATGTTAAAAAAGTGTTCCTTCTTTGACAGGTTCCCAGCTGTATTGTGTGGCAATTTTATATTTTTGCATCACATTTTTGGTCTGTTTTTCATAAAATGGTGGTTTTCTGGCAAATTAGTGGCAAGTCATTAAATATTGAAGTTAGAAAATAATGACAGACATTTGAGTTTTAGTTTTCATACCCTTCAGAAAATTCATACTAATGCAATACCCACTATTTTATCTTTCTTATTTTTGGGCCTTTGTCCCACTTCTATGTATGGCTTTTGTCCAGATTTCTTGCTCTGAGGTTGAAAGGTATGACAAATGTGTCAGAGCCATCACTGTCAGCCAGAGACATTTCAAATTGTGACATACCTGTACCCCACTCCCCCATGTAGTGACTCTGGATGTGTCCAAGCAAGGCAAAGAACAGTTATGCAGTGTAAGTGTGCAGAGTATTCCCCATCCAAGGTAGACACGAGTACTACAGTGGCTTTTCATCTATCCTTGATTTTGCAGAATATTCAGGTTTTCTGTCATATTTTTATACTATTGATTTATGCTTCATATTATTCAGAAAATGCATGCTGCTGCTGCAGTGCCCTGTTGCTCTGTGTTTAAGTAGCAATGCTTTAATGACCATCAGGTAAGCTTGTCTGAGATTATAAAGTGCAAGTAAGCTTTAATAAGCATGCTGTTAAAGAATTACCAACATTGAAAGCCTTTTTGTTGTTGCCATGCAGAGAATATTTACATAACTAGATAACGTATAAGCCTTAGGTATTGAAATGCATATGACAGTATTTGTAATAAAGGACAGGATTACAGTATTTTCAGAAGCTCATTACACGTGTTGGGGACTTACAGTCGTCTCTGCAGGCTTTACCCGTAAGCTAAACAGAATGCCAATTTATCATGTGTGGTCCATAACCTGTGCAGTAATCCTTTAAGCAATTTACCTTGAGCTTGTTTCTTGTTTGCTGTTCATTATTTACTTTGATCATGTTTTCCCCATGAAACAAGTAGAGAGGTGATGTCAGGCAGCAGGTCTTTTTTGGATAAGAAACATTTTTATAAGTGGGGGTATCACAGAGATTGCTACTTTCAGCATGTTACTTGGTACTTTTATAAAGCTGAATATAAATTATAATTAGAACTCCAGTGCAAGGAGAAGTGGTTTGAGTTGAGTGCTGCTTGTTTTTTTATACTTGAGTTTGACTGGCATTCTAGTAATGTATTTAAAAAGTAATTTATTTTGTCATGCCTCACAACCTTTTTGTTTCTATCTAGATATTAATTAAGCTGTCATGTAGCCAATGCATTGAAATATTTTTATTTTCTTCTACACTTTATTTTGTCTTGATTGGACTCTCATAATGATGGTTTGGCATCAGGGCGGCATATTTAATTAAAGTTCCAGCTGTTGTGGTTTTGAGCATAGCTCCTCCCCTTTCTAGTTGACCACAGCCCTCCCCATTGGCTACACCCATTCAGCTGTCTCCTGCAGCCCCCCTTTGATTTGAAGTTACCAGCCACCACTGCTTCCTACCGTGTCAGTGCATGTGCTATGTGTAGCCTCTTTGTCAAGCCCTAGGCATACTGGGCATGCCTCCTTCTGTCTACTGGGGCAGGCTCAGGTTGTTCCTCCTCTGAGTCACTCTGTGCCTGTGCAGGCCTTGGTAATGGTGGGGGGCTGTGTGTTCCTCCCTCGTACTGTTCCTGCTGCAGCTGTTTCCGCAGGATCATATTGTGTAGCATTCTCATCCTCACCACCCTCAGCCTCTTCCACATGTTGATTTATGAGAGAAAATGCAGCCCCTATCATTTTGTTGCTTTTGTTCAGTAAACTTTCCCCATTTGTGTACACCGGTGGTGTAGAGTTTGTGGGAAAAAACAGAGGGAAAGGTGTTTGCATAGTTTATAGTATTGTGCTGGGCTGGGCTGGGATGATGCCTGTGTAATTGGCTGATTCTGATACATTTCACCTGCCAGCTATGCTAGTTCTACTTGATTACCTTCCTACTGCTGTTTTCCCTTCCCATTGCCTTCTGTTTAAGCTCAGAGGCACATCGCGCAAACACAGTGCTCAGATGTGCAAGCAGCTGCTATTTCCTGGTTTACTTTTTTTGTTTAAAATGGGGTGCACAGCGCACACACACATTTAGGCAATGTAAAGTGTGCTTGGCAGCTTCAGACACACCCCCTTCCTTAGCTCTGCTAAGCTAAGGGCAAACCCGAGCCACAGGGCTCCAATAAGCTTACAGTATGCCTGGCACACCCCTCTATGATGTCAGTTAGCTCTTAGGCTTGCACCATGGTCTTCCTGCACCTACACGGTCGGGTGCAGGCTAGCCATGAGGGGAAATCTGTGATTCAGTATCATTCCCCTCATTTGCACAGGATTGCCTGCTAATGCCTAGTTACAAGTCCCACACTGAGTCTTCCCCCTTAGCAACCATTATTCACTGGCCATGTTGTCTTCTGCCTGTCATTGACTATAATGGCAAAATTGTGATTTTGCAGAGAAAGCTTTTTTCAGGATTTTTCTTTTATTTTCCAGCCGATCCCGTTTGCACGCCATTGCCCTACGCTTATACAGCCGAAATTCACCACAAAAAAAAATAAAAGTTATTATTTTTTTTTTTTGCAACTTTTCCATGCTAATGGTGATATATTTGTCCATTGGCATGCTTTACACATTATATACACCCTTTATTTGGAGCTGTCATGGCTCCATTTTGTAGTTTTCAGAAATGTACTCGGTTACTAACTGAGTACATTTCTGCAGGTTACAATAGCCCTGCACGGATGGCTGCCAGCTTCCTGGATCACTAATTCACCTCATTTGCATGTTTTTCATCTGCAAATGGAGTAATTAGCATACAGGAGCTGTGTCCATGCAGGAATAGTGCAGGAGCGCTCGTGCACGTCCTGGGAGCTTGTTCCTGGATCTCTCGGTGGCCATATTGCCTAAAGCAGCTCCTGCACTATTCCTGCACACCGTGTAGAGCTTGCTGAATCCTGGGGAATATCTCTTAAAACACATAATCTAATTATGAATTAAAGAAAAAAATTACTTCAGTATAGATTGAAATGGTAACTATGGTATATCTACATTATACCACTACACAAAGGCGGCACATTTACAGAGTTTAATAACTACAGACAGATAGCAATTCTCTCCCCCTCTCCAAAATATTAGAGAAATGCATCCCTATGCAGCTGATGTAATGCCTAACCTCAAATAACCTGCTCTCAGAAACACAACATGGCTTTAGGCCCCAGCACAGCACCACTACTGCTCTACTACATTTTACCAATATAATAAACTGACATAGAAACGATGATCTGCTTGTGTCCATCATGTTATTTGAGTTAGCAAAGGCATTCGGCACTGTCTCTTACCAGCAACTGTTTGTTTCGCTCTCCTGAAAAGCACTTTCACAATACTGCTTGTTGTAGTTCCTTAGTTATCTATCGGAAGGCAACAAGGCGTTAAATGGCAACAGACCTACTCATCCTTTCAACCAGTTGCTACAGGTGTCCCTCAGGGCTCTGTCCTGGGTCCTCTACTATTTAGTATATTTATTAATGACCTCCACTCACCATGATAGTTTAGTTCAGTATGCAGATGACTTAACATTAATATGTGTGGCCTCAACAATAAATAAGTTCCAAGACAATACCCAAAAATATTTCTCTTCTGTCAAAACCTGGCTCAAAGAATCAAAATTCCTATTCAACCCCAATACAACTAAGTTAATGCTTTTCTCCTCAAAAAGTTGCCAAAATCAAAAACAATCTTTTACCGTAAAGTCAGCTAATAATATTGTCATTGAAACTGTAACTGACAGTAAACTTTTAGGTGTTATAATATATGACAAACTCAAATATGACCACCATATACTGCATACCATAAAATCTACACACCAGAAACTAGGCTCCCTTTACAGGACTAATGGATTCCTTACAGATACTGCAAGAAAAACTCTAGCCACCACCTTCTTATTGCCATCTCTTGTATATACCACTCCTATCATAACAAACTTAAACGATACTCAAAGAAAGAAACTTACCTCCTGCTACAATAAAATTGCTAAATTTGCCACCAGTCTCCCTCATAGGACCCACTATTGTCTTAGCTTAAAGCAATTAAACTGGCTCGAACCACACAACTATCTAACATATTCACAAGTGACTACAGCACACAAATTCATTCATCATCCAGAAAAGTGCCTCCACTACAAAATTTATTACTACCTTACTGTCCAGCAAGGAACCTCCATTCTAGTAACAAATTTGTATTACTTACAAATAAGTCAAATAATGTTGCAGGAGACTCGCTCTACTCTCAATGCATTGCTAAACTCTTGAATAGTATCCCTATGCAATAAAACATGCCAACAAACTTAGTAGTTTTAAACCACTGCTTAAACAACATCTTAACCAATCTTGGTCCTGTACATGCTCATCATAGGGTTAAAACTTTTTCACTGCACAATACTATCCAAATACACTCCTTAAATATAATATTCTCAACCTCTTAGACCAATGACAACATTTTTATACATAACTGCTGCCTGTGCATTCCACTAACTCGCATGTGAGTTTTCTGTTTAGTAACTTCCACCTCTGTAAAATCATAGAATGTATATGTATAAGTGTAACTACTGTTTGTATATAAATGTAACTAGAAATGCAACTACTGTTTGTGCATAAATGTAAATAGAAATGTAAGTACCGTTTGTGTATTAATGTAAATAGAAATGTGACTACTTTATTTAATTGGAATTTAGTGTAATACAATGTAAAAAAATGATGCTTTTCTCTCCGGGCCTCAGCTGAAAATGGGTATTACCCAGTCAGACTTTCCCGGTAAACAAAGACAGATAAATAAATAAATAACTAGTTGTACCAACTTGAAGAAGGGAAAAATCTCAAAAAAGGAAGGGAATCATTGCAGTGCCCACTTAGAAAATGCACTGGCATTGATTTTCATGGGAAAACTGTGATCAACCTCATGTTCTTTTTCTTTGGGCAGCTGATGCAAGGAATGCAATGCATAGGAATTTCCAATGGAAATCACTTCAAGTGCAATTTCTAGGTGATTGCCACAGGTGATACTTTATTGATTGATTGACTGATATTTTTAATTTCAGTCTTTTTAGATCAAAGTTTTTTGTTCAGAATTTTTTTTGTTTTGATGTTTGCTGATGTAAACATAGATAGATAGATAGATAGATACATATAGATAGATACACGCGCGCACGCACACACACACACACACACACACACACACACACACACACACACACACACACGCACACACACTTTATTTATTTATTTATTCATTTATTAGCATTTGTTTACCAGGATTCAACATCTGGACATAAGTTGCCCCTTTTCAGTGGAAGCTCCAAGTATAAAAAAAGTAATTAATAAAAATTATGATGTACACATAGGAAAATATAAACAGACTTACAGAAAACACAACAGAACATCTCAACAGATAAAAAAATGTAAGTCATGAATAAAATCTAATATACGAGTCTTGTAATAGTTTAAAACAAAGAAAGTAGAAGCAAAGAAAATAAAAAGATATTTGTGAGCGCATTCTTTTAGAAAGTGAGATTTAAGGAAAAAATGCATTTAAGCAAGGTGTTGGTTGAAGAGATAGTTATACAGCAATATGCAGGAGAAGCAAAGTAAGAAAACAACTTTGAGAGACAACCCCAAGGAAATAGATAGGTGCCAACACAGAAAGTGGCTGGATTACACACTGCATGTAGTAAAGGTTGAAACAGATGATTAGTAGATAACCTGAGTGAGGGGAAGGTTGAGGAAGCCTGAGTAAGAGAGGTTGTAAGGTTCCAGTATATGACTTGTGGCTGGTTAGAGGGAGATACAGAAAGGATGTGATGTGAAAGGGGATGAAAAAAAGGGAGAGAAAAATCACGGTAGTGAGAGAGGAGCTGTTGAAGGGGATTAGCACAATGTAATATAAATAAGCAGGGGATGTAAGGAGAATAGAAAGAAGTGCTAAGGATAGCGGAAAGGAAAGGAAGTGGTTTAGGGAGAAAGTATGATAGGCAGTTGTTGCAAAAGTCTAACAAAGATGCACTCTAAAGGTTTTCAGTTGGCCTATTTTGGAATCACATATTGCTGTCAACCTGTCTAGCAGATTTATGCTGATGGTGTTATAATGAATCCATTCACTCTGAAAGTCTGATGGTATTTTACTACACAACAAGACATTAACCTTTCTTTTTTTAAATTGAACATAACATTTCTATTCTGACTGAATGCCAGGAAGGGGTAGCAGCACACTATGATCCATTCTTTCTGTGCTCCTTGTCAAACTGGTTTTAAACATGGGGTTTTGAGATGCCCATATGCAAGCTGGAAGTAAACAAAAAGATGTAATACTGATAAAAGAGAGGGGAGCAGTATGATTTGTCACATTACGTTTTGTTAGCGTTTTGACTGTTTTTTATGTTTAATTGAATTGCTGTGTTTTTTGATATCTTGATACATGTATGCTGCTTTGTTGCAAGTGCTGTGTAATGTTATCTTTGATGTTATGCATCCTGAAGAAATGGGGTACGTGTGCTTTAGTTATTTTAGCCTTTACTTCAAATTTGTCCTCCTAGGCATTATATTTAGAGGTTATTATTGGTGTGGATGCAGAGCTCCTACATGGTGCAGAGTGCTGTGTGTGTGTGTGTGTGTGTGTGTGTGTGTGTGTGTGTGTGTGTGTGTGTGTGTGTGTGTATACAAGACAGGGTACCCCTCTGCAAATATAGTACCTTATACTGTTGTGCAATTTTGTGACTTTTAATTATCCGTTATTATGGTGAGGGTTACATGAGTGAGTTAATTAAATGAAACAGACACTTTGGATTATGCACATGGACCCCATTTTCAGTCAGTGTGAGGGTAAGACACCTGGTCTTCTCAAAACAAATGCAACAGTTTTTAACCATGAAATCCTTTCTGACCAGACTGTTTTAAGTAACCCTACAAATGGACATTGTCTACAAAATAGTGATTTGACACATCAACAAACAGAGGGCACCCATGTTTTCACTTTATACAATGAAGCAATGAATATCTGAGAACAGGCTATGAATCATAGCAAAATGAGTGACACTGCAACTAGACGTCCTCATTGCTCAGGGCATTGCCTAATCCCTTGTTTCTTGTCTCTGCAACATCCTCACTCTTTGGCTAAAAGTCCTCTTTACACATTTTTTCTCTCTCTCTCTTGCAGTACAGAAAGTGTACCCTGAAAGCAAAAAAGATAAGGAACTCCTGATATAATATGTCAAGGTGACTAAGATAACCATGGTTCCCTTTGTTACTAAAAGTAAAATGAAATTCATCTCCCCTCCCCATATATCCTCTGCTTCCATAAAGGAATATACTGTCTTATCTGAAAAAAGCTGGTTTTACATACAGCCTCTCAACCCTATTGTTTGATGATTCGTTCTAAGTGAGAATAGGAACAGGCTTTCCTTCAAAAGCATTCAGAATTCCAACAGTAGGCAAAGTCTTTACAGCAAGAGCATCTTATCTTCCTAAATAGAATTGGTTTCCCTTCTGAGAAGCACACATAATTCTAGGATCTTAGAATACTGCTCTGCCATACAGTTGCTAAATGCAACACTAAAATATTTCTAAGCCAAGGTACTCCATTCTGCCATAGCAGTCTGTATTCCTGTCATGCCTTAAGTCCCTGAAGATCCACCACTGAAAATTTTGCATAGGCGTAAACACCACATATACCCTCCTTAGCAATCTACCTCACCAGTGGGGCATCTGAAATTCACGAATGAAAAAAAATAATTTTGCCATAATATGAGCCAACAAATTCAATAGACTGTACAGTTCTCTCCTTTGGAAGACCTCTGCTAGAAAAATAAATGCACACTTTGATTGCAAACCTCACATTTACAGTTTTGAAGAATAATAAAGTCTCTCTCAGGGCAAAGTTTATTATTATATGAATGGTAATATGTTCCATACCACCAAACTATGCAATTCAGTTTCATCTTTTTCCTCAAACAAGAAGGTAAATAGAAACAATTTTTACATCCCACAGTATCCACATACAGCTGAAACACTGTGTGAAGAGGACAAGAAAGCATAAAAAAGACTGACCAAACTTTTCTTTTTGTAAAGAAGTGGCAGGCAAGACAGTCTACATATTTGTAAAAGTTTCTGCTCAAGTTGTTTGTAAAAGTATGACTTGGATTTGGGTAATGAGTCCAACAAACATTATCAGTTTAGTGCAAATTCTATGAGCGCAGTTGGGTTTGGTAGAATAGGACTGCATGAGATTCTGCCATAAGCCTATCCGACATCCATTTTATAGCAGGTAAAGAAGTTCTCATGAAATATGCCCTAAATGTTATACTCCTGGAACCACTCTTCCCCAGTGCACAACTGTTCACATGTGTATGATTTTCATCATTAAACTAGATAAAACAGAAACATCATTACAGCACTGCATATATATTGCTGTTGTTACTTTTTGCTGGACCCATTTCTCAACCTCTGTAAGTTGCAAATGTTTCTTATGTGTGGTTACTATGTTCAACTTTAATAAAATTATTTTTTATTATTATTTTCTTACTAGAAGAACTAAAGATGGCATAAAATTACACATTGTTTAGACCAAGGGTGTACCAGTCCAATGATCTTGACATGAAACCCACAGCCCAACATGAGAATAAGCCTGTAGACTGGTAAAAAATGAAGCCAAATAGTAATGAAGATTCTAGAATGGGAGCCTCATGCATCAGACTGTCTCCCTTGTTATGCTGCTAAAGGTCCTTTGGAAAGCCATCTTGCATACATAAAAGACATACTTATACACATTTAGTAACCCTTAAAAGAGCCTCGGTGGTGGAGTAGTTAGCATTGTCACCTCACAGCAAGAGGTTTTCCGGTTCGATTCTCAGCTGGAGTGCCTTCTGTGTGGAGTCTGCATGTCCTCCCTGTGGTTGAGTGACATTTAAAGACACGCAGGTAGGTGTGTGCATGAATGGGTGTGCCTTCATTGAAGGATGGGCGTTGGGCTGGCACCTCAGCACTGTAAAAATATACTGCCAATCATAAGCAGACCAGAGTTCTGCTGTGGTGACCCCTAACCGAGAAAAGCCAAAAGACATTACTAGTAACCCTTAAAAAGACAGAGCATCTGAAAAGGTACATACAAGATTAGCTTTGCTGTCAGGTTAGAAAAAGTTGCAGTAAATCCCTTGTTGATATAAAGCCGATTGTTTAGTGAGACGTGCTTTCTTTATCAGTTCTGACAGATACACCAGTGGTACTGTGCATAAATAAAAACTGAGTACTAAGGAATAATTGAAGATTAATACAAAATCATTTCAAGAGGCTGAATGAAGCTTTAGTTGTTTTGCTCAAAGTAACCTATGCTTGTGTTAGGAATCAACCTCCAATGCTGTACTATATCTTAGACTACATTTAATCACTAAAAAGCTATGTTCTATACTTTTTGTAATTACAGTTATCTGTATTAGTGCTGTCATTATTCAGAAATGCGTACTGTGTTTGAGATCTCATTTAAAAGCACTGTCAGTTATCTGTAGATGTCATATACTGACCATTTATAATTTACTGGGTACTGTGAAAATGTTACCAGATATCTGCACTCTGCATGCAGTTGTTTAGTCATTACAGTTAAATGTGACAGTTGTTTTCATTGTTACTAGATATATAGATTGCAATGCATATCTTAACCACTGCCTTTACTTTAATGTTAGACTTTAAAACCTGACCACAAGTAATTCATTATGCAAAACAGGAAATGCACATATTTTTGTATTGCAGTCGATTGTATGTGCACTCCATATGGCATACAATGCATCTCAAACATTTGTTCAATAGTAATGCAGATTATTAAAAATATGAACATCACGCACTGATAAAGAACAGTCTCCACTTTATGTTATAACTTTCTGGATACCTGTTGCAGAGTACGATCTGCAGGAAAGAAGGGGAGATACATTCAACTCTGTCAAGTTAACATAAACGTTTTAACATCCCACCATTGCCTTTCATCATTTCATTAATCAGCCTATAACTCTCCTATCAAATCATTTATATGGCAGAACTCTGGCTCGTTCAGATGTTGCACCACTTCCTCCCCATTTACTTGCATCAGCTGACAAAGCACAAGACAAACACTTAGGATATCTGTCTTAGTGGCATGTCGAACCAATGGCATGACATGGTGCCCTCAGTCCTTTCCTCCCTTAAGGACTGTAGCTGAGAATCACAAATATTGATATGCACCATCATCCCAAGGTTTTAAGCCTACATAAACATGCTTTGAAAAGAAAAATACTGACTAACTTAGAAGTACATAAGCAATATGCTGCTAAGACTTACTGTCCCACCTACCCACCCATTTGCATTCATCATATGTCTGTAACTTTTGTAAGTCAAGTGATCGTAGTTTTTAAATAAGTGTTTCTTATTGGTAAGGTACACTGATTTTTTTAAAGGTGCCAATTATACCTGAGCATCAGCAGTCTTCAATGCTATTTATTCCTGTTATGTCAATATTAGTTGCCACTAGCAGCATGACCACCTGTTGTGTTAGTGCCTGTTCTCAATACTGAGCAATGCAATGCTAATGACTTTCAAGTGGTATAACAGTGCCCTGTTGATTCCATCACTGACCATGTCTCAGTGATAGTACCCGGGAATCCTTTCACTGACTATGCTTTGCTGGCAATAAATTTCTGAGCCTCTCACTGTCCATGCCCCACAGGCAAAACCCTGCTGATCCTGTCACTGACCTTGTCTCACTGAAAATACCTGCTAATCCTGTTACTGACCATAATTAGCTGGTAGTACCCAGCTAATCCTGTCACTGACCACACCTCACTGACAGTACACTTCTGAGACTCTGACTGACCATGCCACATGGGCAGCATCCTGCTGATCCTGTCACTGACCATGCCAAACTGGGAGTACCCTGCTGATCCTGTCGCTGGTCATGCTTTCCTGACAATACCCATTTATCTTGTCACTGACAATGCCTTTCGTTTTTTTTTAAACAAGTTTATTGTTTTAACATACAAGAGAAATATCATAACAATTTTATACAAGTAATTAAAATAGATATGATTATAACATTCAACAAAACAACCAAAGTATTTACAAAGACATCCACTACAATCAGATCAATTAATTAAACTAAAATACCATGCTATTGAAGTTAAGATTTTTTTAACAGGTTTTGTAAATTATCCCATACAATATAATAAGATGTTTTCCTAGTTGTTCTTGACCTTATTGTGTTTATTTCCATATGGCACACTATATTCATAACATTTTTAAATTCATTGAACGAAGGAGGTGTATCTGAAATCCAATTTCTGGTTATTATTTTCCTAGCCACTGCTAGAATAGACCATAACAAGGGAAGCTTAATCTTTTTAACACTTTGAGGTACAGGTGTGTTGAATAATATAAGAGATTTAGAAATAATGAAATTATCTGTAAAGAGCCTGCAAAAATTCATTAATTGACTTCCAATATTCTTTCAATTTTATACAGTCATAAAACATATGAGCCCAGTCAGCATTAATTTCTACATTACATCTTTTACATAGATTATCTTTATTATTTCTTTTATTCATCCTCAAAGGTGTATAAAAAGATCTATGTAAAAAGTCTCCAGACAATGGAAGACGTAGTTTTGTAGGCAGATTCCAATATATATTGTTTATCTTGTTGGTTTGGTGGGTTCCCATTAATGGAAGTGAAATAATTCCAGTAGGTATCTACACTGTAAAAAGTTTCTTGTCTGATAATTTTATGTATGTATGAAAGTTTTCCTTTATCAGAAACTTTATGTTGTAAATTTAATATCAAATAATCAATCAGTATTGGAATAGATTCTTTAACTGTTATAGACATTAGATCTATTTTATCAATGAGATGTTGTCTAAAGGTCTGAACCTCTAACCAGCAAGTTTCTCTTAAATCAAATTCTTGTTTTAAGAAATCTAGATTTTTAACTTTATTATCAGATATCAACTGATACCAGTACTTTAGATCATTATCTATAGCTAAATGGGTTCTTTCAGAAGTAGATGACAAAAGCATACCCCGAGTATACATTATAGGGAATATAATAAAATTCCATTCCCTATATTTAGGATTCATGAATATAAAGTTACGATAACTAATAATAATGTTTAATGGGTAACTAACTATATGTTTAGGTGTAATAGGTGAAGTACAAAATTCCTTAAGTAACCATAACATGGAGTTATTTACAATCATATTTTTATGTAAGGAGATTTTCATGAAGTGCATACTAATTAGCTCCCAGTAATCTTTCCATTTTGCAACATATGACTGATCTATTAATAAAGTAATAACTTTTACAATAGAAGAGATAGTATATAAATTAAAGTCTGGAAAAGAAATACCCCCTTGAGACCAGCTATTAATATGTTTCTTTAATGCAATCCTACTGACAATGCCTTTCTGATAATACCCATTGATCCTGTCACTGACCATGTCTTTTTGGCAATACCCTGATGATCCTGTCACTGACCATGCTTTTCTGTCAATTCCATGCTGATCCTGTCATGGACCATGTCTGCCTGGCAGTACCCTTCTGATCCTGTCACTGACTAGGTATCTCTGGCAGTACCCTTCCTTGCTACATGTACTTGATAAACTGGCAACTTGACACCGTAAAACTCTACTGCCAATCATGAGCGGACAGGTGATCCACTGTGGCGACCCCTAACTGGGAAAAAAACAGAAGAAGAAGAATTATCCAAAGCTATATTTTATGGTTCAGAGTAAAAACATCTTTGTCAGAAATGCTACAAATTCACAAACTAATAGGACAGACTATTTGGAAAATTATTTCTCTTTTTTAATAAAAATTAATTGCAATTTTTGAATATTATGATTAAACATTATAAGGTACAATTTAACAGTTTATGAACTGTGTTATGCATAAGCATAACCAATTTAATCAACACAAAGTAGTGCTGGACATTATTTCTAATAGAATCAAGAGACATGGCACAGCTATTAAGAAATGGATAGAAAAAAAGTTACATTGAAAAATTGTATGCCATTCATTCACAGGACACTGCAGTACCATAAAAGCTTTTGATGTGGTAGCTGTCACACAGAGAAAAATTTACTCGGAATTTCCTATCTCAATACCTACATCTTTTTCGCCTATACTTAGCAACATGCAGGTTTTGAGTATCATGTCACCACTCAAATAGATGGCAGCACTGATTTTAATCCTGATTAACACAAAGCAGAACTAACCATTATTTCTAATAGAATGAAGAGATAGGAAAGTGAAAATGTTAAATTTATATAAAACAGCTACAAAAATACTGCTTAGAATATTAAATCTAGTAATCAGTTGAATACAAATGTATGTAATATGTTTAACATGAAGAGTCATCAGTCCTCACACTATTTTTTTTTATTAGCCAATCTGGGTAATCTGATAGCAGTGTTAAGAAGATCTCTCCAATGGGCTATACAGAACACTCAAAATGCTAAACAAGTCCAGCTTCCAGTGTCCTGCAATCCAAAGCTGGCAGAAACTCATATCAGGAACCTCCACTCCAAATCTAAACTCTCGACAACAAAGGTAGGAGGAAAACAAACTATCACATATCAGTATTATGTACAGAGAAAAAGGGGTTAAATAAATTTTATTAAAAATACATTTTTGGCAGTTGTTTTGAAGCATTTTTCTTTTGTTATACAGCCAAACTAGTTATACGTTTCACTTTAAACATAACAAAGAGCTGTAGAGCACTTAGAAAATTACATGTCTGACAAGATTTTTTAGACATTATGCTTAAAACATTGTGAAACCATAGATGATGCAAGCATCAAGAATATACACTTTGGTTAATTAATTAAATATCCCTATACTTTCAAGACTTATAATATACCCCCTGTTTCATTTTTCTCTGATACAAATAATTAAAATACTCAGAAAACACTGTTATGATGTCATTCACTTTAATGTATTTTCCTAATAACATGCATTACAAATCCATACTTTATCTAATTTACCAAAAAATGCAGGATAGCCCACTTATGGCACCCTGCCACCTTACCTTGTTGTCTGTGTTTCTTAAGTCCTCATAGTAGTTTCAGGGTACTGTATTGCAACTCTTATATTCCTCAACCTCTTACTGCAAGAAATCTGGATAAAGTCTGACAAAAATGGGAGGGGGGGGTAAATTACCAAAAATAGGGACAGAAATATTGCTGTTATAAACTTAGAAAGTTGCTAGAGTAACAGGATTTGTGTTAACATACAGTTTCTGAAGGATTTGAATCTGAAGTTCAAATGTATGTCATTATTTGGTGACTTCAATTCTCTCATCATCCCAGTGATTTTTAAAAAAAAACACAAATTTTATGAACAATAGACCAAAAATATGACACAAAAATCTAAACAGTTGAGAGGTAGTCTCTTATGCAGTTTTCTAACAGCTTTACATCATGATAACTAATTTGAATTTACCAAGGTCAGAATTACCATATGGAAGCAGCCAAAACTACATTTTAGTGAAACTGAATATGCCAAGCATTATTCTGGTGAAGAAGTCAAAAAAGTAGAATAGAGCAGAATAACTGCTTGCTCCTGTGTTATAGGGCACACCAACAAACATCTAATGTGAAGGTTATATCCCCACATCCTTCTGGCTTAATCATTCTAACTACAATTTTTAATTTATCACATCAGCCAGTTATTTCCATTGACCTCAGAGTTAGAATAGGAAAACAGGAGACTGTGTATGGAATAGCAACCAATATAGGGGTGAAAGATATTGAGTACAGCTCTGAAATATCAAAAAATGCTAGTGTCAATGGATTTTTTCTAGTAGAATTATTTCAGACATTACAACTGTCAAAATGGATTTCTGCATTTCAGATCAGAAACATGTTTATATTCTGAAAGGCATGGGTGCAGCAACTATATATTGCCACTTTGAATAATACTCACAGTACTGTTTTGTTATGAAGGAAAGCAATATTATAGAACATTGCTTGTCTAAGAAAAACAGTTAGATAGTTTGTTCTTGTTTTGTTATAAAGTTCTGTAATGAATACAGCATTGTTTGTGTACTGCAAGGTTGATGTCATAAGAACCGTTACTATATGAGAAAGTATAGAGATTTAGTAGCATTAACTGGTTCTGAATAAGAACTATACTATTTTGCTGTCAATCAGTAATGTGAATTGTGATTGGAAAGAACTTTCAAGAATATCTTGTTTTTATGTACTTAACATATGTAGTTCTGCTGTGTTATTTAGACTATATTAGATTATGTTAATCTTTGCTTTATGCTGCCACTCTATTCTGAATAATAAATGTCTTGCCTTAAACAACTTTTGTGTATTAGTGCATTTGCTATTAATGGACAGTAATAAGAAACCTCTTAACAACATAGCCTTCACCCTCCAACTATATTTTTACAAGCTACCAAGCATTTTTATATATTCTGGGAAGTGTTTAAATTTCAATCTGTTGGTAAAGTTGTTTTGGTGGTTAACATTTTCAGCTACAAAAATGTGATAATTTGGTTTTCCTGATTCTGAACTTTGTCACGATTAAGTAGTTGTGAGTGCCTACATCTCTGCAACCAAATTCTTATGAGGTCTATATTGAAACGTAAAAAAAATCACTCAATCATCTTTTTCATTATAGGTTAAACAGTATATTGAAACCTAACTACAATTCAAAAATAAAAAACACACACAAACGAAAAAACTCCCCTGTAGCCCCACATGCCCACTATTTAAATATACCAGCTTTGAGATCATACAACAGAAAGGAAAAAGGAAGAAATCATTACCCCACTGTTAGTGATTTCACACTGATACCTGAGGGAGCCAGGAACTAAACCGTTAATGGAATATTGATTAAAATGACAAAACTATGTTTTTGAACAACTTGTACCTTAAACTAAAGAAATTTCTTCACGCAATCTAAGTGACTCACAAAGATTAACATACACTGCTTACCGACATGGAATAGAGCTTATTAACAATCTATTGTGCATACACAAAACAAATACATTTGATATAATACAGATTGAACTAAAAATTGACAATTTGTATTTCAACACACTGAATAGCACCCTTCTTAAGGATGATAGGTGGTGCCTTGCATAAGAACTCTTACCCAAAATTTGGAATTTTTTTTAAGACCCAGACGCTAACCATCAGTCCCTCATGATATATATGTCTAATTCATTCCACTGTGGGAGAGCTGGTTCCATCTATTCATTCCCACAGGGTGTAAGCTGGTTGTAAATCCATTATCTAAGCATCCGTCAGGGCTTTTCTGTTATACCACACACACTTTCTGGTCCTGTATATGTCCATAGTGTCCAAGAAGAAGGAATACAATGGGCTTGCATAGTATTGTTCATGTCTCTGCAAGCAATTCAACCAAAACTGTTGCTCCCTTAGAGACATATGCCCATGTGATCCTCATCTCCACCAATCTACACTCACAGTGGTGTGCCCAAATAGGTACCTTGCTCTAGTCTCTCCCTCAGGATAGGTAAGATGTCACAAGCCATTCAGTCCCACACCCCAGGTTCTCTAGTGCCAAAGACACTAACTGAACTCTGGTCATCTAAGCCACAATTGGGGTACCATGTTTCTATGCCACAGAGTTGGGATAACACTTGCAAAATTATTCCTGACTGACAATACCACTCTGTAACTTGCAATGCTTTCCCTTTCCACAACAGTTGAAATTAGCTACTGAACCTTATAATTAATAATTTGAGCAGAAATGCATTTTCATGAAATTTACATAAAGAACTTAAAATGTAGGTTTTACCAGTAGCACTGCAAGTCATTTTTACTGTGATATAGTGATTCTAAGTTAGTGGTTGAATTGCTCATACCTTAAATAATTAGAGGATGGATTCATTATATTTGCTGTTCTGGAACTCCTTATTTGTAGCATTTTTCATCATGTAATGATTTTTATTAACAGAGGCTCTACAGCAGTGCAATTTCCATCCTAAGGCATGGTTTATATTATTTAATTGTTCTTAAATGTCTGCTGTAAATGAAAATAATAGCCAGCAAACCTAATGTACAAAGTGAGGCAGTTAGGGGGTTTATGTGCATAAATCCATTAGCCTACATTCAGCTGGGCAAGGCCTAGCGCCTAGTAATAGCTCCTCACTGGTTTTCACCCTTGTTTGAATTAGTAGCTCCTGTTTCAGATATCTGCAGTCTGTTCACAGGGGGGGCATGTACCAGCTTTCCATTCTTAAGGGATGCTACTCAGAGTATGAACGTTGGTCTCTTTAGTTACATTTTGGAACAGTTCATCTTTGATTTATTACTACAGCCCTTACTTCTTCACATATGCTGTATTCCACTTAATTGTTATTGGGTGCCTGAAATAATGGAAACAGTGGCCTTTAAACCTCTTTGCTTTTGAAGGTTCACTCATATGTGTGAATTGATTGTTCCATACACTGCACTGATGTGAAGCTGTAAACTTCTCCCATCTCTATTCACAAACCACTCTTCATCATCACATTTAAATAGTTTTCCAATAGCCTTTCTCCATACTTCTCAACCTTTTAGCACAAGGAATTTGGACAAAACCTAAAATAATATGGGACAAAGGCCCCAGAATAGGGACAGATTTTAAATATTGGCTTTATAAACTTAGAAAGTTGCTAAATTATCATGATTTATATTAGAGTACATTTTCTGAAGGATATAAGTCTGAAACTCAAATGTATTTCATTATTTACTGACTTCAACCCTCAGTGATTTGTCAGAAAACCACAACGTTTATGAGGAACACACCAAAAATATAAGCTAAAAATGTAGATAATATGTGAAACTCTAGACAGCTGAGATTTATGCTTCTCTCTGGTTTCCATTAAAACTAGGGATGGAAGTAGTATGCATCAGTTAGCATCCCAGCATTATCTCTTCCAAAATATACAACAGAAACAGTCATTTATAGCTGGCAAAACTCCAACTGAGATTTTTTACAAGGCAATCATAGAACTTCTACTGCTACTATAATCATCACTGAACTCCACACAATAATCAACAGCACCCTTATAGATCCTAAACAGAAGCGGACAGTGTCAGCATAAAATACAGAAACAGCTGATAAGAGAAGGACAAAACAAAGCAACTGTGAGGCCATTTTTTTTTCACATTTTCACTTTTGGTCCATTTCAGTTAGAAAGACAGCACCCCTAAACATACAGTGACAAACTCAGCCATGTATGTTATCCATGCCAATGATAAAATCAATTCCACTATACATCTGGAGCCATACAGCTTGTCTTTATGAAGCCCACTTACCATAGCACTGCTCAACAGACTAGCTCTACCATTTGGTCCTTTCCTGCCATTGATTGATTTATTACAACCATGTAACTTGCACACCCAAACACTCCCAGTACAAAATCAAATAAATCCTCAAACTCTCTACTTTCTCACACCAGTTTTCTACTACTTGTAATATGCTGTGCTATACAAACTTCCCCAGCTCCCTATGCCACTTCCCTTCTTTATTTATGGTCACGTATTAAGCTGTTTCCTTTTAAGCAGGAGCAGCTTGTTAGATAAATTAGCACAGCCAAGTGATTGTCTAATTAAACAATCCACTGACATAGTAGCTATCATAGAATCTGGAAAAGTCTACTTCTGACTTTTACCCCTTTTTCCCAGGTTATCATTACCTATTCAATACAAAACTGGGGAAAGGGGATAATAAGAGGTATGCTTATTTTCCATAAAACTAGCCTGCAAGTCAAATGTACCACACAAGCTAATTCCACTAATGATCTTAATATGGCTAATTATCTCTACTGTACTTGGTGGTGCTGTGGTAGCGTTGTCGCCTCACAGTAAGACGCTGTCCGGTTTGATTCTCAGCTAGAGCGTCTTCTGCATGGAGACATGCGTGAATGGGCGTATCTTCATTGAAGGTTGTGCGTCAGGGCTGGCAACTCGGCATGTAAAAATCAACTGCCAATCATTAGCAGACTGGAGTTCCGCTGTGGCGACCCCTAACCGGGAAAAGCCAAAAGACACATACATACATACTTTAAAAAACTCAGACACTATATCTTGCAATAGTCTACCTCCCACCACCAGCATTTCAAGATAAATTTCAAATTTCTTTCACTAACTACTCAGTTCTTTCACCCCTTACAAGAACTCATAGCACTTGGGACTTTAATCTACTAGGACTTTTTACAAATGATTTCAATTAATTCTTAGCAGACGTGGGCATCATCTGAGTGGTGCACAACTCAAGAAGACCAAACATTAAGTTTATCAACCACTTTTTTATTGATATGTTAATCATCAGTTTTCTAATTAAAATCTCTTCAAATAAAAATCATTATATACACACACTTAATGAGCTAATACCTGCCAACTTTGCTATTACTTACCTTAAGCCTAAGCAACAATCCATAAAAATAATGATTTGGCCAAAGAAATAAAAAAGTCCATCTGTCATCAAGTAACTGAACCCCTCCTCTGCATCGCGAAAAGATGCTCATCAGATAGACAAAACGCATACTACAATCTTACTAACATCATTACCTTAACTCAAAAATCAATATTCCCCATTATAAGATTGTATAAATCCAAACAAGATATATGTTTGTTTGTTTGTCTTTCGGCTTTTCCCGGTAAGGGGTCACCACAGCAGAACTCTGGTCCGCTAATGATTGGCAGTAGATTTTTTACGAAACGCCGAGGTGCCAGCTCGATGCCCAACCTTCAACGAAGGCACGCCCATTTACGTACACATGTCTTTCGAATGCTACCCAACCGCAGGGAGGACATGTAGACTCCAGACAGAAGGCACTCCCAAGCCAAGCCGAGCTGAGAATCGAACAGGAGAACCTCTTGTTGTGAGGTAACAATGCTACCGCCGTACTAATAGATTTAATTTCTTAAGAAATATAACCAAGAAGTTGAAATGAATATACACAGCTTCCTTCTGCTGGATCACTCAATCAAACCATCCTATTCCACCCAAAACACTTCTTAATGTTAGAGAACCTGCTTTGCAGAAAGACTTCCAAACCTAATTTTCAAACCAATGAACACATCCAAACCGCTAATGGCTCCATCCCTGTTTCTACCTTCTCAACAACTTTTCAAAACTACCTTCAACACTTGTACATCTTTGTGGCAACAACTCTCTCTCAAAATCCATTTTAAACTATATATGCATTTTTTTTTACTCTTCTACTTTTGTGCCACTCAATGAATAAAAAAAAACAGAAAACACCTTGTGAAAATTCCCAACAAAATTCCCTCACGGTCAGACTTCCTACATCCCTGGTTTATTAAACTCTATAAAGACGTTCTTTCCCCTCTCACTTAGGCATATGTTTAACATTTGTGTCTAACACAAATCAGTTCTAAAAATTTGGGGAAAAAACATTTCTAAACCATTTCTCAAAGGCTCTACACCCATTTTCAGAACAATTTCCATCCCTCCAAGCCTTGATAAGCAATTAAAAAATATACACTTTAAATGTTCTGAATGCTTAAAAAAGGAAGTCTTACTTAGGTACCAACATGACTTCTGGAATGGTCAAAGCACAACAACAGATTTCTGGACCCCTCCTATTAATGGTATTCTGACCAACATGTATGAGGACAACCAGACAAAGAATAGTATTTATCGCTCTAAAGCATTTGATCTATTGATCATAACATCTTTCTAAATGGACGATTAGCTGTTGACCTTGCACAAAAGCCAGAAACTGTCTCACAGGCCACCTAATTAACACAGATTTTGGTATAAAAATAGGAAACTCACTCTCTGCCTCTATCAGCCTTTACCAAAGTGTTCCACAAGATCTAAGTCTTACTTCTTTTCTCACTTCCTATAAAGAAACTTGCTATTGTCATACCATAGCTTCTAATCACTCCAATATGTAGATAATATGATCATACACTAGCACAACCCCTTTCATCAACAATTGAAAGCCAACTTGAAATTGATCTCTCACTGGTATTAAATTTACTCTGAACAATATGCTTCATTTTAACCTTGCAAAAACAAAGAAAAAAAGTAAAAAAAAAGCAAAAACTACAAACACACACACACACACACACACACACACACACACACACACACACACATATGTGCGTGTGTGTGTGTGTGTGTGTGTGTGTGTGTGTGCATATTATATATATATATATATATATATATATATATATATATATATATATATATATGATATTTGGTACCAAACAAAGACTTATCCTTTTTCATCAGAATTGGCACATTCTTTTGGGGGGCGTGGCCAAGGATGAACACAGGATAGCAGCAGATTTCTTCAGCTCCACCAATTTCATTACACTGACAGGAATTAATTACTTAAAAAATTAATTTTTGAAGTAATTTTCTTTCTAAATATGTTTGTTTTATATAGTTCTTGAACTATATATAAAAAAGAAAGGAAATCTTAACAATATTCCTGTCAGAAATCACTTTGGAAATTTTCCTGTCAGTTTATCAGTCTGAAATGAGTTCAATTAAGACAAATTCTCAAGACTCCAGCATCAAGAAAGAACTTCAGTCTCTGATAATTATAATCCAGCAACTTACTGCTAAGATGGATAAAATGGATACTAAAATAGACACCTTCATAGAAAAAACTACAAAACAAATAGACTTGTTACATATAGACCTGCAACAACAGAAGATCCAGATGACAGGCATAGAAGAAGCTGTGAATGACATGGAAAATAGAATACAAGAAGAGGAAATCAACATTGAGTTTCTCCTGAAACAAAATACACATTTACAAACAAAGCTGGATGACCTGGAAAATAGATCTAGGCAATAACATTAGGATTTTTGGACTGCCAGAAAATATTGAAGGTAACAATATTACTTCTTTTTTAACAACATGGCTCCCTAAAACTTTAGACTTACCAGAAGCATTCTCTTTTGGTATCGAAGAGCACATAGATCTATAGCTAATACTAACTCTAACAAAAACTATCCTAGATCAGTTATAGTTAGATTTCTATCATCTTTGATAAAGAGATGGTTCTTAAATCTGCTTGGGCTAAAGCTCCTGTTAAGATTAATGAGACAACTGTGCGTTTTGACAATGACTATTCTTCCATGGTAATAGCTAAAAGAAAAGTTTTTCTGCCACTAATAAGGGAGCTTAAAAAAGCACAGTTTAAAACATACCTTCTGTTTCCTGCCAAGCTTAAATTCTTCCTTCCTGATGGTCCTAAAATTTTCAATGACTTAGACTCTGCTTTACTGTTTATCAAAAAAAAAAAAAAAAAATAAGATTTTGGATAAAATAGAGGAAATGGAATGGGCTAGTCCTTCATTAAAGAGACTGGCAACTGAAACTTCGTGGAAGACTTCAGAGAAGAAGAAGAGACTAAAAAACAAATGATTTGTTCTATTTTTTTTTGTCTCTCATCATTTTATTTCATTATTAATCTTTTTAAATATAGTTCCTGCATTTCCAAGAAGCCACAAATATTTTGAAAAAGATTTAATCAAAGTTATTCTCTGTGTGCAAAGAAATGTTTTGTTTCATAACTAGTCAAAATATCTGGAGATTTAATGGCAAGCTGTGATTCAACTTGTTTCTCTTTCTGAAAAGGAGATGTAAGGTCAGTAATTTGATACATTTTTTTCTTTATCTTTTTTTTTTTTTTCTTCTCCTTTTCTTCTTTTCTTTGTTTAAACAATGACATTCTATTTAGATTATGTAGTGGGTAAAGGGTGGGGAGGGCAGGAGAGAAGAGTAATGAAAATATGATTAATAGAATAATAACATATTTATTCCTTGTAAAAAGTTTATATGTTCCTCAAATGCTATTCCTAATTATACTTTCTTGATTATACTGCTTATGCTTGTTTGTAAATAATCTGTCATGCTTTAACTAATAATAATTAGAACTAAATAATAGTAAATAATATGTTTTATTTTTAACTCTATTAATATAAACAGTAAGTAATATTCCATTGTATATGCTTCTTATAGCTTTCTCTTACATTTTTTTATTTCTGCCTTACACCCTTTTACTTTCTACTCTCTTTTTCTTTTCTTTATTAATATATAGAAATGCTTTTGATCATATAGACACAGTAAATAATAAGATTTGCATAAAAATTGAGTTGGGACAAAAATATTGAGTTTTATTACTTATTAATAATTTTGGGCTTAATTTCACTTACATAGAGGCTGTAATAACCTGTAAAATACATTGTGAAGGTTTTGTCATGTTTAGATGCATTTACACTGCTAAATGAATGTTTGTCACTAGTTTTTAATAAGTTTCCCGCCAAAATGTTAAGAGAGACAATCTGGGATGTGGGCTGTCTCATGCACAGTGTCCATGAGCTACTTCAAAAGCTTCAACTCTCAGAATTCTCACAGAAAAGCTGAAAGCAGCCAGTCTCACCTTTGACCTAGATATCACACTGACACATCACAGATTCAGGAATGTCACTCTACCAGGAAATATAAATGATACAAATGCGACTATGTGAAGGAAAATGAACTCTTTAACATCTAAATGTGAGTTATTTTATATAATTACTTAAATATCTATGTTATAATTCATAAAATATGTCAGTTATAATGAGTTTAAATGATACAGTTTCTTGTAGTAAGTAAATGTCTTATTTTAGAAGGCATAGAAAATGAAACATTTATTCAAGTGTTTTTGAAAATCTACTTAACAGCAGCTTAATAATCTGTGTTAAAAACTTATGTTCCAAACATATACATTACTATAACTCATTTAATTAATCTGATTGACAAGCATAAATAATTTTATAACTCTATTCTGGAAGAAATTGTCATGTGATATATTTTAAAGCAGTAGTATAGCATGGTTGTAAAATATGGTTACTAAAATGTGTTTGCTGTGCATTATTTTGTATAAAGCAGACAGATTTATTGTAGGGACAGTACTCGGCAAGGACACAACTCAGTGAGATCAGATATATATATATGTGTGTGTGTGTGTGTGTGTGTGTGTGTGTGTGTGTGTGTGTGTGTGTGTGTGTGTGTGTGTGTGTGCATATGTATATATATATATATATATTTATATGGGTATGTGTGTGTGTGTGTGTGTGTGTATGTATATATATATATATATATATATATGTGTGTGTGTGTGTGTGTGTGTGTATGTGTATATATATATATATATGTGTGTGTGTGTGTGTGTGTGTATATATATATATGTGTGTGTGTGTGTGTGTGTGTGTGTGTGTGTGTGTGTGTATGTATATATGTATATAAGTGTTTCTGAGAATCTGCATAACTATGCAGTATGATTTATAACAATTTCTATGAATACAATATTTTATTCTATTGACAATAATGAGTTTGAGTAAATGCTCATATACAAGCAATTCAAGGGTTTTTTTGGAAGCTGTTAATTGCATTTACATGACAGAAAATAGATGCATCTTAATATATGTAATGTCTGAATCATATTAGCCAAAGTTTTTGATTTAAATGAATGTTAGAACTTATTTTTCTCTTCTCTTGATTTCTAACATCAAGATTATTTGAATGCTATTTGAATACAAGTGTTTTATATTACATGGATGTATATAGTAGTGTGAACAGTTTTTTTTTTAAAAAAAAAGGTTTATTTTAGTTTATATGATGCTGTTTTACCAAATGTATAGTCTTGTCTTGCTAGATAATTGAATTGAAAACTGTTAACCTCAGTTAGATATAACTAGTATTAAATTGATAAGGTGGTAGCTGAGGTACTGCTGTTTAGGGTAGGGGGTTAACTTGAGTGGTAAATACTACTCTAAGTTGGAGTTTATAACTCCAGGCTGGATGCAAGGTTTAATCCTTACATTATTTTCACTTGTTCATTGTTATTTGTATATAGTTTTGACATCCAGAATATATTTTGTACATTCATTGTCACTACAAACAAAATTGAATCCTATACGAAATCCCATAAGAGATTCAATAAATACAGCTATATTTAAAGGTACACCTAAAGGAGGAGATGTAACATTACTTATCTTGTTATTTGTTATTTTGATCATAAGATTCTTAAGTTTTAAAAATGCCAAATGACATCTTTAAAAGGAATTTCTTTAAACATTAATGGATTGAATAATCCATGTAAAAGGGCAAGCCTAATAAGATACATTAATTTACATAAGGCCAACTTAGTCTTCCTGCAAGAAACCCATCTCTTGAAAAAGATATTGATAAACTAGCCACAAACAAATATACAGTATTGGTTAGTTCAGAGCACACTCAGAAAAAAGAGGAGTGGCTATTTTATGGAATAAAAGTATGCCCATTCCTAAAACCATTAAGTCTTATCAGGATGACAAAGGAATGTTTTGTATGGTTACAATACAAATTAATGGGAAGACTTACACTTTAATTAATGTATATTGGATACCTGGAATTGGTATTAATACAGTGAAACATCATCTTGATAAGATCATATCATTCTCTATAGGAGATATTATTTTAGCTGGTGACTTTAATTGTATACTACATGAAAGTGATACTACCACTATAGGAAAAGAAGAATTACATCTAATGCAAAACATTTAAATGATTTTGCTAATTCTTATCATTTGAATGATATTAATAATCAGATAGATTCAAATTCATTACCATACACCTTTTTTCTAACAGATACAAAACTTATTCAAAAATAGATAGGGTCTTTATTTCTAACCAGATGGTAACAGATTTAATTAATTCCAAAATCATTTCATGTCCTATATCTGATCATAATTCAATTGTTTTTGAATTCATGATAAAAATACTCATAATGTTCAGATCAAAAGGATACCAGCATACTTAACTCAACTAAAAGACTATAAAGAATATATACTTTCAGAAGTAAAACATTTTTTAGACATAAATAATACTCCTGAAGTCTCCATTGTTTATGTTTGGGATGCCTTAATCATATCTATATGGACAAAGTATCAGATGGTATAATAATAAAAGGAAATCTTGGGATAAGGAATTGTTAGATATTCAAAGTAAATTAGACTCTTATAAACATAATAATAAAGAAAATATTATGGACAAGAAAGTTATTGAAGAAATAAACAAACTAAATGAGAAATACAAAGAAATTTTAACTCATAAAGTTAAAATAACTTTAGAGAAATACAAGTTTTTGTCTTATTCAATAAGCCCCAAATACTTACATAGACTTAAAAATAAAACAAAAGGTTGAATAAACAAAACCATATCAAAGAAATCTTTTCTCTAAGGAAAAGAAGAATGTTTCTAGTATACCAGAAATACTAGATGAATTTAGAAATCACTTTCACAAAATTAACCATAATAACATTAACATGGAACCTAAAGATAAAATAAAGGAGTTTATAACCACAAACATGAATAAAAAGCTTAATAAACAACAGATTAAACTATTGGACAAGAGTATTTCATATACAGAAGTTATTACACAAATAAATAAGCTTAAATCAAACAAAGCACCGAGTAATGATGGTATTATACCAGAGATATATAAAATCCTTTCTAAAAGTACATATTCATTGATACATAAGGTTTTTATTTTGGCCCAAACTGAGTTAATAACCCCCCCATCTTGGCAATATACATTTATTTCGCCAATTTTAAAACCTAATAAAGATCCAACTAGATGTTCTTCATATCAGCCCATCTCATTACTTAATGTTGATTATAAAATGTTTATGAGTATTTTTGCTGATAGATTGAAGACAATCATTCCCGGCATTATAGATATAGATCAGACAGGCTTCATTGTAATTAGAAATACTTTTGATAATATAAGAAGAACTTTAACATTAATAGATTTTGCAAATAGGAAAAAGAAAGATTTAACACTTATTAGTCTTGATATAAGTTCAGCATTTGATTCAGTAAGTTGGGACTATCTGTTTACCTTAATGAAGTGCACAAACTTCTCAGATACATTTGTAAATCTAATTGAGCGTTTATACAAAGGAACGTTGGCTTATATTAAGGTAGGAACTTATGTTTCACAAAAAATACCCATTCTTAAAGGTACAAAACAAGGATGTCCACTTTCTCCACTATTATTCACTTTAGTAATGGAGCCTTTGGCTAATTTGATCAGAAACAGTACTGACATATAGGGTTTTGAAATAGATGAAAATACAACATCCAAAATTCAACTTTTTGCAGATGATGTTCTAATTACATCAGCAGGATCTAATTCTTCTATGCAGTCTCTATTTGATAACATGATGAATTTTAAAAGTATTTCTGGTTTAATATTCAATGAAGAAAAAACTAAAATACTACCTATATATACACGAAAAAATATTCTCATTAGTGATTTTACTAAATATGTACCCAATTCAGGTCAGATAACTTATTTAGGTATAATACTATCTAAAGATATTAAATCTATTATATATAATAATTATAATACCTGTTTTCTTAATATACAAAATCTTTTTAATACCTGGAATAATATGATTTTTACTATGGAGGAGAGACTTACAATTATTAAAATGATAATATTCCCCAAGATTTTATACTTAATACAATCAATACTTCCACCTACAAAAATAATTATCAAGAAACTGAATACACTAATGTTAAATTTCCTATGGGCACCTAATAGACCTAGGATTGCATTAAAGAAACATACTAATAGCTGGTCTCAAGGGGGTATTTCTTTTCCAGACTTTAATTTATATACTATCTCTTCTATTGTAAAAGTTATTACTTTATTAATAGATCAGTCATATGTCGCAAAATGGAAAGATTTTTGGGAGCTAATTAGTATGCACTTCATGAAAATCTCCTTAACATATAAAAATATGATTGTAAATAACTCCATGTTATGGTTACTAAAGGAATTTTGTACTTCACCTATTACATCTAAACATATGGTTTGTTACCCATTAAATATTATTATTATTAGTTATCGTAACTTTATATTCATGCACCCTAAGTATAGGGAATGGAATTTTATTGTATTCCCTATAATGTATACTCAGGGTATGCTTTTGTCATCTACTTCTGAAGGAACTCATTTAGCTATAGATAATGATCTGAAGTACTGGTATCAGTTGATATCTGATAATAAAGTTAAAAATCTAGATTTCTTAAAACAAGAATTTGATCTAAGAGAAACTTGCTGGTTAGAGGTTCAGACCTTATGACAACATCTCATTAATAAAATAGATCTAATGTCTATAACAGTTAAAGAATCTATTCCAACACTGATTGATTACTTGATATTAAATTTACAACATAAAGTTTCTGATAAAGGTAAACTTTCATACATACATAAAATTATTACACAAGAAATGTTTTACAGTGTAGATTCATACTGGAATTATTTCACTTCTATTAATGGGGACCCACCAAATCAACAAGATAAACAATATATTTTGGAATCTGCTTATAGAACTACGTCTTCCATTGTCTGGAGACTTTATACATGGAAATTTTTACATAGATCTTTTTATACACCTTTGATGATGAATAAAATAAATAATAAAGATAATTTATGTAAGAGATGTAATGTAGAAATTAATGCTGACTGGGCTCATATGTTTTATGACTGTATAAAATTGAAAGAATACTGGAAGTCAATTAATGAATTTTTGCAGGCTCTTTTTACAGATAATTTCATTATTTCTAAATCTCTTATATTATTCAACACACCTGTACCTCAAAGTGTTAAAAAGGTTAAGCTTCCCTTGTTATGGTCTATTCTAGCAGTGGCTAGGAAAATAATAACTAGAAACTGGATTTCAGATACACCTCCTTCGTTCAATGAATTTAAAAATGTTATGAATATAATGTGCCATATGGAAATAAACACAATTAGGACAAGAACAAATAGGAAAACATCTTATTATATTGTATGGGATAATTTACAAAATTTGTTAAAAAAATTTTAATTTCAATAGCATGGTATTTTAGTTTAATTAATTGATCTGATTGTAGTGGATGTCTTTGTAAATACTTTAGTTGTTTTGTTGAATATTATAATAATACCTATTTTAATTACTTGTATAAAATTGTTATGATATTTCTCTTATATGTTAAAACAATACACCTGTTTTGAAAAAAAAAGAATTGGCACATTCTTGACCTCTACCAATCTGATTCTTGAAATCACTCGTGTGTCCAAATAAGACAATAAGGCTTGAACAAATCTTACATTCCATGCCATATATCAAGCAAAATCAAAAATATGTAATAGTCTTTGAGGGTCTAGAAAAATCTTACACTTCCATTCACAAGGCAGATGTGCAACTGGAAAGGAGATACTTGAACTCACCTGGAATGTGTCCTTTTACTTATCCCTGCCTACTGGAAAGCCACAGCCAACTAAGTATATAAATGTATTGCATTAGGTTCACTCGATGAGAATCATTTCTGTGTCTTGGCAAAATAGTATTAGCTACTAGAAGAGCAAAGTACTGCTCTACTGTTAGTTTCACCACTGTGTATACTTCTGAAGCAGGACACACCTCCTTTTGTAGCAGGTCAGTTGTCATTAAGAGCAACTAATAATAATCTCTGATTCATTCTCATCAATGCACCATCTGTTTATAAGACCTCAAACAAATTGTACATTCGCAAACAGCTTTTCCGTGTTGGAACCAAAACTGCTGCAATCACTTCAACCAACATTATAAAACATAAGATTCATATTCTGACTTTTATGCCAAATTTAATAAACATTATTTGAGTCAGCCAAGTGAAAAATAAAATAGCCACAATGTGGTCACTTCACACACCATTAATAACTCCATTTACAAACATATAGGATCCGGCCCAACTATCTTAATGTATTTACAATTTAATTATAGAGCTTATTTGTGAATATCTTTCTCCAGAAAACCATTTTATTAGATATCAAAATACTGAACGTAAATAGATTTTGCCTTGTAAAGTACTGTTTAATCTCCAAATGTCTACCTATGTTTTATTAGTGTTTACCGAGTAGTACTGTTTACTGCTTTAACTATAAGTGCGAATACAATTAAGTGTTGGCAGTGATTGAAATCAGTCATTAGAACAGTATATTACCTCAGTAATAGAGTCGAAAGAAATAAATAAATTAATACAGTCAGCATTTTTCTAACATGTATTAGTATTCCTGACAATATCCAAAATACAAAACAACTTAGTTCTGGTGTGACAGAAATTGTCCTTTGTCTGTACACCTTATAACTTCTGTGGGATTTGATATACTATTGCAGTGATATTAACAGGTATTATACAATGACTGGCCAGTAACATCGTAAAACGAGCACGCTGATTGGCCAGCCCAACCAGCATGCCCGTTAAGAATATACAACTGAAAAAGGTCCGGTTGCCCGGACATTTTCCATTGATATATTCTTTAATTTTAAAGGTTTAAAAAAAAAAAAAAAAAAGCATAGAAACAGAGATCCTTTCTCCGTTGCTTACTTTCCCAAGCACTGATGTACTGGGTATGCATGGGAACGCAAGTTCCAAACGCATGCACAGTACATCAGCAATGGCAAAGCGGAGCTGTCCAGCGGCAGAAGGACAGCACGGCGCCGTTATACGAGGACATTATTTAAGAAAAGTAAGTATTTTTTTTCTTCAATAATGTCAATGTATAATAGCAATAACCCACTTCTGGATGTGGGTAATGCTGGATTTACCCACGGTTTCACCCTCTTGACCAAACCACACCAACCATGGGTAAATCCAGCATTACCCACACCCAGGCATGGATTATTGCTTAATTATACAACATGGAATGGAGAACAATTACATCAGCCAATCAAAACTGTGCATCAGGATGTCCTCCAAGTATATCATTTTATTATTATAACATATCAGCTGAAAAACTGCCAAAAGAAACTTCAATGCACACTAGAGAAACCGGCAAACTCCAAATGAAAAAAAAAATTCAATGTGTGTGTTAGAAAGATGGGAATCAATATTAAAAGACAGTTGACATGCATACCTCTCAACTGTCCAGATTTTTGCAGAATGTCCAAAGGTTCACCTCATATTTTGGTCTGCTGCTCATAAATTTTGTGGTTTTCTGGCAAAACACTGAGGATTAATGCCACTAAATAATGACATACATTTGAGTTTCAGACTCATATCCTTCATAAAAAAGCATGCTAACACAATACCTTTTATTCTAGCAATTTTCTAAGTTTATAAGAGCAATATTTAGCATTTGTCCTATTTGTGGGCCTTTGTTCCCCCCAATTATCTTTGGCTTTATCCAGATTTCTTTTGGTAAGAAATTAAGAGGTATGGACAACACACTGTACACACTGTTTGAGTTCCATTCTTCAGAAAAAAAATATAACCAAAATAAATACTTTTCACTCTCCACACACACTGATAACAGTTATGCTCTACTGGTACATGAACTATGCTAATAGCGTGAGACAAAGAAAATTCTCTCAGGAAAGTACCTTGCTGATAATCTAAAAACTTGAAGTGAGCACTGCACATAAATGGACAAAAACAATGCTTGACTCAAATACCAAAGAAATGTCAATAATATGTTCAAAGCATCTAAGCCAATTTAAGAAGTTGTTATATGCATACTGAAAAAAACAGACTCCGCAGTTTTTATCTAAAGCAATACAAACTAAATAATAAGAATAATGGCCGCCATACAAGACTTTAATTAGAGGGCATGAGTGTTTGCTCCATACCTTTCAATTGTCCAGATTTTCACAATGTTCAGATTTTTATTCAGATTTTTGGCCTGTTCTTCATAAAATTTGTGGTTTTCTGGATTTTTGTGGCAAATCAGTGAGGATTGAATTCACTAAATAATGACATGCATTTGAGTTTCAGACTTCATATCTTTCAGAAAATGTATGGCAATACAAAACCTTTTAATTCTAGCAACTTTCTAGGTTTATAAGACCAATATTTAACATTTGTCCCTATTTTGGGCCTTTGTCTCCCCTTATTTTTGGCTTTGCCCAGGTATGACCAAATCCAGTTATAACAGACTCCATCACTGCACAGTATTTTTTATCATGCATACTATGGCAGAATCTGACTTGCTCAAAGTTTACTTGATGCCTTATTTGTGGCATGTAAGTAAAACCTTGTACTATTGGGTGTTTTGTTATGGCACTATTCTTAAACTATATATTAATATTTGTATTATTATAAGATATACAGCTCAGCATCTAGTTGCTTCTATTACTGTTTACTTGAAAGTGGTATATCAAGATGCTGTGTGACCATTTTGCTAATGCTTGCTGCTAACTCTAGAAGTACATTTACACCTGAACAGTAATTTTTGGGGTGATCAATAAATGCTGGCAAAGAGAAATCACTCTTTCAATTTCCCTAAAATGACTGGTCTTTTTGCAGAGTTGAAGTGATCTCAATGTGAAAATATATGAGTAAGGGGGAGTGGGGATAAAGCTGCTTTCCTTGGAGGAGAGGGTGCTTGTTCCCTGTAAAAGGCCTTATTTTAAATTTAAGCTTTCTGTTAATTATCCTAATACCCATGTTCTTCAAGTATACTGTGTATTTGTGGGGGAAAGAAGGGACTGCTGATCTTGAGTCATTAAAATGCAGTGGCTTTCTCTGACAATTATATATATATATATATATATATATATATATATATATATATATATATATATATATATATATATCAGATACCCAGGATATGCAGACAAATGAAGGATCTGTTACTTGTGTCACAGCACTACCAACAGTGTTACTGTATTCCCACAGCACCTGGTGGAGTATAGCATACAGCAATAAAATACTGATATTACAGACCTTTTACAAAACAACATGACACTGCCCCTTAAAACCCAACATTACAATTGTAATATTCAGGGTGCTCATGTAAGGTACTCCAGTACTATGCTGAATACTGCATTGCTGGACATCTTTTTTCACATTTAGTAACACGGAAAATCCAGAAAATCAACTGAATGTGTTACCTGTATTACTACAGTACTGACTGCTCTATTGTACTACTTATATATTCCATTTGAGCGCTGTACTGTTGCAGTTGTTCTAATGCAGTGGAGGATAATGCATCTAACTGCAGGATATAGGTGAAGTTACTTTTCAAAATAAAAACTACATCCTCTATGGGACCTGATAACATATCCAGATGCCCACTGTACAGCACTAAACATGCACTGGTGGATGTGCTCCTACAGATATTCAGTCCCAGTCCCTGAGGTATGGCACACAGCAGCTGTAATGCTGTTTCACAATCCTGAATCCACCACAGACCAAGGAAACTACAACCCTCTTATCCTGATGAGATTCATCGCAAGATCATCGAACAGGCCATAAGTGACCTTGCAAACTATAATATTAAAAATTTTATAAGACTTGACCCACAGTAGTTTGGCTTTGTTAAAGGTGTTTCCTGTCAAATTAATCTGGTGAACTTCTTGAGAGGGTTAGACAAGCTGTGGACAGTGGTCATGCTGATTATATAGCATGCCTTGACGTTGTAAAAGCATTTGACACCATATCACATGTTAACAAATTAACAAACTAAATATGCTCCAAATTAATCAATGTTCAGTTAGGCAGACAGCAAATTCCTGACAGACAGAACTGGCACAGTGAGGGTGGCAGATGCATCCTCAAAGAATATGAAGGTAACCAGTGGAGTTCCTCAGAGATGTGTAATGCATACATGCATATAGATATTTTACACATGGGCAATAATGCCTTTTAACTTGCCAATATACAAAAACAGTTATTCAAATAATAAGTGTCCAGGTTGTTCTTAAAAATATCTAAGCTAGTGCTTGCTTTAATGTAATTTTGTTGTCTTTTCCATGAATTGGCTACTCTTTCAGAAAACCAATTAGTACACTTCTCATTCCTATATAATCTTTTTTAATTTCTCCAAGTATTTTGGGTTTCTAATACCATGATGGGAATGGACCCCATTCCTAAGTCAAAGTGCGATTAAAGTTCATGAAACTGGTATTGTTTCACTCTTCGATGTCAGCCAAAAGTGCTTCACAGCACCTTCAATGTGCCCAGTAATGACTCCTTCTGCAATTCATATGTTGTTACATGAATTGGTAACATAGCTAAATATGAGTGTAAATTATTTTTTATAAGACCCGTTGCTCCTACTACTATGGGATTGCCTGGGTATCATTCTTCCATATGGCTCTCATTTCTGCCTGCAAATCCATGTATTTTATGACTTTGTGTCTCTCTCTCTACGCAAGACACTGTAGTCACTGGGTGTGGCAATTTCAATGATCAATGCTACTTTTGTCTTCTTTTCTTGGACCACTATATCTGGCTTTATACCATCTATCTTTTGAACTGTTGGTATTGAATGATCCCATGTGATATAAACTTCAACATTTTCTATGATTCTTTGTGGCTCATGTTTCCAGTGTTTTTCAGCCACTTCGATACCATAATGTTTGCACAATCTCCAGTGTAACAGTCTCGCCACATTATTATGCCTTTCAGTATACAGTCTTTCTGCCATTAGTGTGTCACAACCACCAACAAGGTGTGTGACTGTTTGCAATTCGGTTTTACGAAACTTACATATGTCTGTTTCTACCACATGTTCAATGGACTTTGTAAACCAATGTGTACATAGCCCATTATCTTGGGCTGCCAATATTAACTTTTCATTTCTTGATGTGAATTCCCCTCTCCTTAACCATTCCTGCATTCATTCTTGATCAACATGAGGCTCTTCCAAAAGTTTTCTATACCTGCAACTATATTTATATTTTTTCCACACTTCTTGCCTTCTCATCATCTCATAATCTCCTATATAGGTTCTCTGATGGCTCTCTACTACTTTTTGATAACCTAAAACATTCCCAGAAGCAGGTGTCTCTAAATGTCCTATATACCTAAAAAAAATCTCCTCTTAAATGTCTATATGAGACATTGTAGAAGTTCAGGTACTTTAGTCTTTCACAATAACTTAAATTTTCGTATCCATAGATGCCCATGGTATATTTCCACTGTACACTTTCAAATTTACTCATGTTTGTTTCCCTGTAAGGTTTCCATATTGTTATTCTATACTCAAAATTGGGTCTAATGTAGCTAACAAACAATGAGTTTGTCATTTCTGATTTCTTAGACTTTATAATTCCTTATATATACCCTATATTTATATAACCATCATTAACCAAATGGTTGATATGATTAGAACTACTCAAAGCTGGATCTACCTATATACCCAGATCCTTAAATGAATCTAAAATTTCCATCACTGTGTGCTGTATTAAATATTCACCTTTCAATTTATGTCCACCAAAATATCATATGCTTCGTTGTTGATTTATTTAACAAGATATTATTCTCAGGTGCCCACATGTTCAATTTAGTCACGTTCTTTTGCAGACATGCCCTATCTGTAACACATAAACAGTTTATCCATTTTCAGGTCATCTGCATACAGACTATAGAACACTTCAGATGAAAAAGATAGATCTGAAGGGTACAACTTAGTATGAGCCTGGGACAGAGCTCTGTGGGACACCCGGACTGTAACCTAGAATTTGACCTGTCCAATTGCTATTTAATACATGCCATGTTCTATTTGTAATCCATGCAGTTATCCATCTTATCAAGATTACCTTCATACAGTACCTAGTTGTTCTAATTTATTCATCAGTGTTTAGAGTATGACCATATCAAATGCTAAAGTTAAATCTATATAAATTACATCACAGCACATTTTTTTATTTACAGCTGTTATGATATTGTTATAGAACATTATGTTACTCGTAGTTATTAATCTATTTTCAACATATGCATGCTGATATGTGGTTTTAAATCCCAAACATTCCAATTCTGACAATAATTTTTCAAAATAACCTTCTCCATTACTTTTCCAAAACATAAAAGTAAATATATGGGTCTAATATGACTCTGGGTTTGTCCTATTCCCCTTTCCCCTAAAGATATTTTTTCACAAGTACATGTCTCTAATCTTGAGGGATTTATTTATTTATTTATTGGCATTGCTTGCTGTGAAAATCCGACTGGGTAGAAGGCCATTTTCAGTGGAGGCCCTGGGAGAAAAGTTCCAAATTATTACAAAACATTTTAAGAACAATGATGATGGCCCCATACTTAAGTGACCTAGTGAATAAAAGGTATAATGGTACTGTAAGTTCATGCTGAAGTGTTCTCAGGTCATTACTATCTATGATTTCCAAATGAAAAAAATTGGATTTCCGGTTAACCAGGTTTGTGGATGATTGCAGACTTCGTACCATCCTGAAATCCCTTTCAGACATGCAGAATTTACAAGCTGAACTTACACATGTTAATAACTTTTGCATAGAAAACTGGATTAAACAAAATGTTAAAAAGTGCAATATTGTCACATTTAGTCCAGCTTATAGTATAGACGACATCCCGTCCCACTCCAAAATGAAGATGTTGTAAGATGGGTAGATAATTCCCTCTCCTTTGATTACCATGCTTCAACAGTGGTTAAGAAATCTTTCCATGTGGTGCAGTTGCTTGCAAAAGGTATCTCCTCTAGATCCAAATAAATCCTTAACCCTCTACATTCTGCACTAAATCAGGCCCACCATAGAACACAAGACCCACTTTGGGATGTATCTTACTAGACATATTAGGCAGCTGGAGACAACCTAGAGGTTCCTAAGAAAACAGATAATGGGCCTAAAAGACCTGAACTATGAGGAAAGACTGGACACTCTGCCCTTTTATTCAGTGTTCTATAGACTCCGTAGGGGAGATCTGTGCCTTGTTTTTTGGTCCATTTAGGGATATGGCAGTCCAAACACTCTTATATTTCCACAAATTAAACAATGCATTGAACACTAGGAGCAAAGATCTGAACCTTCTTTAGCAGATAACCAAATCATAATGGAGAGACACAGATTCATCATTCAATGACTACCCCTGCTCTGGAACAAACTTCATTCCAGATTAAGAAATGTTACACACTATCTCCTTTAAAAAGGAGTTAGACAATTGGATGAGTATTCATAAATTCATCCCAGCATAACCTGCCTATTGCTCCTTGAAAATGTGGAGTAAAGTCTGAGGGTAGGTACTGGCCTGAGTTGCCTTGTATTTTCTATGATTCTGCAGCGTATATCATGAACATATAACACATAGTTAAAAATCCCCAAAATATGACTTAACCAAAAAGTGGTTATGTATTGGTAGAATTATCTAAACCTACATTGTTTTTCTTCAGCCAACATCCTTGCAGCCACAGCTAATCCAACTCTCAGACACCTTGCTTACATATATATTCATGCTCCTAATCTTTTTCACATGAATACATCTACATATATTCACGCTCCTAATCTTTTTCATATGAATACATCTACATATATTCACGCTCCTAATCTTTTTCACACGAATACATCTACATATATTCATGCTCTTAATCTTTTTCACAAGAATACATCTACATATATTCATGCCCCTTTTTCACATGAATACATCTACATATATTCATGTTCCTAATCGTTTTCACAAGAATACATTTACATATATTCATGTTCCTAATCTTTTTCACACGAATACATCTACATATATTCACGCTCCTAATCTTTTTCACACGGATACATCTACATATATTCATGCCCCTAATCTTTTTCACATGAATACGTCTACATATATTCATGTTCCTAATCTTTTTCACACGAATACATCTACATATATTCATGTTCCTAATCTTTTTCACATGAATACATCTACATATATGCATGCCCCTAATCTTTTTTACACAAATACATCTACATATATTCATGTTCCTAATCTTTTTCACACGGATACATCTACATATATTCATGTTCCTAATCTTTTTCACACGAATACATCTACATATATTCATGTTCCTAATCTTTTTCACATGAATACATCTACATATATTCATGCCCCTAATCTTTTTCACATGAATACATCTACATATATTCATGTTCCTAATCTTTTTCACACGAATACATCTACATATATTCATGTTCCTAATCTTTTTCACATGAATACATCTACGTATATTCATGTTCCTAATCTTTTCCACATGGATACATCTACATATATTCATGTTCCTAATCTTTTTCACACGGATACATCTACATATATTCACGCTCCTAATCTTTTTCACATGGATACATCTACATATATTCATGTTCTTAATCTTTTTCACATGAATACATCTACATATATTCATGTTCCTAATCTTTTTCACACGAATACATCTACATATATTCATGTTCCTAATCTTTTTCACACGAATACATCTACATATATTCATGCTCCTAATCTTTTTCACACGGATACATCTACATATATTCATGTTCCTAATCTTTTCACACGAATACATCTACATATATTCATGCCCCTTTTTCACACAAATACAGCTACATATATTCATGCCACTAATCTTTTTCACACGAATACATCTACATATATTCATGTTCCTAATCTTTTTCACACGAATACATCTACTTTTCTTCTCACACATTCTACTCCTTCTTTCTTACATGTCGCAGCATCCACTTTGATCAGTTCACAACTTAAAACGGTTATACTAAACATAAATTTCCTTTCCCCATCATCACAGCAGCAACTAAGCCATCTTATCCCTGAGATGGTGTTGCACTATGCCTGTAACCATCTTGTACAGCTGCTACTTTATTCATGTAACTAAGTCTTGTCTAAACTGTAAGTCATACAAAAGGTTTATTTATAGACTATTAGAACAAAACTTGGTGAATCTGCTTACCTCATTTGTCTGCAAATATTGTAAATCAATTGTTTACTGCTAATATTACTGTTGCATGTGCCTCCAATGTTGCAAGTTATTAGTTGCTATAATACAATATGTTAAATTACTTTTGTGATGCATTTCAACTATATATTATTCTTTAACTCAGACACAGACTTTCTCTGAATATGGAGTATGCCAAGCAGGACCTTCCTGGTTCACAAATACTAAGTAATTATTTAAGTAGCCTTTTTCTGGTCTCATTTCTTCAAATTTTGCTGTTACATTCATGGCAGTGTGTCAGCAAAAAACAACATTTTGCTTGTGTAGACAATACTTCTTTATTGCCCTTTCTTATTCATTTTTAGCTTACTGCCAATTTGTGGACCTCTGGAAGAATTATATAAACTTAAAGTCAACTACCGACTCTGTGAACCTGTTCTGTTTATGACCAAATACTTGCTTTCAAGTTTGAACTTCATACCCTTAAATGAAAGTGTGCTGTCTCCTTCCTGTTCATTCTCTCTTCTTGAATTGTATGCCATCACATTGTCCTCTGCCTTGTGTATCCATATCATGTCACACTTTTTTGCAAATTCTCTGGAAAGCTTAGAATTTAGGGTCCATAACTTTCTCAGTTAGAGCATCTTCTGTGTGGCGACATGCGTGAATCGGCATTCCTTCTTTGAAGGTTGTGCATTAGGCCTGGCAAGCCAGCACATAAAAATCTACTGCCAATCATTACCGGACCGGAGTTCCGCTGTGGCGACCCCTAACTAGGAAAAGCCAAAAGACACAAAAAAAAAACTTTCTTCCTTCCCTTTGTACTTCATTTACCTTCTTAATCAGCACAATACCTACAACACAATACTTACAGCACAATACCTACAACACAATACCTATAGCACAATACCTACAACACAATACTTACAGCACAATACCTACAACACAATACTTATAGCACAATACCTACAACACAATACCCATAACACAATACCTACAATACAATATCTAGAACACAATATCTAAAACACAATAACTACAACACAATACCTATAGCACAATACCTACAACACAATACGTATAGCACAATACCTACAACACAATACCTACAGCACAATACTTATAGCACAATACCTACAACACAATATTTATAGCACAATACCTACAACACAATACCTACAGCACAATACCTACAACACAATACCTATAGCACAATACCTACAAAACAATACCTACAGCACAATAGCTACAACACAATACCTATAGCACAATAACTACAACACAATACTTACAGCACAATACCTACAACACAATACTTATAGCACAATACCTACAACACAATACCTATAGCACAATACCTACAGCACAATATCTAGAGCACAATACCTAAAACACAGTAACTACAACACAATACATATAGCACAATACCTACAACACAATATCTATAGCACAATACCTACAACACAATACTTATAGCACAATACCTACAACACAATACGTATAACACAATACCTACAACACAATACCTAGAGCACAATACCTAAAACACAGTAACTACAACACAATACCTATAGCATAATACCTACAACACAATACCTATAGTACAATACCTACAACACAATATGTATAGCACAATACCTACAACACAATACCTACAGCACAATACATACAACACAATACCTATAGCACAATACCTACAACACAATACCTAGAGCACAATACCTAAAACACAGTAACTACAAAAAAATACCTATAGCACAATACCTACAACACAATATCTATAGCACAATACATACAACACAATATTTATAGCACAATACCTGCAACACAATACCTACAGCACAATACATACAACACAATACCTATAGCACAATACCTACAACACAATACCTAGAGCACAATACCTAAAACACAGTAACTACAACACAATACCTATAGCACAATACCTACAGCACAATATCTATAGCACAATACCTACAACACAATACTTATAGCACAATACCTACAACACAAAACCTATAGCACAATACCTACAACACAATACCTACAGCACAATACCTACAGCACAATACTTATAGCACAATACCTACAACACAATACCTATAGCACAGTACCTACAACACAATACTTATAGCACAATACCTACAACACAATACCTATAGCACAATACCTACAACACAATACCTAGAGCACAATACCTAAAACACAACAACTACAACACAATACCAATAGCACAATACCTACAACACAATACCTATAGCACAGTACCTACAACAAAATACGTATAGCACAATACCTACAACACAATACCTACAGCACAATACTTATAGCACAATACAATTCACAATCACTCAACGGTCTTTAAGAAATAACCAAGTAGGGAACTGCAACACGCTGTCGTACCAAGAGAAATAAGCAGCAACCAAAAGCCGTTCAGCATCAACTGGCGTCTTTATTAAAAAATAACAGGAGTAACTTAGCGCTTTCTCCCTTCTCAAAAGGGCATCATCAGAGTTAAATACCAATACGTATCAAGTGTTTAAATACCAAAACGTAATACACACACCTCCTTGATAAACCAATCATCACTGTGAAGTTTTAAACGGTAAAATACTTGTTCCTGTCTTATTTTAATTAAAACAATACCAATATAAAAACAATTAATTAAATGATTAAATGAATAATGAATTATCCATACATTATACATATAGTATAAAATACTTAAAATCTACAATAACCAAAATGCATATGCATATCAAATACTCTCAATAATAAATAAAACGAATGAAAATGTTTGTAAATATTTTTGTTACCAATATACAAAAATCAATTGGTTCATATAAACTGTGCTCTAAATTTTAACATACTAGCTAGGGAAACATGTTCATTGATGCCTGGTGGTCTTGATGCATTAAGCCTTAGTTGCCACAGGCACTCCCTCACCTCAAGCAAAATTTTGTCGTCACCACCATTGTCCCTGTGAGGAATTCTATCAATTATGAAAAACAAAAATCTCTTGAAATCACTACATGTCCTACTATGCATGTAAAGTGCATTCGTAGTTTTTTTGTTCTTGATATCCCTTACATGTTCCAGAATTCTAAGCCTCAATTTCCTAGTGGTTTTACCCACATAGAAAGAGGTGCAAGTTAAGCAGGTGGCCAAATAAACCACCATCTTGGTGTTGCAATTTACATGACCTGGACTAGGAATTGTTCTATTGAAATTGTGCACTGTCACATACGGTCCATTGTTAATATATTTACAGGTACTACAAAACCCACATTTTTTCATCATACAGTGTCTAAACGAGTGTTGTGAATCAGCACTCTCCATGAGTTCTTTTAAATTCCTACCTCTGCTGAATGTAAATGATGGTAAGGCCCCTAGTACGTTAATAGTCTCCATAGTAAGTGTCCCTACCCATATATCCTGAACAGTATGCATAATGTTGTTACTATCCTCATTGTATGGCAAAATCATTGAGTGACCAGACTTTTTAACTTTCTCCTTGCTATTCGTAACTAATAACCCTGCTGTCAAAATGGGTTTATAAATAGTATGTCTCTTCACAGCAATTTCATCCCTGGTCCTATTCAAAATATCGTAGGGATATCCTCTCTCTTGTAACATGTCAATCAATATGTATGCTTTGTAAACATCATATTTAGAAACTCTCAGATATGTGTTAGTATCATCGAATTAGACGGGGGAACTTTTTTCCAGAGAACTTAATTTGAAAATGTTTTTTGCAAAGCAGGGTGGCCAAGTTATGTACTATACTCCCCAACTTAAGAGGAAGAGTACATTTATTCCCCCGTCTAATTCGAATGTTTATTTGTTTGAACAAATTTGTGAAACTTTTTTGAGGAGACATCTTAAGTCTAACCTTGCCTATAAGGACAACCTTACACAAGGGGAAAGGTTTTGTTTAAAGGAATTAACTTCAAAAAATGACTATAGAGTTATGAAGCCAGATAAGGGAGGGGGAGTAGTCATTATGACATCTATTGATTACAGCAGTGGTATGCAGGAGCTACTCAATGATACTAACACATATCTGAGAGTTTCTAAATATGATGTTTACAAAGCATACACAAGATTAGATTGGCAGATTTATGAATGGTTTATGGAAGGAATACTAGACAAGGATGAATATGAATATTTAGTTGTTAATTCACCTGTAATTCCTTCCATATTTGGTATACCTAAGATTCATAAATCCATGGTTAACCCTCCTTTCCGTCCTATAGTTTCTGCTAGAAAGTCTAAAACGGAAACACTGGCTTCATTTGTTGATTTTCATTGCAAAGAAATATGCGCAAAAGCCCCCCAAGTTATTAAGGATTCATGGCATTGTTTGGACATTATTAGGAACACCTTGTGGGATGACAATTATATCTTTTTAACTATTGATGTTATTAACTTATTTTCGGTCATTCCAAACGATATAGGTTTGAACATGTTCAGGAACAGTTTAGGGAGACTTTCTACTCTTCATACAGTGAAACAACATTTATTGGTGGATCTTTTGGAAATGGTCCTCAACAATAATTATATTCATTTTGAGGGGGATTATTACAAGCAAACCACAGGTGTGGCAATGGGAGCAAAGTGTGCCCCATTGTATGCGAATTTGGTTCTAATAGACTGGGAAAAGGAAGTTGTTGCTACCACCAGATTCCAAAAAGATATAGCATTATATGTACGCTTTTTGGACGACATATTGATTTTCTGGAAGGGTAGCGAAAATGACATCGTTGAATTTGTTGAAACTTTGAATAATAGTACATCTTTTCTAAGGTTTACATACAATATACAACGAGAGAGATGTGAATTTCTTGATATTATGTTAATGAAGGACATGACAAATCGGACACTTATTTCTAGTATATTTCGTAAAACAACCTACTCAAATTCCTTCCTCCACTTTGAGAGTTGTCACCCTTATTTTCAAAAAAAGAACATTATAAAGGGACAGATGGTAAGACTATCTAGGTTAATCAGTGAAGATAGGCTATTTGATAGTGAAATGACCATATTGATTGACATGTTACAAGAGAGAGGATATCCCTACGATATTTTGAAAAGGACCAGGGATGAAATTGCTGTGAAGAGACATACTATTTATAAACCCATTTTGACAGCAGGGTTATTAGTTACGAATAGCAAGGAGAAAGTTAAAAAGTCTGGTCACTCAATGATTTTGCCATACAATGAGGATAGTAACAACATTATGCATACTGTTCAGGATATATGGGTAGGGACACTTACTATGGAGACTATTAACGTACTAGGGGCCTTACCATCATTTACATTCAGCAGAGGTAGAAATTTAAAAGAACTCATGGAGAGTGCTGATTCACAACACTCGTTTAGACACTGTATGATGAAAATGTGGGTTTTGTAGTACCTGTAAATATATTAACAATGGACCGTATGTGACAGTGCACAATTTCAATAGAACAATTCCTAGTCCAGGTCATGTAAATTGCAACACCAAGATGGTGGTTTATTTGGCCACCTGCTTAACTTGCACCTCTTTCTATGTGGGTAAAACCACTAGGAAATTGAGGCTTAGAATTCTGGAACATGTAAGGGATATCAAGAACAAAAAAACTACGAATGCACTTTATATGCATAGTAGGACATGTAGTGATTTCAAGAGATTTTTGTTTTTCATAATCGATAGAATTCCTCACAGGGACAATGGTGGTGACGACAAAATTTTGCTTGAGGTGAGGGAGTGCCTGTGGCAACTAAGGCTTAATGCATCAAGACCACCAGGCATCAATGAACATGTTTCCCTAGCTAGTATGTTAAAATTTAGAGCACAGTTTATATGAACCAATTGATTTTTGTATATTGGTAACAAAAATATTTGTAAACATTTTTTCATTCGTTTTATTTATTATTGAGAGTTTTTGATATGCATATGCATTTTGGTTATTGCAGATTTTAAGTATTTTATACTATATGTATAATGTATGGATAATTCATTATTCATTTAATCATTTAATTAATTGTTTTTATATTGGTATTGTTTTAAGACAGGAACAAGTATTTCACTGCTTAAAATTTCACAGTGATGATTGGTTTATCAAGGAGGTGTGTGTATTACGTTTTGGTATTTAAACACTTGATACGTATTGGTATTTAACTCTGATGATGCCCTTTTGAGAAGGGAGAAAGCGCTAAGTTACTCCTGTTATTTTTTAATAAAGACACCAGTTGATGCTGAACGGCTTTTGGTTGCTGCTTATTTGTCTTGGTACGACAGCGTGTTGCAGTTCCCTACTTGGTTATTTCTTAAAGACCGTTGACTTATAGCACAATACCTACAACACAATACCTATAGCACAATACCTACAACACAATACTTATAGCACAATCCCTACAACAAAATACCTATAACACAATACCTACAAAACAATACCTACAATGCAATACCTAAAGCACAATACCTATAGCACAATACCTACAACACAATACCTATAGCAGAATACCTACAACACAATATTTATAGCACAAAACCTACAACACATTACCTATAGCACAATACCTACAACACAATACCTATAGCACAATACCTACAACAAAATACTTATAGCACAATACCTACAACACAATACCTATGCCACAATACCTACAACACAATACTTATAGCACAATACCTACAACACAATACCTATAGCACAATACCTACAACACAATGCCAACAACACAATACTTATAGCACAATACCTACAACACAATACCTATAGCACAATACTTACAACACAATACTTATAGCACAATACCTACAACACAATACCTACATCACAATACCTATAGCACAATACCTACAACACAATACTTATTATACAATACCTACAACACAATACTTATAGCACAATACCTACAACAGAATACTTATAGCACAATACCTACAACACAATACTTATAGCACAATACCTATAACACAATACCTACAACACAATACCAATAGCACAATCCCTACAACACAATACTTATAGCACAATACCTACAACACAGTACCTATAACACAATACCTATAGCACAATACCTACAACACAATACTTATAGCACAATACCTACAACACAATACTTATAGCACAATACATACAACACAATAATTATAGCACAATACCTACAACGCAATACCTATAGCAATATACCTACAACACAATACCTATAGCACAATTCCTACAACACAATACTTATAGCACAATACCTACAATGCAACACCTATACCACAATACGTACAATGCAATACCTGCAACGCAATACCTATAGCACAATACCTACAACACAATATCTACAACACAATAGCTGTAGCACAATACCTACAACACAATACTTATAGCACAATACCTACAACACAATACCTATAGCACAATACCTACAACACAATACTTATAGCACAATACCTACAACACAATACCTACAACGCAATACCTATAGCACAATACCTACAACACAATACCTATAGCACAATACCTAAAACACAATAACTACAACACAATACATATAGCACAATAACTACAACACAATACATATAGCACAATACCTACAACACAATACTTATAGCACAATACCTACAACACAATACCTGTAGCACAATACCTACAACACAATACTTAAAACACAATACCTACAGCACAATACCTACAACACAATACCTATAGCACAATACCTACAATACAATACCTACAACACAATACCTATAGCACAATACTTATAGCACAATACCTACAACACAATACCTATAGCACAATACCTACAACACAATACTTGTAGCACAATATCTACAACACAATACTTATAGCACAATACCTACAGCACAATACCTACAACACAATTCTTATAGCACAACACCTACAACACAATACTTATAGCACAATACCTACAACACAATACCTATAGCACAACACCTACAACACAATACTTATAGCACAATACCTACAACACAATATCTATAGCACAATACCTACAACACAATACTTATAGCACAATACCTACAACACAATACTTATAGTACAATACCTACAACACAATACCTACAACACAATCCCTATAGCACAATACCTACAACATAATACTTATAGCACCATACCTACAACACAATACTTATAGCACAATACCTACAACGCAATACCTATAGCACAATACCTACAACACAATACCTATAGCACAATACCTAAAACACAATAACTACAACACAATACATATAGCACAATAACTACAACACAATACCTATAGCACAATACCTACAGCACAATACTTATAGCACAATACCTACAACACAATACCTATAGCACAATACCTACAACACAATACTTATAGCACAATACCTACAACACAATACCTGTAGCACAATACCTACAACACAATACTTAAAAAACAATACCTATAGCACAATACCTACAACACAATACTTATAGCACAATACCTACAACACAATATTTAAAGCACAATACCTACAGCACAATACCTACAACGCAGTACTTATAGCACAATACCTACAACACAATACTTATAGCACAATACCTACAACACAATACCTATAGCACAATACCTACAACACAATACTTATAGCACAATACCTACAACACAATACCTACAACACAATACCTATAGCACAATACCTACAACACAATACCTACAACACAATACCTATAGCACAATACCTACAACACAATACCTACAACACAATACCTATAGCACAATACCTACAACACAATACCTATAGCACAATACCTACAACACAATACTTATAGCACAATACCTACAACACAATACTTATAGCACAATACCTACAACACAAATGCCTAATAATAATACTTATAGCACAATACCTACAACACAATACCTATAGCACAATACCTACAACACAATACCTATAGCACAATACCTACAACACAATACTTATAGCACAATACCTACAACACAATACCTATAGCACAATACCTACAACACAATACTTATAGCACAATACCTACAACACAATACCTACAACACAATACCTATAGCACAATACCTACAACACAATACTTATAGCACAATACCTACAACACAATACTTATAGCACAATACCTACAACACAATACCTATAGCACAATACCTACAACACAATACCTATAGCACAATACCTAAAACACAATAACTACAACACAATACATATAGCACAATAACTACAACACAATACCTATAGCACAATACCTACAACACAATACTTATAGCACAATACCTACAACACAATACCTATAGCACAATACCTACAACACAATACCTGTAGCACAATACCTACAACACAATACTTATAGCACAATACCTACAGCACAATACCTATAGCACAATACCTACAACACAATTCTTATAGCACAATACCTACAACACAATACTTATAGCATAATACCTACAACACAATACCTATAGCACAATACCTACAACACAATACTTATAGCACCTACAACACAATACTTATAGCACAATACCTACAAAGCAGTACCTACAACACAATACCTATAGCAAAATACTTACAACACAAGACTTATAGCACAATACCTGCAACACAATACTTATAGCACAATACCTACAACACAATACCTATAGCACAATACCTACAACACAATACCTATATCACAATGCCTACAACACAATACTTATAGCAGAATACCTACAACGCATTACCTATAGCACAATACCTACAACGCAATACCTATAGCACAATATCTACAACACAATACCTATAGCACAATATCAACAACACAGTACCTGTAGCACAATACCTACAACACAATACTTATAGCACAATACGTACAACACAATACCCGTATCCCTTTAAAGCATTAAACCTGAACAGAGTACTCCAGCAGGGGTTTGATCAAGGACCTATAAAATGGATTTATAACATCTGTGTTTCCTAAGTCTGTTCCCCTAAAGATACAGCACAGCATCGTATTACCTTTGGCTTTGCTTTTCTTCCTGATCTGTGATTTTTGTGACATTCCTATCAGTTGATATCTTCAAACATTTTTAGAACCCAGGTGAAGTACTTTACATTCCCTTCATCAAACCTTAGTTGTCTCTTATTTGATTACTCTGCCAGTGTTCTCTTGTCCCTTTGAAGGCTCACTCCCCATCTTCCACTGTACTTTCTATCTCATGTAATATCCGGAAATGCTGATCTTATTCTCACTACTCATTGTGATATCTGCTATGGAATATCGAACAGCACTGGTCACAGGACCAACACCTGTGGAATTAGCATTAACCATGCCCTTTCCAGCGCCCATCTCCCATCTCTTGCCACTCAGCCATCTTTCTACCTATTTAATCAATGGAATGTTTATCATACTTTAAATCCTCTTACTCTTGTGAAGGCTTTGTTGAAGTTAAAGTATATAACATTATTTAGCTTCTTTGCCATTGTTCAGCGTAAAACAGTCATATTTTATTTATCTAATTTAAATTTGTTAGCCAGGGTAGAGCATTTATCCAACTGCAACATAGTACACAGAATGACTTTGAATTTAGTTCAAATAGTTGAATAAAAAAGGTCAAAGAAGACTTGTCACTATTGTTGTCATCAGCCTCCTTTTCCCCATTTTTACCTGGGTGCAGGGTGTCATGGTGAACAAATCTTCTGGTGCCAGTGTTTCTATTGCCAAATGGCTAACATTACGCAATATTTACAAAAGCATGTAGAGATTCAATTGGTTAGGAGTAATATGGAAGTAATAATTCTATACTGCTATAAAGAGAGAGAGAGAAAGAAGAAATGCAATACCAATAAACTGATGAAAGAACACACAAGGGCAGTGGTAATCTCCAAAAAGTTTATGTAATCACTTTCGTTGAACAAGTAATCCAACTTCTTCACACAGGACAACAGTTAAACATTCAATTTAAAATATTCCAGAAGGAAATGACATCAGCAATAATGTCAGCAGGAAATGACATCAGCAATAATGACATCATAAACAATCCCATACTTATAAAAATATATAAATATGTTGTTTGTACAATACTACTATGAATAAAGCTATAATATTAAACAAGAATAGTTTATATACACCAATTGTAAAATAATGCCGCCCAAACAAAACTTATTCATCTTTGGAGTGCTTTTAACTTTAAAATACACTTCAAAGAGCAATACTCATTGAGACCTGGATAGGCAGAAGCATTAAGTTTCAACTGTCAGTACAGTTTTCTACTTTCTAAAATTAATTGCCATGGGCCACCTCTCTTGTTTTTTGTTACCTGCTCAATAACCATGCATTCAAAGGAGTGACCCTCATGTTCTATGATATATCTAGCCAAAGCATTGTTGCCATTATGCCTGCCAGTACTGTATTGGAGTTCATAAATTCTCTACTTAAGAAGTCTCTCAGTCTTAGCAATATAAAATGCTTCACAGTATTGGCATAAGGCAATGCAGACAACCCCAAGACTTTCACAATTAAATCTGTCTTTCAGATAATGAATGGTGTCAGAAATGCAGAACCTATTTGACACCTTTATAAGATGGCAACTTCTACAGCACCCAAATTTGAAAATACCACATCTGGCACTGTGATAAACATTAGTGTTTTCTGATAAATTCTTCAGATTAAGGCCACATCTGAATATCATACTGGGGCCATCAGACAACCTCTTTCTGACTGAAACATCTTCAGTTAGTAAACATCAGTTCTTAGTGAGTATATTCCTTAATCGTCCAGCGTCTAACAAATAAAGTGTGCTAAATTTCAACGTATAATTCACACTGTTGTCAACAGATGTAGTCATCTCATCAGGGGCATGTATATGAGTGTTGTCAGGTGTAATTGATTTTCCATCCAACAAAGGTTTAAACCAATCAGACCGCCTCTTAATAACTACCTCATCAGTAATAGTGTTTAAAAGATCATCAGGGTAGGACCTAGCTGAAAACATCTTTCTCATATGCTCACATTCCAACAAAAAATCATCATTGAGGGTGACCATTCTGGCCGCCCTCACTAACTGTCCTTTAACCACCACCTAGAAGAAATTTCCAGTTTATCTGGTTTCTTGAACTTCACCTTTGAATTTGGTGTTGATTCCATCTCTTATTTGGACATTTTTCTTGTTAAGGACTATGTGAATTTGAGATTTGTAGCCAGGATTTTTAGGAAGGCTACATACTCGAATAATTTTTACATTTTTAGAGTAACCAGCCCTTTTATCAGAAAAAGGTGGTGGTTAAAGGGCAGTTAGTGAGCATTTGTTGCCCCCATAGTGCCTTTTTTGGTCAGAGGACAGCTAATGGATTTTCCAAGCTACAACAATATTCCAAACAAAGCACATATTTATATCAATGTGTCCCTCTTCAGCACTAGGAATCTAAATAACAAATTGCCTGGCCTTGAAGGCCTCCTGCATTTGGATCACATTCATGAGTGTATTACTACTGAAACCTAGTTTAAAAGTACAGAAAGCACCCTCACATTTTTATAGACTCCCATGGAAAATGTGGTGGAGAATCCATATTTATTAAAGACCATATTTAATCAAAACAGATTCCCAGAGATGGATAGCTAATTGACTGAGGGGCAGAACTCACACTGAAAGCAGACAGTACAAAAGTAACCACTGAGTTAATTCAGTGCTAGGACCGCTGCTATTTGATATATACTTTTCTGATCTCTGGATCAAAAGGCAGGAAATCTGTTTAACCACATTTGCTATCAATTGCAAACTGGATATTATACTTAAATCTCCTTCTGATATGCAGACGCTACAAACTGAACTTACATGTTAATAGCTGGTGTACTGAAAATGGGATTAAAGTTAAATGCTAAAAAATACAATATCACTGCATTTGGCAAACAAACTCACCACCCAGCTTATAGTAATCTAACAGCTCATTCCAAAATAAAGATGTTGTGACAGACCTTTGGATATGAGTAGACAGCTCACTCTCCTTTGAACATCATATTACAACAGTGCTCAGGAAATCCTCCTATCTGGCACAACTGATCACAAAGGACATTTCTTCGAGATTAAAATAAATCCTTTCCACTTTATATTCAGCACTGATCAGGCCCATCATAGAAAACAATCCCCTCTTTGGGATGAATCTAACTAAAGATAAAGAAATGGAGAGACTCCAAACGCCCCTGACAAAAAAAGATCATGGGTGAAAAGGACATGAGCTATCAACAGAGGCTGGAGGCCTTGTCCCTTTATTCAGTGTCCTAAAGACTCCTTAGGGGCAGTCTGTGCTTTGCATCCAGGCTCTTTGGGATCTGGCAGGGCAAGACCTCTTATTTCTCCACAAATGAAGCAGTCCAGTAAACACTAGAGGCAGAGATCTGTATTTGCTCCAGCAAGTTAACAAACCATGATGGAGAGACAGATTTGTCATGCAACAACTACCTCTTCTCTGAAACAAACTTCCTCTCCAGATCAAACTATGTGACATACTATCTTTCTTTAAGAAGAAATTAGTTAGCATAAATTCACCTCAGGTATAACTTGCCTATTGTTCCTTGAAGAATGAGGTAAGGTCTAAGGGTGGGAACAAATAGCAAACAGCCACATGACCCAGTTGCCTTAAACATTCTATGACTCTTTAAACACAAAACCAAATATCATTACTAGTAAACTGGTAACAAGAAGAGGAAACATCAAAAGATGAGAACATTGTAAGCACTGTGATGAGTCTACCTTTGTATTTTAGCAGTGAATCTTTCTGAAAATTTATTAATTTCAGGATGAAATACAGGTTTTATGAAGGGACCTAAAGTTCATCTATTTTAACAGAAGCCGTGTTATATAAACTTAAAGCAGACAATTCTAGACTACTTTGTAAACTTCACTTGAGACTTTTTTAGACCATGTTTAGTTGACTTATTAAGCATGTCATATAATCCATGGATTTGACTTAATGTGTTAGGGCATCCTTGACCCTCACAAGACATTTGCTACTATACCACATGCCAACATTATCAGCAAGCTAAATATGCTCCAAACTGATCCCTGTGTGGTAACTCACTCTGTAAAGGTGGCGGGAGCATTCTAGTATTTCTATTGCAGAATAAAAGATTAGATGGTCAAAAAATGGTATAGTTTTTCCAGAAATGCAATGTTGTTTGCAATTGACAACATTACTTTTAGTTCATCTTTAGAAAACAGTAAACAATATAGTAACAGTATTGATATTTTAGAATGTTGAAATAAAAATGTTGTATATTTTTTTGTGGCCAAAACAAACCATTCATTGTGTGCATTTGAAAATGTTGTACTACATCATGAACAACTATTCAAAATAAAAATCAGTTAACTTGCAATATGTCAAACAATGAATGGAATACATTTAACATTTTTAAATTATATAATAGTGTGGTCATCTGATAAGGGCAGAAAAGTGATGCTATTAGACAGAGCAGATTATGAAACCTTGAGTTATACTGTTCTAAACAAAAGTTATTCATTAATCCTACAGGATAATTTAGGAGGGACTTAATGACCGTTTTGGATAGTGGTGCTGAAAAATGATATGTAACTGTAAAACAAAAAGAAAGATAGTTCATTATGAAACATCCCAGAATACATGTGTTTTACTCCTAGCTCAAAATGCATAGTGATCCAGTTTAACCATCAGGGAATCCAATAGTTTTAGTCATTATTCTGTGTATATTGTGTAGTCAAGACAGTAAACGAAGCATTAAAACAAACAGTTAGGCTTACAACATATTACATTTAGGACATAGGTCACTTAGCTGAAAGATAACAACAAACTGAATGGTTGATTGACTATTGGCCACAGTGGATGTTGTAGATTTATACACGTCCATACAATGTTAACAGGGATGTGAAGCAATTCTGAATATACTTGAAGAAAGGTCAAAAACTAATTATTTTGTTGAACGTTACAAAGCAATTTATTTCTGTTAATGGGTATATCATTTCCCCCTAATTATGCAAGTATGTTCATTCATTTTTGAGTTGGATTGTATGTAACCATTTTTCATTTTCAATATCAAGCAATATTTTATATAAATTTTATTGATGATTTACTTTCCAATTATTAATGCAGTATGCCAGATTTTCATGATTCCGCAGAAGGCTTGAATCATAATGTTTCAAATTCACTTCACAACTTTTAGTAAAAGCCAATTGATTTTCTTCCTGGAGTATCAATTTAAAACAAAACATCTGATGACAAAATATACCCAGGGTTATTCAAAAAAGCAACCAGTGAAAATTGTTCACCACAGGGGAAACAGTTATTCAAATGTTCTTAACAAAATCTCTCCCCATTGCTCAATTCATGAAAATCAAATAAAATGCAGTGACTTCAGAGACTTTGTAAAAAAAAAAAAAAAACACACACACAGTCAAACATTTAAAGAACACTTCTAATAAGGCAATTATGCAGAAATATTTGAGTGCTAGGTATTACTAAAAAGGTACTTGATAGTATTTCTGAGATTTTGTTTAAAGATTATTCTGTGTGGTAGCTAAAAGATACAGAAAATGTATTTTTGATGTTAAACCACAACACACTCAGTAAAGAAATTGTGAACATCCTTCATGAAAATCAATGACCCGTGGTGGTGGTACTGCGGTAGCGTTGTCACCTCACAGTAAGATGCTGTCCGGTTCGATTCTCTGTGTGGAGACATGCGTGAATGAGCATACCTTCGTTGAAGGTTGTGTGTCAGGGCTGGTAACTCGGCATGCAAAAATCAACTACCAATCATTAGCGGACCGGAGTTCCGCTGTGGCGACCGCTAACCGGGAAAAGCCGAAAGACACGACTTCATGAAAATCAATATTGTTTATGCAGGACCTAAAACCAATTACATTTTTTATAATGGAAGAAGTAGTTCAGATTCTTTTGGTTAGCAGTTACTTGCCATCATTGAGTAAAAATAAACCTTTGCATTTCCTTCCCTAATACTGTGGCAAAATCAAATGACATGGATATAATGTATGTAAGTATATCAATACACAAGGATCTGCCACATTAATGGAAATAAATCTGGGATGGAAAGATATGTTAGATATGAAGTGATGGTATTGAAAGGCTTGTGCTCAGTGTTTACTGTTCTTGTAATCAGTGCAGTTGGCAGACATTTTATTGATATCTACGACAGTAATACAATTACTTTTTAGTGTAAGGTAATGTTCTGTTTAAATCTAGTGAAAGACGTTCTACGGAATAAAAAGTAAAATATTACGAAAAATGTATGCTATTTGTTATATATACGTATGATATATATATATATATATATATGTATAAGTGTATAAGGTTAAGGATTTTTTTCCCTATGAAGCCCCTATTATATTAAGGTATTCCTAGAATTATAACATTAATTTAATGAAGCTTTTATGTAAATAATGCAAGTTTGATAAAATCTTTGCCATTAAGAATGTTGTAAGTGTGAAATGGGATAAGGCTATTGGACAAAATGAACTGTGATAAACATAGCTTTCTTTAAATTCACATGAGAATGTGTTCTATAAGGAACTAGTGAAATCAGTATTAAATTGCACTTGTCCTATCATGGTCACATGATAATCCTTGTTAATTGATAAAATTTAAACACTGAATGTTTGTGGCAGACAGAATCTTGACAGAAGACAGAAAACCAAGCTACTAGAGATTTGGTAGACTTTTTTCACAGTCTTGGTTGTCATCTTCATATATGGACAATTTGTCAGTAGTTTGTTTTTGCAAGCTGTACAATGTCTCCACAAACACTAAAATACAGAAAGAACAGCTGATACTTGGGAGACTGAAGCTGAGTGCAAATAAACACATTGCTTCTGTGGGCTTATTACCAATCTCATCATAATTCTGGAAGACAGAGATCTGGACAGCAAGCATGGTATCAGACAATAATCAGAACTGCAGTCCATGCGACTTGCTAAGAAAAAAATACTACTCCTAAAATAAAGAGTCAAAACTCTGTCAACAGACTAGGAATGTAATAAGAATGCATCACTAATTTTTGAATGCCGTGTTCTCAAATGCCGTGTTCTCTCATGTGTTCTCAAAGATCCCTGTCCGTCTAAAACTCATGAATACTGATGACTGATCCTTACTGCTTTTAGTAGTAAGTAAATAAAACTGAAAGCTCTCAGAAACTAGTATCTCTTTTTGCCTGTTATGCCAAGCATATTAAAAAAGTCTGTAATTAATATTCTTCCTTTTTATGAGTTTCCACAATATACTTACAAAATTATTTATATAGCATTCTACTCTGAACTATAGTTTCTTCTCAGTTTTCAATTATGAATTTATAAAATGATGTATTGCCTACTAATGGGAAATTATTAAATATGATAAAAATCTTCTGTTGATTTGTCATATGGAAAAGTTGTTTTTATATGTCATTTTTCCTGTATCCTATATACCTTGACTTTGTATAACGTTGTTCATGCAGGCAGTGTTTGCTTTACAAATGAAAACAAGACATTGTCAATAAACAAAACCAACATTAGTGAGTATGCAGTAAGAACCTAGTTATTAAATCCACATGGTCCACTGATTCCTCTTCCATTGATTCTGACTTATCAAATCCCATTTCATTAGATGTATATTCCCTGTTAACTCTGACATCACAGAATGTTTCAGGAACTGTTTTTCCCACATCCCTGAGGTTGTGTGACCTCAGAATTAATATAAACAAAAACACAAATGCAGTGGCATGCAAGGGGGGTTACTCCTCTGCAAAAGTGTTTTTTTTTTCATTTTTTTAAACATCTCCAGCAAGTATTAACTGCCTAACTAACTAACTATATTTATATCTGTAACAGCAAAGGATGGGGCATCAGAGGCACTCTCACAGCTTCTAGAAAGTGACTCAGTAGGTGGCACAAATAAACTATATTAGGTTGCAAGGCAAAGACAGAAAGATAAAGAAGATAGTCAGACACCCTTCATAAAGGATGCCAAAAACAACCTGCTCAGAAGTCCACAAGAGATCAGAGGCAGATGGAAGGAGTACTTCCAGCAGTTTCTGAATCAAGAAACCCCCCTCCTCCCAGAAGCTGTATTGTCCCAGATACAGTCTTGGATGAGGAAAGAAGAGGAGCGCATCCTCGAAGAAGTAAGAGCAGCACTAAGGAAAGTGAAGCCAGGGAAAGTAGCAGGCTCAGATGAGGTCACAGCTGATATGATAAAGATGCTGGATTGAGATAGTGGAGAAAAGGTTCTGGAGGGTACTCATGGCAGTGTGGAGAGAAATGCGTATCCCAGATGACTGCAGAGTAAGCATACTCATACCAGTGTCCAAGAACAAAGGGGACACCCACAACTGTAGGCAGTACAGAGGTATCAGACTCCTGCCATATTACATGAAAGTTCTGGACAGGGTGATTGATAAATGGATATGCTGAAAGTAAGATGGGAAATGAGCAGTTTGCATTCAGATCAGAATGCAGCACAAATGAACTAATATTTGCAGTGAGAAAGATAGTTGAGAAGAAGCTAGAGATGAGGAAGGAGTCCAATTGAGCATTCCTAGACTTGGAGAAAGCATATGATAAGGTCCCAAGAAAGCTGAGATGGGCAATCCTGAGGTAGTTTGAAGGCCCAGAAACATTGGTGGAATTAGTGGAGGCTATGTACAAAGATGCAATGACTCAAGTATGAACAATGTTCAGTCTCACAGAGGGGTTCCCAGAGGGAGTGGGTATGCATCAGGGTTCAGCTCTGAGCCCACTGCTGTTCAAACTGGTGATGGAATACATTAGCAAACAGGTCGGTGGGGACAGATAACAAAGCTGCTGTATGCAGATGATGTGGCATTACAGACAGAGTCTAAGCAAGAACATCAGCAAAGGATAGGGGAATGGAATGCAAAACTGAAGGCACTTGGGATGTAACAAAGTACAGATATGACAGTGGTAATTGCTGCAAACTGGGGAAATCAGAAGAAACTGAGAAATGAGATAGAAGGGAAGATAGTGGAACATGCTAACAGTATCTGGGAAGGGTGGTTGAGGAGAAGGGAAATCTGAATGAAGAGGTCAAATCTAGAATCAGAGGGACTGCAGCCAACTGGCATAGAATGCCAGGTATAGTGTATGACAGAAGAATGCTAAAGAAGATGAAAAATAATGTATACAAAACGGTGATGTGACCAGTACTACTCTATGGTACAAAAACTTGGGCAGTAAAGGCAGAGCAGATGAGGAATCTAGAGGTGATGGAAATGAAGTGCCTGAGATGGGTGGCAGGATGCACACCTTGGGATAGATGAAGAAATGAGGACATATGAGCAGATGCCAAAGTAGCTCCAACTGCAGAACAGATCAAAAGAGAACAGATTATAATGGTTCCAAGAACAACAGATGGTGCAGAGTGGTAAAACAAAACCAATAACACCACAAAAACCACTCGTCCATTTGCCAGAAACCAAATACAATGATTCAAAAGTAGTATTTTAATCCATACAAAGGTGAAAAGGACACAGTCAAGTGTTTTTGTCATATCAGACTTCTTCAAAACTGTGTAACACAATAAAATAACAGCTTTTATAAAAAAACACTCCCCCATTTAACACTCTAATTAAATCTTAAAGTCTTACACATTAATTTAAAAATATAAATCAACCTACTGACATGAATTAAATGTTAACAAATACAAATAGTAGTCTTTCGTAATAAAATGTATATGTAAAAATTCCCCTAAAAACTATAACTTAATGTTAAAAATATAACTTAATAACTTAACTTAGAGGGGGTGACTGGACTAACAAATTAGACAGGGCCGAGATGAGATGGCAACTGCGTCTGAATGCCACTGTAGCCCCTGGTATTAATGACCACATTTGTATCAAACCTGAGTTAAAACATAGGGCCATTAAGTAATAGTTTTTAGTGATTTTTTTACATATACATTTTATTACGAAAGACTACTATTTGTATTTGTTAACATTTAATTCATGTCAGTAGGTTGATTTATATTTTTAAATTAATGTGTAGGACTTTAAGATTTAATTAGAGTGTTAAATGGGGGAGTGTTTTTTTATAAAAGCTGTTATTTTATTGTGTTACACAGTTTTGAAGAAGTCTGATATGACAAAAGCACTTGACTGTGTCATTTTTACCTTTGTGTGGATTCAAATACTACTTTTGAATCATTGTGTTTGGTTTCTGACAACTGGACGAGTGGTTTTTGTGGTGTTATTGATTATAATGGTTCGGTCACATGTGCAGAAAAGAAGACTATCTGTTGAAGAAGATTTGGAACAGGCAGGAAGAAGGTAAGAGGAAACGAGAGTGTCCAAAGGGGTGGATGGATTGTGCAAGAGAAGATCTGTGACAGTCAGGCATGAGTGTTGAAGAAGGCAGGAGTGTGGTACTGAATCGAGAGAGATGGCAACAGTTAACATGACACCCCAACCCCATGTAGAAAATGGGAAAAAAGGGGGTTGATGGTGATGATGACATATATATTTATATATACACAAATGAAGGGCTTCTGGCCTAATACCAATACAACCTGAAGGGCCCAGTTGAACAACCGCTGACAATGCTACGTGTTCTAGGATTTAAACTGAAAGGCTATCAGCATGTCACTGATAATTTTGTACAGTGTTGCATACTGCACTTGCCGACCTCTGGAATACTGAACCATCTTTCTGAGTCTTACTTGTGGATACTGGTACAGAGTTTGATTCATTTCACAACTTGTAAAACAGGGGATCTGCCAGGGATATCACCTGCACTTTGATGTTGGCTAGATTAGATGGTCTGAGACACTAACTGTGCCTGCACTCAAACAGGCATGTAGAGGGTAAACATTTGGAATGAAGAACAAGTGAAGAGTGAGAAGTAGTTCTACAGCAGGACTCAGAATTGAATCTATATATAACTTATTGATGACTTTAATGTCTTAGACCGCCATTTGCTCCTTATGTCCCTATCATACCTCTTAACTCTACCGATTTTTGCAGAATGTCTAGATTTTGGCCTTACATTTTTAGTCCATTTCTCATAAAATTGTGGTTTTCTGGCAAATCATTGGCAAATTATTCAGGGTTGAAGTCAGAAAATAATGATAGACATTTGAGTTTCAGTCTTCATACCCTTCAGAAAATTCCTGGTAATGCAAAACCTGTTATTCTATCAATTTTCTAAGTTTGTAAGAGCAATATTTAAAAAGGTTCCCTATTTTTGAGCCTTTGTCCCCCTATTACTGATGGCTTTGTATGGATTGATTACTCTTAGAGGTTGAGAGGTATGTGTCCCTTATGGATAAATGCATTCAATGTCCTCTTTAGATACAGGACATCATTGTTCTTTTGGGAAAACTTGGCTAGGCTTAGAAAGGCCCCCTGCATCTTTAGCCTAGTAACAATCTATGAATCCCTGAATCTATGAATTTGCAGTCAATGCAAAATTAATTGATAAGTAAATAAAGCCATGACTACACATGCCAGTGAAAAGACTATAAAAAGTGAGTTTACAATTAGAAAATGATTGTACATGCTGATTATTAGTCTGTTGATGATGTTTTAATTGTGCTGTGTGCGTTAGTCTGATAGGTGAGAACAAATCCACTAAAGTACTCATCAGGTAATATCAGTTCTTATGGGAACAAGGTTGAGTTTTTAGCTCTAATTGTTGTTATTCCATCAAATCTATTTTCTGAAGGGACAAGCTGACTAACTACAACAAAGTTCAAGATATTATCCTCCCCACCAAATTCCTGATTGCTTGTTATATTGGAGGGCAGTAATTTTTAGCATCTGAAAGAGAATTTCCTTTCAGCCCTTACTCAATTAACCATTACAATTTTATTTTTCCCCTTGCAGTCAGAAAAAGAACTGTTGCTCAACCCAGGAAGGGGTCTTGGGTTCATTTTCAAGACAGATGGCAGAGTAAAAAAATCATTGTGTTGATGGTTTCCTAGTTGAAAAGAGAAACAACTGCTCTTAGGGAAAATGAAGATCTAACTGTCTAGAAAATCCTTGCTAGTCCAGAAGCAGTGCTAACGTCACTTGGCAATGGAAGTCCTAGATTCAATTGCCAGGCATGGGTCAGTGTTTTTCTTTCATATTTCATTTGGTAAAATAGTGTTAAGTTGGACATTTACTGCATTTGCATGCTAAGACATACAAACAGGCAACTCTAGCATGATAATGGGAAGATGAAAGGAAAACTGTAAAAGCAGATGGTTATAAATGATAAATAGGCAACCTCAAATCATTTAACAAATATTAAAACATATGCCCTACAAATAAAAACAAGAAGTTGCACAATCAGTGAGCAGAATGGACATTTGTGAAAGAGACATGAGTAAGTATGCAGGGGGAACATAATTATTAAATCTGCATGATCCACGGATTCCTCTTCTATTGCCTCTAACATCAAGTCCCATTTCATCAGATGTATGGTTTGTGTTAACTCTTAGATCACAGAATTTTGATAACTGTTTCTCCCAAATTCCTGAGGTTGTGTGACCTCAGAATTAATATAAACAAAGACACAGGTGTACTGTGGCATGCAGGGGGCTTATTCCTTTGCAAAAGTGCTTTCTTCAGTTTTTTTTAAACATTTCTGTGGGTTGTGTTTTCAGCATGTTATATTTATCATTTGGGAATTAATTAGTATCAAGTAAATATTTAACCATAGCTCTAGAATATTAGATTTGCATAAACCTGTACAGACAGGGAGACAATCTGTGTGAGGTAAACAGGCAGAAGACGGCTGAAGTGTTTGGGCCCAACAGCATTTCTACACTGGCCTTTTACTCTTTTGATGTGCTCCTGAAATATACTTGTCACTCTCTGAGCGTGACAGTTTCTTATATAAAAATAAGCATCAGTATAGCAGAAGCTTTTCTTCAGCTGAATTTTTAACACTAACAATTTCCATTATAGTTAGCATTCTTTAATTTCAGTCTGAATATGGGTACATTTACACGTGACACACCTTACAGAGTTTTCTTTTCTGCTTATCAAGTAGTACGGGTTTACACAGCTGCATGAGATAATGATTCGTGCTCAGGATTCCTTCCTAAAAAGTGTCTGATGATATCAGAACAAACATTTGTCCTGCCACACATCTTCTGATACATGACCAGCAAGTGTAAAAACCTATGATCACATTTTATCTAAACAACCCAGCTATGAAAATCACTCTTATACACCGTTACGATTTTTTTTGGCATTTATTTATTTATTTTAATCATATAGGATCACAAGTAGCTCAGTTACATATAAAGTGGTATATTATTATAGGCTAAGTCATAGTTTCATCCTAACATAGATAAATGTGCTCCTAACTGGCTAGCTACAGAATTTACAGGTGTTTATTTCTTCCTACAACTACTGCTGATGCTTTCAGCGTTTTGTTCCAGGACATCTTATCACACTTCCTGAATAAGAAGAACATACTCTTGTTCTGAGTGACTTCAACTCAACCTGCAGTGGTGGTTACAGCTAAATATTACCAGAATCGTATTAATTACAGACATATAGAGGTGGCCCCTGAACCAATCAGGATATATACTTCTACCTGAAATAATTCCTATTTGCTATCTAGCGTATCATTTCAGGAGGTAGGACATATTCGTTGGATGACTCATTTTCCTCTGTTGCAGATTAGGAGAAGTGGCACAGATCACAAAATCAGAAAACAGGTTTTTCAGATGTTCCTTAAATATCTCGTGGCACGCTGTTAATATTAAATGGAAGCATTTTGTTACTGACAGAACAAAGTCTTTCCTAATGGTTGTTACTATTAATTTTAGAAAGGCTATTCTCTATCCATCATATTGAATTAAATGAATATTCAATACAATGTTGAAATGGCTATTTAATTCTCTGATATATGGACTAAAAACTAAGACCTATGGCTAACTAACTTGATAGATGACTGCAAGCTGGGAATCATTGTCAGATGTTCCTCTGACACAGGAGTCCTAAAGCAGGAACTTAAATTTGTAAAAATCATTAGTGTGTTAAAAATGAGCTTAAATTAAATGCTACTAAAAATGCAACATTGTCTCAATTGGCAAAGAAACCGTCCTCCAGTACTCAGTAAAATGACACTATCTTCCTTTAAACAAAACTTAGATAATTGGATGGGTATTCATAAATTTACCCATCCCCTGGGAAGGGAGCTGCGCTCTAGGGTGAGAACTCGTAACAAGGTGTAATGTTTGCAAGACAGAGTAAACCTGAACATCCTATGATTACTTGAAGCCTTGTAACCTAGACTACAGAGAACAGACCAGGGGCACAACTATCCCCAGCCACAAACAAGGAACATTATTGAACATGCTTTTGGGCTGCTAAAGGCAGACTTTCTCTGAATTCATCTGGTGGTGCCCAGCAGTATGACATGGCATGCCTGCAAAAAATATTTTCAGCAAGAAAGCCGCTCACTAACAGCTCAGAACCTTAACCCAATGCATTGACTGCCAGACAATTTCCACCCCTGATGGGGTCTTTTATTATGATGTGTTGCTTTTTGGTCTCCGTGGAACATTTACAACATTACAGAAGCTGACAGACAAAATGATTAGACCCCACAGCAGATATGTAGCAACCCACCTGGAAGACATTGTAATATTATCTGAAGACTGGGAATGCCAAACAACATGACAGTAGATTGGTTAGTGTTGATAGCTATTTTGATATCATTAATCCAGTTCCAAATTACGAAGAAATCATGTTGCCACACAATAGCTCCTTGTTGATCTAACTTGTGTGCTGCAGTTAATAACAATGTAGTACATGGAATGCTGTTATTATGCTGCAATAACAGATAATATCCTGGTTCAACACTACCCTGGCACAAGACCCAACATTAACAGCACTTACAAGGGTGCTCCCTATCTGCTGTTCAGATTGCAGCTGGGACTAAAACCAGACAATGCCAATAAAGAACAGCAATAGAAAATGAAATGGATTTTTTTTCAACTCCATTTCTGACTGCTGTTTACTACATTACATCCACTATTTTGAAACAAATGCCTTCTCTTAGACAGGGAATGCATAAGGATGTAAATTACTTCCCAATGCATTACTCACTTTCAAAGGTCAAACAAAAGCTTGTTCAGACAAATCCATGGTAAAACTGCAATTTATTGAACTTTAATAAACACAAAATAAAAAAAGATTAGCACTTTTGTTCACTTCTTATGAAATTCATCAGATCTGACAAAGCTTGAGGTGACTTGGAACGTTCTGATATGTGATTGAGTCAATCAAAAGAATCACACATACAGGATGTGATGGAACAAGCTTGTGTCTCAATAATGGCCCTGTTATATCTTCTGGTTTGCAGCCATTGACACGCTAACCTCAGTGGGAGGGCTGTAACTATGTCTCCAGTGAGCCAGTAAGCATCATTACCAACCACCCCTGTGTATACCTCCCTGCCTATGGCGGCTAGGGTCAGATCCTGATACATATCCACTAGGGGGTATCACACTGCTAATGTCCACAGTAACCTGTCCTTCCTTTGTGGCGTGTGTCATCTGGGTATCCACAGGCACAGAGACTGTGTCTATGTCCTAAGTAGGGGATGCAGTGCTCACATACCTTGTGTCCAACACACACACACACACACACACACACACACACACACACACACACACACACACACACACACACACACACACACACACACACACTCTGCTCTCTAACTCTACCAGCAAATCCCTAACATCAGGTCTTAGATGTGCACTCTAAGGCCAATAATACAGCTCCAATGGGCACTGATAATATCCCAGATTCCTCCTAAATAACCTGAAATATGACCTATCAGGGCCACTGGAGTCACTATTCAACCTAAGTCTCTGCACAGACTTTGTGCCACACAAATGGAAGACTACAACAGTTATGCCTTTGCACATGGGCAGACCATCAATGGATCCCAGTAACTATAGACCCATTAATCTGACTAGTCTCATAAGTCATAGAAAGAATTATTGTGGAAATGACTATCAATGACATAGGAAACCTTCAGACACTCGACCCAACCCACTTTGATTTTGTTAAAGGCAAGTCATGTCTACTGAACCTGGTGGATTTCTTTGAGAAAGTCACCAAGGCAATGGATGAGGGCTAAACAGTGCATACTGCCTACTTTGACCTAGCTAAGGCATTTGATACAATATCCCATTCAGGCATTGTAAACAAACTCATAAAATTAGACATTAACCCCTATTGTAGAGACCACCTCCACAAAGAGGTCAGTCACTAGTGGAGTCCCCCAGGACTCTGTGCTAGGTCTGCTCCTCTTTGACATCTACTTTCCAGAAGTCAAGACCAATGTCAAGAGAATCTGGATTACCAAGTTTCCATATGATTGCAAACTAGGAACCATCAAAGAAATCCCACAAGACGCTAATATCTTACAGGAAGGTCTAATGCAGACAGATGACTCGTGCCAAAGCCACAGCTTAAAAATTCAGTGCCAAGAAATGCATAATAGTACTTTTTGGGAAGTCAGCCACCCAGGGAAACTGTCTCATTGATAAAACACCCCTAAAAGTAGACCCAGTAGTCAGAGATTTGGGGGCTCATGCAGATAGTAACCTGGCTTTCAGCCATCATGTGTCCAAGGCAGTAAGAAAATCAATCTTTGTCACTCACCTTATAAGGAAGGGCATGGCATCCCAGGTCCAGGGAAGTCATTGTGCCACTGTAGTCGGCCCTCATCAGAACCATCACTGAGTATAATACCCCTTTGGTATGTACCTTACAAGGCATATGCAACAAATGGAACATCCACAGAGATTCACCACAAAAATAATATGAGGAATAAACACAACGCCCTATGTAGATTGCCTCAAAGCCCTGTCACTAAACTCTGTTTCCTACATACTGCTCAGAAGCGATTTATGCCTGGCATACAAGGGATCCTTGGATCTTGCTCAAATGGATCTTTTGCATAACCACAAAATGAACAGCACCAGAACTACTAGATCTAAGGATTTAACCTCTGCTTGTGACTTAAATAGAACATGTTGGAGGGAAAGCTATATATCTCAGAGAATTTCTGTTCTCTGGAATATGCTTCTCATCTGTGTGAAACAGAGCCCTATTCAATTCCAACTTTCACCAGTGGATGGGAAATCAGACATTCACCCCTAAATTGACACCTATGTCTCTGATGAACATAGTACTATTTTAAAAGGAACATTTAAATTTCATAATTTGAACAGGTACCATGCAGAGAGAATTCCTGATGTTTGTGTATAACATAAATCGGACAGCTTTAATAAGCTGGACACTGACTAAAAGATCAAGAGGACTTAGAGAACTATTCTTACACAGAAATAGGTCTGGATACCTAGGTCGTCACACATAGATACTTTTTGACCACTCAACCTATACCCCAATATCTAGCACCACACTGTGGGACTATGTGGAAGTGTCACTGCCTCCCAAAGAGCCCAGAAACTCCCCTGCCTCCATGAGAGTTGGCTTGACTGATGGTCCACCACACATCAACCTACCTTCCCATGTCAGGTGGATGGTTCTTTTTTCAGTACATGTAATATCAGTGGACCTATAGCACACCATTTCATAAAGACAGACTTGGCCACTGATTCCATTAAAGTCAAGCACCAGATCTTTTCTAGCATGTTCTTGGTAGGCCTGGTTAGCAACACCCAGATGAAAAAGCCATTAGCTAAGGAGATGGAGTAAATGTAGAAAAGCAATAGAGAAGTGCAACATGGACCGTAAAAGCCAAATTCAGCAAAACTTCCTGGTTAACAAAATCCACGTTTATTGCAAAAGGATAAAATGACAAACAAACAAACTGCAGTAACGTAAGCGCTTTCGCGTTGAAAACAACGCTTCTTCAGACATAAATGCAGTCAAGGTACATCCCTTTAAATACACCTAATGACATCACAACCTATTCAAACCAACAAATCAAATAGTGCCACTCAATAAAACACTGACAAAATATTTTAAAAACATTAAAAACTCATAAAACATGTTGTATTATAAAAAACTAGTGTTTAAGTGGTCTGCTGGCTAAAAACGGCTTAATTGTGAATCTGTCATTCAACCCAAATCTATGAGCTTGCAGTTTGACTATCCATTTGCCTTCCCTCTCCTCAGTATGATTTCTGATATTACCCAGTCTACCATTTCTAGTGACTAACTCTAAAACCTGAAACTTAAAACTGTGTAAACATCCTTGATCGATGATGTGTTTCGCCAAGGCATTTGTGACATTACCTTTTTCAATAGCATAGATGTGTTCCCTGATTCATTCACGTAATCTAGTTGTCATGCCAACATAAAAAATCTTACAAAGCTGGCATTCAGCGATATACACTAAATTAACAGATTTACAGTTGGCATGGTGCTTAAAATTATATACACGTTTCGTCTCAGGGTGTATTAAGCTTTCAGAGTTGGATATATATTTGCATTGGTTGCATGCATGACAGGCAAATGTGCCTGTCTTACTGGAAATGTTAGTGTTCTGATGTCCCCTGTCATAACAAAGTAGCCTATTAAGTGATAGCATATTCCTATAGGCAACTCGGGGTCTATCATCCACTAAATTCCTAATCCTTTCATCCACCATCAAAAGTCCCCAGTTTTTATTGAGAACATCCAAGATATGATTGTTCCTATTAGTATAAGGAATAACAATCCTATTTGTGGTGACTGTGTCTCTAGCCTTATTAAGGCATTGATGGGGATGAGGTCCATTGATCAAAGGAGCTCCCACATCCGTTCTACACTGGTCTCCTGATGAAATAGCATCAAGGACCTGAGTTCTATCATATCCTCTAGAAATGAAATTCTTGGCTAACTGCTCTTTGTGTTGATTATAAGCAGAAGTTTGTGATGTCAATTTGGAGACCCTAATGGTTTGATTTCTGACTATATTCCTATGTACATGCCTGGGATGCATACTATCCCGATGCAATAAATTGTTCTTCCAACAAGATTTTCTATATAACTCAGTATCAAAACCATTGGGACCCTTAATAATCTTTACATCAAGAAAATCAATCTCTTTGACCGAATGGGAACAATCAAAAGAAAGGAAATCAGTAGCTCCATTGAGATATGTTACAAAAGCCAACAATTGTTCAACTGTCCCTCCCCATAACAAAAACACATCATCCACAAACCTGTTGTAATATTTGAGATATTTAGTGAACTCAAAGTTGGTATTGAGGATGTATGTATCCTCCCAATGTGCCAACACCAAATTGGCATAGGCGTTGGCACAAGGGGTGCCCATCGCTACCCCCTTAGTTTGTAAGAAATATTTCTCATCATAGCAGAGAACATTATTTTCAAGAACAATCTCAAGAAGGGACATGCACCTAGTAATCATGTGACTTGATAACTTGTTATGAACCAAAATGGCCCTGGTGAATTCCATGCCAACATCATTGGGAATAGATGTGAATAAAGATTTCACATCAAGTGTAACTAGTATATCATCTATGCTAAAGGAAGAAGAATGACTATAAATGGCCAAGTTGTCTAAAAAATCGGACGTATCTCTTAAAATTTGTGTAGCTCCTGAAACAACTGGTTTAAGTGTTTTATCAAGATAGATAGATAAAGGTTCAGTTAGCCATCCACGACTGGATACGATCGGTCTTAGAGGAGGATCTAATGCATCTTTGTGGATCTTGGGAAGGCCTCTAAATGAAGGAACCAGAGGGCTGTCAATTAAAAAATAAATATATAAATCCCTATCTATGACATTCGTCAACATTAAGTCATATAAACTAGCATGTACTCTTCTAATCAAGTTGCTAAGATTATAGTTAAATATAGGAAGATATGTTTCTCCATCAGAGAGCATGTGCTCCATTTTATTGGAGTAGTTGGATTTATCCATAACGACAACAGCGCCGCCTTTGTCTGCTTGTCTTATAACTATGTTGTCATTACTTCTCAAGTTATCTAAAGCTTGTTTGTCATTGAGTGTCATGTTGCAAAAATGTGATTTGACTTGTTTGTCATTATAAAGCTTAAACAAGTCACAAGTTACACTTGATGTGAAATCTTTATTCACATCTATTCCCAATGATGTTGGCATGGAATTCACCAGGGCCATTTTGGTTCATAACAAGTTATCAAGTCACATGATTACTAGGTGCATGTCCCTTCTTGAGATTGTTCTTGAAAATAATGTTCTCTGCTATGATGAGAAATATTTCTTACAAACTAAGGGGGTAGTGATGGGCACCCCTTGTGCCAACGCCTATGCCAATTTGGTGTTGGCACATTGGGAGGATACATACGTCCTCAATACCAACTTTGAGTTCACTAAATATCTCAAATATTACAACAGGTTTGTGGATGATGTGTTTTTGTTATGGGGAGGGACAGTTGAACAATTGTTGGCTTTTGTAACATATCTCAATGCAACTACTGATTTCCTTTCTTTTGATTGTTCCCACTCGGTCAAAGAGATTGATTTTCTTGATGTAAAGATTATTAAGGGTCCCAATGGTTTTGATACTGAGTTATATAGAAAATCTTGTTGGAAGAACAATTTATTGCATCGGGATAGTATGCATCCCAGGCATGTACATAGGAATATAGTCAGAAATCAAACCATTAGGGTCTCCAAATTGACATCACAAACTTCTGCTTATAATCAACACAAAGAGCAGTTAGCCAAGAATTTCATTTCTAGAGGATATGATAGAACTCAGGTCCTTGATGCTATTTCATCAGGAGACCAGTGTAGAACGGATGTGGGAGCTCCTTTGATCAATGGACCTCATCCCCATCAATGCCTTAATAAGGCTAGAGACACAGTCACCACAAATAGGATTGTTATTCCTTATACTAATAGGAACAATCATATCTTGGATGTTCTCAATAAAAACTGGGGACTTTTGATGGTGGATGAAAGGATTAGGAATTTAGTGGATGATAGACCCCAAGTTGCCTATAGGAATATGCTATCACTTAATTGGCTACTTTGTTATGACAGGGGACATCAGAACGCTAACATTTCCAGTAAGACAGGCACATTTGCCTGTCGTGCATGCAACCAATGCAAATATATATCCAACTCTGAAAGCTTAATACACCCTGAGATGAAACGTGTATATAATTTTAAGCACCATGCCAACTGTAAATCTGTTAATTTAGTGTATATCACTGAATGCCAGCTTTGTAAGATTTTTTATGTTGGCATGACAACTAGATCTTTACGTGAACGAATCAGGGAACACATCTATGCTATTGAAAAAGGTAATGTCACAAATGCTTTGGCGAAACATATAATTGATCAAGGACGTTCACATAGTTTCAAGTTTCAGGTTTTAGAGTTAGTCACTAGAAATGGTAGACTGGGTAATATCAGAAATCGTACTGAGGAGAGGGAAGGCAAATGGATAGTAAAACTGCAAGCTCATAGATTTGGGTTGAATGACAGATTCACAATTAAGCCGTTTTTAGCCAGCAGACCACTTAAACACTAGTTTTTTATAATACAACATGTTTTATGAGTTTTTAATGTTTTTAAAATATTTTGTCAGTGTTTTATTGAGTGGCACTATTTGATTTGTTGGTTTGAATAGGTTGTGATGTCATTAGGTGTATTTAAAGGGATGTACCTTGACTGCATTTATGTCTGAAGAAGCGTTGTTTTCAACGCGAAAGCGCTTACGTTACTGCAGTTTGCTTGTTTGTCATTTTATCCTTTCGCAATAAACGTGGATTTTGTTAACCAGGAAGTTTTGCTGAATTTGGCTTTTGCGGTCCATGTTGCACTTCTCTATTGCTTTTCTACATTTGTTCCAGTTTATTGAGAGTGCTTTACCCGGTAGCATTGGTTTTGTTCTTAAGGAGAAGGAGTGACAGCCTGAAGTAGCACCTCATTCCGTGCTTCGGAGAGCTTTGTTTTCTGTGTACTCATTTCCACAGAGTCTGCAGTGTTTTTTTGCTTCATCTTTTCTAAGGCCTGATGAAGCGGTTAGTGAAAGCACTTACCTAGTGCATAAATTAAAAGACTTTTATACTTTTAGAAAAATACTGGATTATTTTTTAAGCCTGGTGGTTGCCACTCTCTGTTTCTTGCTTTTGGATTTTACATACAGTTTATTACGGTCAGTGGAGAGGCATTTGCTCTAGTGGGTGTGCTAGTTTTTGTCATGTTTACTATATATTGAATTGTGCTCTGAGCATGTGCTAATGGGTGTGTTTCATTGTATGCTTAACAACCTTTCAGCAAGCAGTTGTCTTACCCTTACAATACCCCTATTAATACATATTTCAATAACCATTACAAGTATTGTCCAAGCTTTTTCAGTTAACAGCAGTCATTGTTGACAAAGTGAACTTGTAAGAAGTAGAACCTTCTACAAATTGAGATTTAGTTTGCCTTTACAATTAGTCTGAGGTGCAACTGTTGCAGGTTGCAAGTTGCTGTTCTATGAAATCTTCCACAGGACGATGGGGCTCAGTGCCCACTTATATCAGACAAATGCAGCCACCTAGGTGTTGTAATTATGCAAATTAGAGCTCAACTCATTACTGTTTCTGAATCTCTCAATCAGAGCACTAAGATAAATTGCTAAATACTGCACTCAATTCTACTCAGAGCTGTGCACACACCTGGGTACCTGCAGGTAAACTTGTAGATTCGGTCCATGCCATGCCTCTATGGGGATATTTTAATTTCATACATAGCCTTATAGAACAGCACATCAAGGATTATAGGAATGCCAAGTTTTCAGCCTTAAAGTGCCATTGTGAACCATTATTATACAATACATATTTTAGGCTGGCTTGCCATCTTTCAAATAAATGAGTTGCCTGTCATTGTATGGCAGATGGCACATGCGAGAATGGATGTAGATGTGAAGTGTCTGCCCTTTTTCTCTGCTTCTTCTAGATTGCACATTATGACTGAAGAAAGAGAAGATAGTACTCTTTTTCAACACCAAAAGGTGGTGTGTGAACAAACTAAAATCATTCTCCATTTCTTTCATAAAGACTATAGCCAGAGAGACTCTTGCAGGAGGGCTATGAAGGGCCTCAGTGTAAGCTCAGTGTAATAGCCTGTCGCCGGTATTTCCTACTCATGAGGCAACCATGCTGTCACTACTGACATCTCAAACTACTAGGCCGATGGGATGATGAGGTTAGAGGGCAATCACCATATATGTACCATAAGTACAACTTATGTTAACTACACCTACAGCCTGCTCAGTGCATACCATCCACAGATCTTACACAGTGTTATCTTTCTCTCCATGGCCTCTGAAGGTGTTGCAATGAATGTACTGCTGCACAGGAAGAGGAGGACAAAGTGGCTACGAGAGCGCTGGGGTGAGCACACTTCTTTCATACTGTACAGTCTTTAATGCTAACAACCTATTCAGGTAGGACAGATGGAATTTCATGCAGTATATGTTTTAAGCATTGCTACCTCTTCTGTGCTAACTTATCTAGCTCAAAGGTAGCAGCATGACTGTTGGATGTTGCTACTGTTTCTGTGCATGCATGCTATTGGAAGTTACTACTGATTCTGTGCATGCATGCTGTTGGAAATTACTACTGTTTCTGTGCATGCATGCTGTTGGATGTTACTACTGTTTCTGTGCATGCATGGTGTTGGATGTTACTACTGTTTTTGTGCATGCATGCTGTTGGAAGTTACTACTGTTTCTGTGTATGCATGCTGTTGGATGTTTTTACTGTTTCTGTGCATGCATGCTGTTGGAAGTTACTACTGTTTCTGTGCATGCATGCTGTTTTTGTGCATGCATGCATGCATGCTGTTGGATGTGACTACTGTTTCTGTGCATGCATGCGGTTGGATGTGACTACTGTTTCTGTGCATGCATGCTGTTTCTGTGCATGCATGCATGCATGCTGTTGGATGTGACTACTGTTTCTGTACATGCATGCTGTTGGATGTTACTACTGTTTCTGTGCGTGCATGCTGTTGGATGTGACTACTGTTTCTGTGCATGCATGCATGCTATTGGATGTGACTACTGTTTCTGTGCATGGATGTTGTTGGATGTGACTACTGTTTCTGTGCATGCATGCTGTTGGATGTTACTTCTGTTTCTGTGCATGCATGCTGTTGGATGTTACTACTGTTTCTGTGCACGCATGCATGCTATTGGATGTGACTACTGTTTCTGTGCATGGATGTTGTTGGATGTGACTACTGTTTCTGTGCATGCATGCTGTTGGATGTTACTTCTGTTTCTGTGCATGCATGCTGTTGGATGTTACTACTGTTTCTGTGCACGCATGCATGCTTTCAGGTAATTGGTGAAGTGGTTCAACATGTCAAGGCTGTTCTGTCATATTTTGATGATGTCTGTGAGTTCATGTCCACCTATGTATGTTGTGATCAAGTTAATAATTTGAGGTGTCTGTTTCATTGCAATACCTATAATATTACAAGGGAGACATATGTAAGAACTGCCTTTTTTCATTGTGGAAATGTGTCTCACAGATCCTGTATGTCTCAGTACTTGGTTTGATGATGATGTCTGTTTGATTGCAGCCTTTATCCGCATTGTAAATGTTAAGGCTTTCCCTACTGGATTGTGACTGATGATGTGCTTGAGTTTCATTTCCACACTTGGTTGCGTACTGTCCTTAGTCATTGGGAAGGTGTGTTGCTAGTTCCTTTGATTCTTGCACCTGTAAGGGAAATGTATGCCTGATCAGCATTTTATCTTTGTAAATGTACATTTATCTCAGACATCCCATCATGGTGTTTTGCTAGAGAAACTTCAGTTGAGTTGTCTAAATAGTTCTATACATTATAACTTTGTCTGTCACAACACAAATGATGACAGCTGTGGGTTAAAATCCCTCTCCCCATTATGTAGGCTACCTGCCCTGGTAAATTAAATGCGTGATTGTAGTCTCTTCAGGTATAGAACCTGGGAGGGAAATGTATTATCTCTGCAGAGGTTTTCATTTGTATATGAACATTTGTTGCAGACATCCCTGTACTGTGTGGTGGACTACAGAATTGTATTTTTATTTTATTTACATTTTGGTTACTGAGTTAGCACACTGATCATAAAATGACCAGTTGCAGGTTCAGCTTGAGTTACAATCGCATTTTAACAACTAAAAAACATCAATAGAAGCACAATAAAGCAGAAATGGAACAAATAACTCCCAGGCATAAATGCAAAACCAAGTTATACAAAGAAACTGAAGTACAATGACAAACTGATGTAATGACAGATAGTAACAAGTTCCACTGTGTTTTTACAGGAAGGTATCACCAAAATCTCAACAATATACTCATGGAAGAAAACAGCATACTTAAACTGACAAATATGTGCATACTTAGTAAGGCAGAGACTTAACTATAACAGCCTCTTTGTCACTATTCTTTCTATTACATACATTTTTTGGTTTATTATTTTGTTTCTCTCCATTTATTTTACTATTATATGTAGACTTGCACCCATCCCTCTAGCAAGGACTTTCACCCCCCCATGAGTGACAACAACAGCAGCACCACCATCAATAACATCAGAAACATCCACAACATTTGGGTCTCTGTCTGACACAGTCACCTCCACACCTCCTGCACCACCTGCACTATTCAGTACAGGTAACCCTGCACTGGATGCTGGGAGTGTGCTACCTGACAGTAGCAGTGTCAGTGAAGGTGACAGCTTTCTCACCCATTGGCAACTGGCAGACATAGTGAAGGAGATCATTGACAGGAAGTTAGATGCCCACATTGACCACATGGAGAACCTCCTCCAGTAACTTATCAAGTTGTATCCTCATCCCGCAGGACACAGTAGTGAGGGAACCCAGTTTGCTGAATAAGCTCCCACTGGGTCACAGCTGGTAGGGACAGTAGCTGCACAATCTCATCATATCCCACAACCCAGTATTCACCTCCTTCCCTTTTGTGGCTCTGTCCACCTCTGGTTGTTGTCCAGTCCTCACCCTCACCATTGTCTTACCTCCGTTTGTTAGATATCCCCTTCACCATTGTATTCCCCCTCCATCATTGTGATAGCACACTCCCAGTCAGGCTTGTCTGTCTTCAGTGCTTGTTTGTATGACCCTGCTACCTTCCATAACTTTCTTACCTTCCTGTTATTTCCCTTACTTCTTTCCCCAACTTACCTTCTTTTTATGTACAACAAATGGGCACCTGACCAAAAAAAAAAATTATCTCACCTTCCCTACCTCCATCTCGCTCATTCCTTAAGTTTTCACTTTATATTCTACCCTCTGCTTGCTTCACTTTTGTAGTCAAATTAACCTTTATTGTCATTTAGAGCTACACATGTGTAGCCTAAATGAAATTTCGTGCAACAGCTCAATTCTTGAGATTACACAGGAAAGTGAAACAACACATACAAGTAGAGGAATAAACATAACTAACAAATACAATACTACTCCCAATATACACAAGAAAGAACAGAGACATTTACCATCACTCGTATATGAGAAGAATACCCTCCTATGAGTTAAATTAACTACCCTATTTTTTCATTTCTTTCTTATATTCCCATTTATTCCCATTAACATGGTAAAAAATAGATGAACACACTTGAATCATGGTAATTTAAGGCTTTTAAATCACTTCTCGTTCTTGGCGTTACTGCGTGCACAGGATCATGCAGAGCCTCACCGATGTATGCGTACAAAGGATGAGAACTACTACTGTTAACCCTATTCTGTGACTGTACCCTCATGCTACTTCCTGTTCCTGCCGATTCTGCTGAAGCAGTGAGTGCCATATTTAATAAGCTCACCTCTTCATATTGATTTTTTATTGAGCATTGAGGCTTGTTATACACACACACAGTAAACAGAGGAGGTTGTTTCACAGCTAGATTTACACCCTCTCTGAATCCAGCCAGAGTGACTGAGTTTCAAAATTGGATGAATTTTAGATGTTATAAATGACCGATAAGAAAGACTAGAGCAGAGGAAGGGCATGTAAATGTAATAGCTGGTAGGGATGCTAAAAATAATGACATTAATGGAGAAGAACTGGAGATGTATTTGATCTGGTGTCTTCCTTTATCAGTTAGAACAGATTCAGATGTTTAAGTAGCCTTGTTAGAGAGATGAAGAGAGAAATTCCAGTTTATGTTGAGGTCACTGCATATTAAGAGCTTAGTGTCCTTAGTACAAGACAAAATTTATAAAATATTCTTTGTAAAATAGTTAAAACGGCTGGAGGGGATTATGCAGATAGCTGCTATATAACATTTTCAGTGCCCTCCATGCTGTGACTATATAACTTTGCTGGATAGTAATCCATAATGCACTCACGTTTGGCAATTAACTTTTGGTGAAAGATTATAATAATTTTTATCATAGTAAGAACACCAGTTCCATGTTTTAAGCTAGATTTGTTTCAAAAAAGGTGATATTATTTCAGCTAAAATATGGAGCAATTCAGGAGGACTCTTTAAGCTATGTTTAGCCACTAGTTTTGAATTACAGTGAGACCCACATTCCTGACTGTGCCCATTTGTTATTTACAGTGCATTCATTCAGTGATGTGATGGAGAAGGGCGTATGATGTGAGATATACTCCTTCAGTGATATGATGGAGAAGGGTGTATGATGTGAGATATACTTACACTGCATTCATTCAGTGATGTGATGGAGAAGAGTGTATGATGTGAGATATACTTACACTGCATTCATTCAGTGATGTGATGGAGAAGGGCGTATGATGTGAGATATACTCCTTCAGTGATATGATGGAGAAGGGTGTATGATGTGAGATATACCTACACTGCATTCATTCAGTGATGTGATTGTGAAGAGTGTATGATGTGAGATATACCTACACTGCATTCATTCAGTGATGTGATTGTGAAGAGTGTATGATGTGAGATATACTTACACTGCATCATTCAGTGATGTGATGGAGAAGAGTGTATGATGTGAGATATACTTAGACTGCATTCATTCAGTGATGTGATGGAGAAGAGCGTATGATGTGAGATATACTTACACTGCATTCATTCAGTGATGTGATGGAGAAGAGTGTATGATGTGAGATATACCTACACTGCATTCATTCAGTGATGTGATGGAGAAGAGTGTATGATGTGAGATATACCTACACTGCATTCATTCAGTGATGTGATGGAGAAGGGCGTATGATGTGAGATATACTCCTTCAGTGATATGATGGAGAAGGGTGTATGATGTGAGATATACTTACACTGCATCATTCAGTGATGTGATGGAGAAGGGTGTATGATGTGAGATATACTTACACTGCATTCATTCAGTGATGTGATTGTGAAGAGTGTATGATGTGAGATATACCTACACTGCATCATTCAGTGATGTGATGGAGAAGAGTGTATGATGTGAGATATACCTACACTGCATCATTCAGTGATGTGATGGAGAAGAGTGTATGATGTGAGATATACTTAGACTGCATTCATTCAGTGATGTGATGGAGAAGAGTGTATGATGTGAGATATACTTACACTGCATCATTCAGTGATGTGATGGAGAAGAGCATATGATGTGAGATATACTTACACTGCATCATTCAGTGATGTGATGGAGAAGAGTGTATGATGTGAGATATACTTACACTGCATCATTCAGTGATATGATGGAGAAGAGCGTATGATGTGAGATATACTTACACTGCATCATTCAGTGATGTGATGGAGAAGAGCGTATGATGTGAGATATACTTACACTGCATCATTCAGTGATGTGATGGAGAAGAGTGTATGATGTGAGATATACTTACACTACATCATTCAGTGATATGATGGAGAAGAGTGTATGGTGTGAGATATAATTAGCAGAACCAGGATTTAAGTGATTAGATTTGTGTAAATGGATAAGGTGCTTGAAGAATTTATGATATTATGCTGTATGTGTTGCTCATGGCGTTAGTGATATTAAATACTGGATAGACAAGAGAAGAGCTTAGCCTCAATGAGGAACCTGCACATATTAGGTATGATAGTAAGATTATGCAAAACAATGGATAAAACACATCAAATACAACAACCTTACATGAGTCTGGGATAAATGTGAAGCCAGATGTGTTGAAAAGACTGTGCTTTATAAAATGGTAATTCTAGTTATATAATGTACAGTAACTTAATAAATGACGGCACCCACACAATATCCTTTTCTCTGCTTCAACTAGGGAGAAGAATCAGATCTGTCACTTCTTTTCTGTCTTTTTTAAGTATTTCTTAAGTTTATACAAAGCAAAAAATGTGCAGTAAACAAAAAGGATATTATTAAAAATGTAAATAATAATCAAAATATTATACAATGGCACTTGGTTATGTTGCCTTGGCATGCCAATTTTGCCCGTGCCTCTTGATTTATTTGCTCTTTAATGGGTCTACTTCAATTGACCTAAAACTCATTTGACTGACTTTGATTTGACCGACACCCAAATAACCTAAATTTCAAATTGTCCCAGTCCCCTTCAATAATACACATCACACCAAATGACATTTGATGACCTTTATTAAAATTTCCATAACAAAGCTTTGATCACCAACTTTATTAATTACAACTATTCATGATATAATTGATTCTAAATACAGCATAACATCCTTGTAATGTTAATCAGGGCAGCGTACCTACTCACCCTACCCCAGTAAGCAGCGTACATACCTCTACTCACTTACTTTACTTATGAAGCAGCGTCCCAACTCACTTCATACACCATTCCTTGTGATGTTAATCAGGACAGCGTACCTACTCACCCTGCCCAACAAGCAGCGTACATACCTCTGCTCACTTACTTTACTTATGAAGCAGCGTCCCAACTCACTTCATACACCATCCATTGAATTACCTTCCACCAAATAAGCACCATCCTTACCTCAGCTTGGTTATCTATTCAGCAGGCTTCCTCCAACTTACTCATTTCCTTTCCCCAGATCCTTGAAATGAACATCCAGACATCAGAGGGGGAACAGAAGAGGGCAAGCCCATCCCTCTTCTCCGCCAACCAGCCTGACCAGGCTGTTCCCCCTCCCTTCTACCCAGAATTGTTAATCCACTTCCCATAAAGGGAAGGGTCAAGCCAGACATCATTTGGTGTACCCATCATCTGTAAAGCACCTTAGAATCCCGTCATAAACCCCTTTGCCATACCATCACTGAAACACACCCTAATGAAACTAAATAAAGTAGGATTACTGCGACCCTGTTGTAACACCAGAACATCTATACCAAGAGAATACATACACTTTTAGCCCACTGCCTTCAAAGCTGAAATCATGGCTCAACCTGAATGTATTGACAGCCTATAACCACAACAAAATCACAAACTATAACCCCTTGAACTCAAGACGGCACCCAGCCAAACAACTAATAGGAAGTTTCACACCCAAGACCCTGTTAACAGTAGCATATCACCTTAGCCCAACCACTACCCAGTTCTATATGTGCAACAACTCCATTGCCCTAGGCAATAGTCTAACTCCAAAACTTTAATGTCCTAACCTTAGATGGCAGAAATCCAGCACCCCTTGATCTAGTTCCTGAAAACTCACCTATGCTCCGCAATGCAATACTCTACATGCCAAGCCATAAACACCCCCAATTCACTCATTACCATACCATTCTTAACCCTTGTTTGTCCCTAGCCTTTCCCCTCCAAAGCTCTTTCTTTGTTACTTATACCACTAGTATCCTACAGCTGCCTTATCCTGCAACCAGGCTTCCTTAAACCTTCTAATTCTCCTGTAACAACGCACCCAGTTTCTAAAACTACCCCACCACAGCCACTTACCTACCATGCTTCCTAAACCCTATCTAGAAAATCACCCACCCCCCAAGTGACATGATCCTTATGCTATTCTGTAAAACCTTAACCTGGTATATAACATTAACACTACCTACTCAAGAGACAAATTTGTCACCCCAAGATGCCACCCGTTAGGAACAAACTCCAGCATCATGTCAAACACTCCTTGGCCCTTCCCCCACATACGGTTCAAACTGGATGAGTTAACAGGACCACCCAAGGTTCCAAGAATGCAAGGATTGAACTTCACTGTCTTGCAGGAGCCATAGGACTGTAGCCTAATAAGTTCCTCTGCTCATATGGACATCGTAACTCTATGCATCCCGTGAGATCCCCGCACTCCCCATAAACCATCCCCAACAGTTTTCCCCTTTGGCCCCTTACCTAAATCTTCCTTACTTGTCCCCTATACCAATGCAATAATCAGCTCCCACTAATTAAACACAGAGATCAAACATGCCTTACTAAGATTACTCAGACCCTCCTTGTTCCCCATTCAAGTGGCAAGAATGTCCATCCTATCAAAAACATCACCTTTCAAATCCCTTTTTCAAGCCACCGCATGATGCCTTCTACACTCCAATAATTTCCATCAGTAACTGTTTCCCACTTGTGTTCCCCTTGTGTAACCTCCTCACTCACAACTGCTTCCATCATCTGCGAATTCACTGTATCTTCCATCCTCTGCGAATTCACTGTGTATCGCCTCAACAGGTATTCAGCTCACCAGCTACAAAGAAAAGAAGAAAAGTAAACCTTCTGATATGTAAAGAGAAGGCTCCACTTTATACCCACCTATTCCAAATTACAGCTGCAGTGTTCCAAAACCCCATCTGCAAGAAATAAAAGACGTAAGTCATCCAAAATACATAAGCCAAGACATATGCAAGGACAACCTATCCTGCCAACCCAGGAAAAAATGTTTCACAGCCACTCACATGTATGACAAAGCAGCTATAACTGAAGCTATGCTTCCAATGACCCTATAAATTACCCAAGATAAATTTAACAACCAGTCGAGTATGTTAAAACTAAACCACACACCTGAAGGAACCTATCAATATCCACAACCCGGGTAACCTTGCGATTGCAGACCACATCCATTAGCACCCTCCTAACTATTGCAACAAATTAATGAATGAATAAAATAAATAAGTAAATCAATAAGTAAATACTGGATTATATTTTGTGTCATTCCATAAGCTTCATGTACATGTACTCCCCCAAAGCGTATCACGTCTAGGCACATTCCCTACCGGGCACAGTGAAAGCAAACACAAACAGAACTCCTGAGCTACCTTAGACTAAGTAACTAAATAAATTGTCAGTTATAACCCACCATGTGAAAGCTGAGCCCCATAAAAAACACTCACAGGTGATAGCAACTCAATTTGTACCTTATATAAATTCATTACAATTATCCTCCTCACAGTGCCTGCCCCTACTTATCCACAAGAGTCTTCCGGTTTCCTTCCTCCTTCCGACTCTGTCTTACTCAAAACTAGCAGCATCAAGTTCCAAATTCCTTCGGTCCTTCCTAAATAAGATCTTTCAGGAAACAGCTATTAATGCCATAGGGAAAGAAAGAAAAAAATATATAGACCCTTAAACAATCTCCACTCTGCTTCTTTACCCTCTAAAATGAACTAACATAATTACCAGTAATGGAGAATTTCCATGTCAACGGTCAACTTATTCCGACATACCATGCATGCACCGTGGGACCTATTGACAAACTAACTCTCATCCTGGGAAAAACACTGGTGGCTTAGTTGAAATCACAGAGGCAATTCTAAGAGACATCCCACTCTGTGTTAGACTTCTGCGTCCAATTCTGAAATGCACCCCCACAAAGAAGCCAGACCTATGGCCCATTGAATACAAAGCATAGAGTGCAGCCCAGGTCACCAAGACTGCAACACATCAATATCTGACGAGAACAAACACCAGCAAATGCCCAACCCGAAAACCCCAGGCCGCATGGAAACCCCAGAGAGCCTCCGCTCCCCAATACAAGCTGCCAGCCCAAGGCCAGCACCCTCCACATGTTCCCATCGACAGATGCACTTAACCAGCAAAGTAACACCTGCTAACCAGTAGACAATTACCATTGAAAGAAAGAAATAGCCTCCAAATGGCCATAAATACTTTATAAATGTTGTTAGTAATGGTGCTCTATTAACACCCTAGGCCCTGCCTCCATTTTCAAGTACAGCTGTTTCAAATAGTGGTACACCCCTGCCATTCCAACTGCATGTGTCAATCCAATACTGGATTTACCAGGCTACACCATATTCCCTCTCCACAGCAACAAACACTCTTTACTTCGCTCCCCCCAGGAATGCGCCACGAAAGAAAACAGGCTGAACAGCCCTCCACAACGAGTGCCAAGCTGACACAACCACAAGGCCAAATTCAGCAACTGCAACCACCATCCATGGCAACCCCACTGGCTGGTGTTCAGCAAATATGAAATCCCTAGCTTGTTTTGCAAGGTATGCACTATACTGAAATTTTAAAGTAAACTGAACCCATGCTTCCTCCAAACAATGTAAAGCCCAAACTCAATGCAGGTCACCACATGGTGGCTACACTACGCAGATTGCCTTTGTGCTTCATTAACAAGTCTAAATGTCTTAGGCCAGCATGAACCCTCCAATGAGTAGGAAGCCTGAAACTCCTAACATCTACCACCACCCTCTAATGTCAAACCTTACTGACTTGCCAGTAATTTTCCAGCCAACCACAATGCCATGAAAATGAACCCAAAATGAGGCAAGACATGGGCTCTCGGTGCACGCTTCTCAACCTGTTAGCAAACTTAAATTGAAAGAATAACAAGCTGTGCATGAACGTGAGTTTGGTTTATAAAGTCTGAACCAAATGTATGCCATTATGTACTAACTTTAGTGTTAAATGCTTTTATATATATATATATATATATATATATATATATATATATATATATATATATATATATATATACCAAATGTATAAACAAGGTTCCGGACATTCCGCAAACCCCTGTAATTTTAACAAGCAAACTGCTCAGCGGAAAGCTAATTCTAGCAGAGGACTGGTGCACACCCTTCTCCCAACAACAACTAATTACCAGGGCGGGAACATTATGGATCAAGAAAAACCGCACCGTGCATGGGCGAATCCACTCCTACCTCAGAGCCTTACAGACCGTGAAAAGACCAGCAGTACAGGCCTTGAATCTCTGCAATAATGTCGAGGCAAACTGAAATAGGCAGTGCAGACACACTGTCCCCACTGTCATAAGGTTGCACCTCAAGCCCGAGAAACAAAGCAACAGCAAAACTTACCCATTCTCCACTATACCACCACCAAACAAGCCACGAGAGAGCGCCTTACAAGAACAACACATTAAATAAACCCCAACTAAATACGTGTGATAGTACGCACTTTAGAAAAACCACCAAGCAGCCCAAGCACTATGAATCCTCTAAGACTAGCCCAACACCACCAATGAGCAAGCAAACCCAACATCACCAATGAGCGAGCACCAAATTAAAAGGTCACCCAGGCCAGCAGAACAAATCCAGACAAAGTAGAAATGCAGCTCATTCCTTTCAAAACCCCATGAACCACACAAACACCCAACCACTACACCAACGAAAACCACGACCAACAACAAAGCCGAACAAAGTGACTCACCCCCTCACAACTTCCCGGGCTCCCGTCTCCCAAGCACAAGCAATCCCACTGCAAAATACCAGTCGCCTCCGAAGAGCACACAGAGAGGAGAGAGAAAAAAAATCACCTTCATACATTTGACCATACCCTATACCCTAGATAGTCACCTCCTCATGCCCACCACCAACCAAGGCCTTACCCAACCAAAGAACACACCAGTCGTCAGGACATGAACCAGCAGTACAGCAAGTTCACACCAAAATGTGATTGCTTAACCCAACTACACTAGACTAAACCTCTTAAGCACCTCCCCATCATTATATCACTTCCTCCCAGCAATCCCTGCCTCCACTTAACCCTTTCACTGCCCCAACCCACTTAACTCCCCCTAGTATTAACCTAATCCCCCTATGAAGATATCCCGGGACAACTTAGTTTGTTGCCAAACTTCATTTACAGACAACTCATTTCACTGACTGTCATTTCACTGACTTTTAAGACATAGACTTGTTGTGGTTTTTCTCATTCACCTGTGACTTGCTTGTGATAAAAAGAATTACTGTAACTTACAGTGCTGACTGTTAGAATACCGATAGTCATGTAGAAAGTAGTGTTGTAGTGTTTCTAAATGTGCGTATGTCTGTTTACATTTTTATGGGAAGTATCTAAAGTAATATGGCAGATGTTTTGTGCATTCCCAGGAGTAGTGGCAGTGTGTAGAGTACTGTAAGGCAAATTAAAGGTATATGTCTTTTCCCCACTGTAGTACGATCCTGGAGTTAGTATATATAATTAGGGGGAGTGGGGGTCATAGCCCCCCACCTAGTTTGGTTGTACATTGTCCAGTTTCTGTTAAGAGGGTAAGAAAGTATTTTTAAGTTCTAGAAAGAGTTAGTTATTGTGTTCTAAGTGTGCATGTCTATGGTTTAAGATTTAGTATGTTGAAATTCAGCACATAATCTGTTGGTGAAATGAGAGTCAGTCAAATGAGTTGTCAGTAATTTGAAATTTAGATCATTTGGGTGTCGGTCAAATGAAAGTCAGTCAAATGAGTTTTAGGTCAAGTGAAGTAGACCCTCTTTAATATATATATGCTTGGAGTCACTTTATTCTGAAGTCTTAAGATTTTTAAGGTTGGTAATGAAAGCATTTAAGATATACAAGAGAAGGGATGTGTGACAAGTAAGCTAATAGTATATTGTTTTATAAAAAGTCATTTGCGTCAAAAACAATATGATTTCTATATGATTTTACTGAATGGTCCTGTAAAAGTGTTATCTATCCAGCTAGATTTGCCCTTAACAATTATGCTCTCTTCCTCAACACATTTGTAACACCTTTAGTCACCTAAACAGGCCCCATGCTAAACGGAAATAGTCTCGTCAAAGGACTGTTTGGTTGTCAGATCCCTTGAGTACATTGTGACTAATCATGAAAGTACAGGCCGGTGTGTATATAAATGTTGTTTTGACTTTGAAATTTCACTTTATTTTATTCTATTGACAGACTGAAGATCCCTCTGAAAATATGCAGGCTGAAAAGCTTCATCCTCTAAACCCAATGTATGGAAACTACACTTTTACAATCACTTGTCCGAATAAAAATGGAATTCTTATCTTTATTATCTTCATTATAATTTTTATAACGGTATTTATGTTTGACAAGCACTATATTAGTTTTTCAGTTTAACACTGTCAGATAACTATAGACTACCTTTTAAAACTATCACCAGCAGGAAATACTAGTAAAACATTTTTGTTTTTGATGGGAGGGGGTGGTTCAAAGAAATATGCTCTGAATAAGACTCCTTCTTACAATTGTTAACAAGAATATCACCTTTCCCCTTAAAATTATATCATCCTTTCTTGATACCATATCCAAAATAACCTACATGAATAAATGCATGCCGTTAGTGTTAGCAACACATGGGAAGGCATGACTTTTTATTGAATGCTATCCAAGAAACACTGTGATAGATTAGCATTGTACAATGATATAATTTAGGAGTTACAGAATAATAAACATGGGTGAAAACAATGAGTTTACAAACACAGAACATTTCTGTCCCTAATTTACCTGGACTTCAGAAAACCAAAACACTTATATTTTTTACTTTGTTGCTTGCAGGTACTATTAGATTAAGGTCTGAGTGTCAAGCCATGCATTTCACTGTAAACAAGAATTTTTTATCCATGTGTTATAAGGACCTGGTGGATAGCATACTAGGATGGTCTTAAAGTAGTTTTTGTCTAGCATAAGATGTCTTTTGCAGCAGGAATCTATGATTAAGTTCTTGCATCCAGGAAATGATATGTCTTGTGGTTCTTTAGTGCAGTGATGCCTGCGGTCAGCTACGAAGTTTACATTCTTCACAAAGAGACCACTGCGTGTTATGACTCATCATTTAGCACCAGCAATATGACACGCTTAAAAGGGCCTGAGGAGAACACATTCTGACCAAAACACAAATGTGCCAATGCTCAGAAATTGCATTCTACAATCTTCTGTGAGGCTTGACAATAAAGACTTATAGTAGATGGGATAAAAATTCATCAACATTAAAAGGTTTTCTAGGCATCATTTGTATCAGCTCCCAGGGTGAGCCCTGTTAAAATAAACTGATAATAGTCTGTCACTTCTGTGTACGCATTTGAGGTCTTCAGTATCTTTGGTAAAATCTTAACTGAAAATATTGTGACCAACAATGTAAATGTTGACAGCTGACTGATGTGCAAATGACAACTTAGAAATCAACACTGACTCACACCACTCTTACTTCCTCATAGTTTAATCTTGAGCAGGTCAGGAAACCAGCAAATTTAGCAGTATACCTTTTATATCATTCAGCATATGAATAAATATAATAAAGCAACCCAGGTGGTTTGCACAAAAGTCATACATGTGCTGTGTTATTATGGATAAAATAAAAAGTAAGCAAATAGACCTCTAAATGCTTTTTGTTGTTGCAGCACAGTATTATGTTTACAGCAAAAAAAAAAAAATAAAAATAGAACCAGATATCTGGACAGAAATTCAACACATACTTATGAATTGCAGGGACCCTACACTGCAAGCTGAATTTCATACTGACACCAAGTTTAGTTCCTCTTTTCAAAGAGAACCAGAAAATATGAGTAAACAGCTTCTTATAAAACAGCCCCTAGTACTGCACTAGAATATTGTTTATATAAATGTATTCCGCTATTTGCTTACTACTAACATATGTACCTGTCTTATTCACTGTTGGGACATATCCTGTGTATTCTTTTGTACTCATGCCTGCAGTTTGGAAATTATGGTTATATTATGAATTTTATAATAAATCTTGTTCATCTGTTATTCTTCTCACCAGATGTTCATTGTAAATGGGCACTGGTAAAGTGAATCTCCCAGGACACAATAAAAAATAATGAGAAACAAGCAAAAAAGAAAACAAGGAAAAGGTAGATTATTCTACAGCAGGAACAAACTAGGACTCAAATAACTCCAGTCTTATATAGATAGTTACTCTTAACCTAAAGAATATGTATACAACTGAAATGTATAAGCACTCAGAAAACATATGTCATTTAGTGATACGATAAAAATGAAATATTCTCAGATGCAGAAGTTTCTCCATCTGTCATTGTGAAACGTATCATACTCCATACAACATACTAAGAATTACATGCCTTATAACTTAACAGTGATAGTAGCCACAACAGTGCAGGGTTTCAATTCTTCCCACTATAGAACAAATGCAAAAAATGATGGTGTTACTGGAGGGCGCGTGTTACTGTAGGATACATGTCTGTATTCCTAAGAAGCCATTTTACCTCTTGATTTGTAAGACAGAAGAACAAACTTGAACTCTTCCATATCCTCTTCACTGTAAACAAAACTCCACACCATGCCACACTCAGTCACTATCTTCCTTCATACAGCAGAGCCTGAAGTCACTAAATCTGACCTCAGTATTACAGGAACTCTGTCACAAGGCCCTAAACCTACAATATTACTGTGAATTTTGTCATTATTTAATAGTCTGTGGTCACTATATCTTACCTCAATATTGCAGGAGCACTGCCACAAGGCCCTATACCTACAAGCTTGCAGAGAATTTGTCATTGTTTAATGTAAGCATATTTATCATTAAGAACCTTGCTGCATATTAACTTTAATCAGTTAAATACATGCCTGCTGTGTAATTGAAAGTATGTGTGAAATAGTCCTTGCACTCTAAGAATCTCCTACTAAGTTGGTCACTGTCCACTTTTGCTTGACCAGTAGACTGCACTGCATATGCCAGTTATTTAGCCTCCAGGAAATGACAGACAACCTGTTTTACTACATCTCTTTGTTAATTGCATTTTTCTGGCTATAAACTCATCACTTTCACTTATAAAATGACCTGAGGGTGAGATGCCCACTACACTTGGATTCACTTCACTCCCCTACCCTACCTCCAATTACCACCCACTACTCTTACTCTACTATTATACTTCCTACATAGATATTTCACTTGACTCTTACTCTAACACCCTCCCCAAATGACCCTACCACTTTTCTACATATGGTTCTGTTTCTTGTTTCCTACTTCTCTATCATTATTTAATTTTTAGTCCCATTCCAATATATCTTTCTCCCTCCCATACTGTTTTGCACTATATCCATTTATAATCACAACCGTACCAGATAGTACCTATCTATTCCACATTGTATCTTTTTCTTTTCCCAAGTAATTTCTTCTTATTTTGATTGCATCTTTATACTCTAGCCATTAATACCCATCTGTTCCTTACATTCCAGGGAAGATCTGAGGACAACCTACCTCTCTTCTTTTACAGAAAATACTTCTCTCTCTACCTATCTTCTTCTAGCTCTCAGATATACCATCACTGAATCTCATACTGTCCTGCAACTTCTTGTTTCTTTCTTCATTGCTACTTCCTCACTACCTGCCATCTATAAAATACAGATACCTATAATTAAGTATGCTACTCTTCAGCCTATCCTGCATTCTTCTCCTCCTACTTCCTCTTTACTCTCTTCACACATTGCACCAAGCCTATTTAATATTGACCCTCACCTTTATACCAAATATAGGATGGGTAATTGTACTTCAGCTCAAATCAAAATAAAATTAGGTGCAAGAATCCTCTCCAAAAACAAGTATTCATAATCCCCCAATATACTAAAACATCCTTCTATGAGGAGATATACACCCCAGTCTTGGCCCCACCACAATAAACACAAAGATAATTCTCTCCCACACACTTCTGTAGTCGAACAACAGCCAGTCCCCAACCCTGGTGAACTAAGTTTTACTGCAGTAAATGTTAGACATATAAAAACTAAAACTACTGAACTACATTCTTGGATTACCCAACATAAGCCTGACATTCTCACTGTAACTGAAACTTGGCTTATATCTGGCAAAAATGACTCTGAAGTTATACCTTCTGGCAATAATATCATTCATAATGACCATATAAAGAAGAAAAGTGGTTGTATTGCTTTAATATTTGCCAATACCTACCACATTTCCCCTTACAGCATGCCAACACCAAAATTCAGTTCAGCAGAGCTTCTTATTGGTTTCCTCAAAATAAACAGTTATAAACAAATATATATTACTGTAATTTATATCCCTCCTGGTGACAATACAGCTATACTGGAAGATATCCTACATTGTATAGCCACAATATTTCCACAACAAAAATTATTACATGACGGGAATGTCAATTGGTTGGATATCAACTCTAATTTGCCTACATTGAGCATGAACTTATTTGGTTTCACACAACAAATTAATAGCCTCACACATTATAGCAAAGCATCAAATTCCCTCAGACTGGGTCTAGTATAGACCCTAGCAAATACTCCACCACAGGTACAATGCCAGACTCTCTCAGTGATCATCTCCCAATCTATATGACTAGACATCTCAAACATCCAGTTAAACAGCATATTTATAAAACAACATGTAACCTTTCCAAGTTTAACCCAGAAATGTACATTACTACACTATCATCTATTAACTGTAACTTCCTAAAAATCCTACCCTTAGAGGATGCTGTAATTTAATTCAATACAATGTTTCTAAAGATCCTAAATAACCTGCAACTCCAAGAAGGAAGAGACTAAAAACAATGAATGCAATTTGGCTTGCCATGAAAACGTAAAATGCTAATAATGCTGGATACAGAAAAAGCCTGGAGAGAATGGCAAAAATATAAAACACCTAACTATATTGAAAACTTCAGAATACTTCACACTTGGACTAAAAAGCAAATACATGAAGATAAAAAACAATAACTTTCAGAATAATACTAAACACAACCCTTAAAAATTTGGGACATCCATTAAAGAAATCCTGCATCCCGACCAAAAATTCAACCTAAACCCCTCTACAGATAACTCACCACTCGAAACTGCAATACAATTCAACTTTTATTTTATAGATAATATAGCATCTCTGACCAAGGATTCTTCAACATCTAGTCGCAACCCTGCCCAACAGCCACATATCACCACACCCACTTTCACCTTCAAACCTGTGCCCACATCCTAAATAAAACTACTCTTAAACAAACTTAAACTGTGCTCTTCTTCAGCTGATGACCTTCCAAGAGAATACCTAAAAATAAAAGCCAGTGGCATTGTCTGTCTTATCTCAGTCCTTATAAATAGGAAAATCCAGGAATCCCACATTCCCTCTGTCTGGAATAATTCACACATTATCCCTCTGCGCAGAGGAGGAAATTCAACAGATATTAATAACTTTAGACCTATAAGCATATCTACCCTCGCCAAAATACTTAAATGTATTTGAAAACAATTGCTTGACTATCCCCTACAGGAAGAACTCCTGTCTCCTACACAACATAGATTCTGTCCTTTCCATAATATTAGCACTGCCCTTTTACCTATATAGACACTGTCAATAAAGCTAGAGATAATGGCAAACTAGTCTCTTCCTTATTTCTAGACTTGTCTAAAGCCTTTGACACAGTTTTTTACAGCAAACCTCTACTTCAAATGTCCTCACTAGGTCTCTCTCAGCCCACACTTATGCGGTTTAAAAGCTACCTGTCCAATAGATATCAGTCAGTAAAATGGCACTCCACACTGTCTCCTTACCTCCCAGTCACCACCGGTGTACCACAAGGATCTATCCCTGGTCCCCTCCTCTTTAACATTTTCATCAACACCCTCTATACTTCCACACAACAAGCCACGCTAATACAATACACAGATGATTCCACTCTCATTTGCATATCCGACAACATGGTACACCTCCAAAAAATTACTCAGAAAGCGTTAACAGCCACTGAAACATGACTTTGTAACTCACAAGTCATGCTCAACCCAGAAAAGACCACACTGCTAATTTTTTACCCAAATCCATCGCTCATGAAAAAACAAAATTTAAAGTCCTGTCTCTTGATAATACAACCATTGAAGTCACTTCTCATAGCAAATTTTTAGGGGTGATAGTGGATGATAATCTTACATTTGACCTGCATATACAAAATTTCATAAGAAAAACTCATCAAAAACTAGGGATGCTTTACAGCGCCACAAACTTTCTCACTGACTCGACTAAAACTACACTTGCAATTACTTATCTCCTCCCCACGCTCCTTTATGGCACTCCCATCCTTACTAACCTCCAGGCTTCACAAAACTTAAAACTTGAATAATGCTATAACAAAGTTGTTAAATTCACAGCACATAGCTCTTTCAGAACCAATCACTGTATAGCAGTAAAAAGCCTAAATCAGTTAGAGATATCACATCAACTAAAATATACACATCTTACCACCTATAAAATTACCCAGCATCCATCTGCCTGTCCAGCACTAAAAAGCATTGTACATAACTATGGTTGCAGTCAGTCATTGTGATCCAGTGACCAAAAACTCCTGGCTGCCTGCAAACCTAGCAAATCTGCTAGGCATTGTCTGTATTCGTACAAAGCTGCTAAGGCCTGGAACTCCTTAACTGTATCCATCACATCTATACCCTCCCTCCCATCTTTCACAACCACTCTGAAACACTTCCTAGCTAAAATATGGATCTGTTCTTGATCGAAACCAGGATAAACTATATGCCTAAATGTATACAAATACTTTTTCATTCTTTATATCTCCTTACTCTCCCCTTTTCACTTACTTTATTACTGTTATCTAAATTATCTTCCCTGACTTTCTCTCTATATACACTATAAGCCCGTTTTTCTACTGCTGCCCTGTTTGTAATAGACTAACTTACATTTAATTTCTACAAAGTATCTAAAATTTCTCTAAATATTAAATGATTGTCATATACCTTGAATCTATTCTTAAGGAATGATTTTATTTTAAGTCCAATGTGTTATAATTATTTAAACTCCAGATGTTTTTGTTTTATTTTTGAAGATTGTATAATTATTGTTCTTAAAATCTTTTGTAATAATTTGGAGGTTTTCTCCACAGGCCTCCTCTAAAAAATGGCTTCTATCCATTCAGACTTTCAATAAATGTGAATAAATAAATAAATACATCATATCATATTACATAATATCATACCATATCATAGCAACTGCTGTACCCCCTCTATATCGCCTGAAGCTCATGGGGTATAACGAATTCTTCCTACCAAGCCTAACAATATTTTCTTGAGAGACTTCAGCTATCCATCCATTAACTGGGAAACCTACACCACCTTAAATAAATATACACAAAGATTTATGAACCTCATTAAAGCCAGTTACCTAGCCCAAATGGTTTAGATCCTAACTAGGTGTCCAAAAATATTGGACCTGGTTCTCATCAATAGAGTTGCCCTATGCTCAACACCTACAGTTACCAAGGCACTGGTCAAGTCTGACTACCATTCAGAAACACTTACTATGAGGGCAAAATCTAATCTGGCTTACCACAAAATGTTTATGTCTTTAGAGACTAATCCAACTAAATAATTTGATAACTTGATGAAATCTCTGTGCCCTCTCAAATCGATGACCCTATTGCATTTGCTGCCACATTTGTCATTAATTTCCATGCCCTCCTCAAAGCATGCATCAAGGCATCTGTCCACATAAGACATATATACATTTCTAAATTCAGGACTAAATCCATATGGTGGAATCTCAGTATAAACAAACTACACAATAAGAGGAATAAAGATATATCCTATAAAAGCAAAAGTAATATCCCAAGACCTAGAGATGACATGGACAATCACAAAGCTTTCCTCAGTTATGTCATAAACCTTAGAGGTAATACCCAGCACTACTCAGACCTAAAACACAGCAACAACATTTACTTATCCTCTCAAGACATAAACAACATATTAGAGGACAAATTCAGTTCTAACTTTACTCCCCAAGCTCCCCTTAACTTTCCCCATCTTATTATCACATCCTCAACACCCCCTCTAATCACTTCCAAGCAGCTCCTGAATTCTCTCCAAAGCCTAAATGACAAACTTCATAGTTCCTAATAATGTGCCAGGCTGCCTTCTTCTCAGCATCAAACACTCTGTTCGACTTACTGGCTAGTCACTTCCCTGGATTTGTACAGGATTAATAGAGAACTGCAGTAGCAATCCCACTCCATAAAAATGGAGATCCACTACTGATTCAGGAAATTATTGACCTATAAGTCTCACCAGCCTCATCTACAAAGTAATGGAATGCATCATTATGGAGCTTATTAACAAGGACATATTGGATATAAAGCAAAGTATGTCCTAAACTCTCCTTAAGTATAATATGGATGAATGGATGAGCAATTGTAAATATATCCCAGGTCTGGCCCCTCAAGATCTCACTAAAAAGGGTCTGAACTAGGTATAAATTAATCATGTCAGTGGTGACTACAATGGTTCTTTAGATCATAGACTAATAACAACCTATTAAGCTATGAGCAATATGGCTTCAAGAAGGGGCACATCACCTTAGATGTAACAGTTCTAGTAACAAACAATATCCTACAAGACATGGCTGTCAGAAAACTAATTGGAACCATTGTTTACTGATTAAATAAAATTATTTGATTCTATCTACCACCATAAGCTTATAAATGAGCTATTCTTTGGACTTACCCCCACTTCATTCAACTGAATGATGAGTTACTTTTCAGAAAGAATACACTGGGCAAAAAAATGCATAATTCCTTCTGTCATACAGAAGATATCATCATAGGAGTTCCACAAGCTCTGTCATCAAAACGCTACTATTTAGAATCTTTTTAAGTATCTTTGCTCCATTACAGCCCAAGATCCAAGCCATTTTATATGTCGATGTCATGGTGGGGCAAGTGACTTCTCCCCAGTAGACACACGCACAAAAATCCATCTGTCTCCAATAAATACACAAAAAGCCATGCCCATGAATTTTAGAGCAATCCATCAATGGTCTGAAGAGTTGGAACTCTCCCTAGACATACAAAAGATACAAACCATGTTGTCTATGGATCCAATAACCAGGACATAAATTCTCTGGCTTGAAACAGGCAGGATTAACCTATATAAGTTATTCGTGGTTTATAGGGTCCTACTTATTTTTGGGTATGTTTTGAACCTTACAGCTAAAGTTACAGTGTATGTTGTTGTTATTGTCTTTCGGCTTTTCCCGGTTAGGGGTCGCCACAGCAGAGCTCTGGTCCGCTAATGATTGGCAGTAGATTTTCACGGTGCTGAGTTGCCAGCTCGATGCCCAACCTTCAACAAAGGCACACCCATTCACGCATGTCTTTTGGAACGCCACTCAACCCATGGGGAGGACATGCAGACTCCACACAGAAGGCACTCCCCGCACACTAGCTGAGAATCGAATGGGAGAACCTCTTGCTGTGAGGCAACAATGCTACCGCTGCACCACCGTGGCTTATATGGTGCATAAGGTTTGTTAATTCTGTTTACCACATGGGTCATATTGGCTTTATCTTCTTCTGCTATATAGGTAATTCATACATAGCTTACTTCAAAAGATTTGGATCCCAGAACAATTATTAAATAGCATTATTAAGCCCTACTAAGGGATGCAGTTTTTTCTATATATAAACAGAAAGTATTCCCCAAGATACCACAAACTGAATATACTAAGGCAAGTCTATCTGATAGCTCCTTCACTATTTCTTATAGCAGTGGAACTCCTGCTAAATGTGGTCATGTTTGAAAATAATGTAAGGGCTACTGATCCAACTAAATTATCACAAAAATTCTTTCTCTACACAGGAGACCGGCTTCTTACAATTTTACATGTACTTCTTACAGTTTCATAACAGAGATTTTTTTCATAACTCTGAAGACTGAATGGATAATAGGATATCATGTCAGCAAATTTATATCCATAGTATTTTACTTGGCCTTAGGTCAACTGCATTGATTGCACATTGATTAGAAAATTAAACATTTGGGAAAATGGTAGACACAGTGTACCACTCCAAGCACTTAAACCCCACTTCTATTATCTAATATTCCAACACAAAAGCCAGTTCTGGAAACATGTTCTCACTATGAATGGACAAATTGATATTATACAAATGTCTTCACAGAGATGTGTGAATGGGTGTACCTTCGTTGAAGGTTGTGCGTTAGGGCTGGCAACTCAGCACGTAAAAATCAACTGCCAATCATTAGTGGACCGGAGTTCTGCTGTGGCGACCCCTAACTGGGAAAAGCCGAAAGACACAACAACAACAACAACAACAACATAAAGTTAGCTCCACCAGATGGTAAATAATCAAGACAGTCAAAAATCCCTGCCCTAAATTCGTATAAAGGAGCACACAAGAAGCCTGTATTTCCTGACAAATGCTTATCAATAGTACTAAAATCTTGGTTTCAAACTATCTGACCTCGAATTGTGTGTTATGTCTCACATCTCATCTAATTATCTAATATTCAGTACTGGATTTTTTTTGTCTAGTGAGCTAGAAAGGAAATCATTACACGAAAAACAAGCTCATGTAATTGTTTTTAAGTTAAATAAACAATAGTAATTATCACTTGGCAGGATAATTAGCCTTTGAATCTAAGGAATCAGATTATTTTTCAGAATACATTCAGATATTGGCTGAAGTTCTTCATTTTTACAATGTTAATAGATTGTAGTTGTGCCACACATATCCCGGTCAGTATAGCAGACTTTAGACTTCAAGACAGACTATGGGCACTCCAGAAACGAACGAGGGCAAGCTGCTATAAGTTAAATAACTAAAAATATACTTTAATGTACTCCATTGTTTTACTGTTAAACAGGATTGTACATTTTCTAGTCATATTTTGAAGGTTTTTATTTCACATAAAGACAAAACACTGTTATCTCATACCTATCAGTCTTTTATTGGAGTTTATGTTACTATTTAATGTGGAGCTGCTATGTAGTGGGGAAAAGGGATTCTGACATGCTTGTTACAGGACATTTCCTTGCAGAGCTCACTGATTTGGGACATGTCAATGCTTTCAACATAGGCACAGGAATGGCCAGAATAACATGTTCACTTCTGCAAGCACCAGCCCCCACCACTACCTTTTGACAGCAAGCATATAGAACCAGCAGAAAGTACTACCAGATGACAGGCAGGATGTGCAGGTGTCAAAACCTTTAATAAAGTGCCAGGTAAAATGTTGCATAAGGTGCATGGTGCACAGTACATTCCGGTGAGTTTGTAATTAACAATAGTGTGTTATAGAATGGGGAAAATTCTGCATGCTGCTGTAGTCACACTTATGCTCCAGTATGTGACTTTAGCACTGCTTCTTTGACACTATGGCTTTCCTCTGTGAAGTTACTGGCATTCCTCTGATCAGGGCTTCTCTCAATGAGAGTCTGCTCCTGCTGTTCGACTGTAAGGAGATCTGGGAGACATAAAGTTGGCTGTCAGTGAAGCACCTTCCAGTGGTGGTACCATACTTACACTTGATAATTGGTATGTGATAGATATACTAATGTAGTCAGATTATGCATATGCCAGAATTCAGTGATTACGCAGAGGGAAGATGTTTCACTTCTCTGCTATGGAACACATACCTGTTAAGCCATCCACTACGTTAACAATGGTCAAGGAAGGTGGCCACATACCAGGTTGCATTGGGCAGTGTTGTAACCATGTCGAATAAAATGGGAGGAAGACTAGGGCGATCATTTTCTAAGCAGAGATTAAACATGTGGCATCTGTGCCATAGAGGGCCATGAGGTGCTGCATCCATACCCAGTACCAGAAGGTTTGGACAAAGTAGAATAGAAATCCTACCTGGGGAATGCCTTTGATTGCCACATATTGCTGCCTTCCAAAAATCAGTCAGAAGGTAATCAAACACCAGGATAAATCCATTGTTGACTGCAAGTCCCTTCAGAACATCCCATATGCTGGCATATGCTACCTCTGTCTTCCTCATCATTAAGCAATATACAGTTGGTACTGCTTTACCATATGGGGTATGCATTCATTGGCAGATATTGTTCTTCACTGGGAAGGTGCTGTCACTCAGGTTAATGTGCACCTTACTCAAATCTTCCATGTTAGGTCCTATCATCAGCAACACGATGATGTCATCACCATCTACATCAGTGTTTACTAATAAGATGAAGTTGCCTGTACAAAGTGGTACTGGTTCACACACTACATATCGTGCAGCATTGTCTGTGGGTTTGGTGCACATGATCTCACCTTCTGCCAGGCTCCATTGATGGTAAGCTGCAGGGTGATGTGACAATGCATATCCTGCATTACTCATCTGCCTTTCCCAGAACTTTCCAGATAATATGGTTAAGCACATCATGTATGTAGACTGTGCTTATTTTTCATTTTGTTCCACAGCACCACTACACATGGTATTGTGATATCTGGGCTGCACAGCTGGGGGATTGTCTTGAGTGGCTTCTTTCCATTGGGGTGGTGACTGCTACTGGCCTGTGCCTTTCAGGTTTTGTTCTTGTTAATACATGTTTGGTAGTTCTACATTCACTGGAGCATCTATTGTGGTCTAGCAACCCCTTCTGCACCAGCATATCCTTTCCCTCTGGCTTGCATAGTTGTGTATTTGTGGCCAGCCTGCCCTGGAACATATTCTACTGCTGTGGTTTCCACACCAGCTGTGTTCATGCTGGGCTGTTCACTATTTATTGTTCAAGCAGCTGCTACATTTACCTGTGTTTGTGTGAACTGGGTATGCTGTCCTATGCTTTGTTGTCCATGGTACCCTCAGACATCTGTGTCCATCGCTGTATGCTACCTTGGCAGTAAGTGCTTTGTGTAAGTATTGCATGTTATGTGGGATAACATTCCTCATGTTGACTATTGCAATTCACCACTCCTGTATTACACAGTCTACAGCATTAGTTTAAGCATTTTTTCCTTTAACTCTTCCAGTCTATACTTTCTAAGAAATGGTTATACTGCTTGTTTTGTGCCCCTTATACATGATCAGTGGCTATGGTTTACAAGTTCACTCTACACCAGGGAATATGGTGGAACATATTTATGTGCTGAGGCATATGCTGACTGGGACCATACTACTCCCGTCCTGCTGTTAATGTGGTGCTTTCAATGCTGGATTCCATTACTGCCTGCTGTCGCACCATACTACACTGACACTCCATTGGGAATCCATGCCTGACTGCTCCGGGTGCATGGACATACATATGCTGTTTACAGGAGGCAGTACACGATGGCTGCTACATCTGCCTATTGAAGTGGGAACACTGAGGGTTGGCTGGTCCTAGGGAATGATACAGGTATACCTGCTATTCCAGTTGCAGTGGCTGCTGTGTGTTTTACCTCTTCTTCTCATGGCTGATTCCCTGCTTCAGTTGCCAGGTTTCAGCTTTATAAACCATTGTGGAATGTCTTGTGACCTTGTCACTAGATTCTGCAGCTTAACTGCACCTTTACAAGACATCAGATATTACTGCTAGGCCCTGTATGTTTATCTGAAAAACAGCTGAAGATCTTCATTACTTATGTTCCTACACTCAGCAACTGATAACACAGCGGATTATTATCAGGTCTATGATCATAACCAAGTTATTATATACTCAAGAAATAGATGTCCAGAAATCTGCTGTACTCTTAAAGTGAATCTTAACATCCACTTCAAGAACATGTAACTGCTTAGTTAGGATCAGAGAGGTCTGGTCATAATTCTGTCTAGTACACAGAGCTTTACCTGTCCCTATTTACTATCAGATTCAGAGAAAAAAAGAAAAAAGAACAGAAGACCATTTATTATTTTGCACCTTCACACAATTTGTCATAGTACTTGGGTAATATACTTACTGTTGGTGCACAATTCTGTGCAGTACATGAAGCTTTAGCTACTTTGCATTCTATAAGATACAGAAAAAATGGACAAATAAAGAAAATATTGGTGCAAAGTGTTTTACAGCTTTGAAAGCAGTAACAATTTTAGAACTACCTCACAGATGGCAAACAGAAGAGAAGTGAAACTTGGATCCTGTAAGTCCTTTAAACCTTAAATACACAAAAAGGAGTATGCCGACACAAAACATATTACATTATTAAAGCTATTTCAGCTTCATACCACCATTTTGTCATGACTGCTCTTCATGCTACAGCATAAGACCAGAGCACAACAACACTACAAGAACCTTCACACTTTGGATTAGTCAGAACAAGGTGAGTACCTTTACAAGTACAGATTTGCCTCAGTGATACACTTATCTATTATTAATATATGTTCATGAATCTGAAAGTGTTTGAATATGATGAAGCAAAAATAACATACTTGATTTTATTATCATCAACAATTTAGTAAGCAAACTATTTAGGTGCACAAAAAGTGTAGCCAGTTCTCTGCTAAACAGAACCCAAACTATATTGCCATGGTAATCTGTTTGGAGCAGATTGACTGAAAGAAATATGTCTACACAAACTAAAAAAGCATAGTTCAATGATTAATCCTCGATTATATCTAAACTGCAAAGTATCAGTCAATAGCAAAATAAAAGCAAGCCTCTAAAATCCACAGCTAGCATCCATAGGAATCACTAACAGTTGCCACTGCAATATACTTTTATATTCTACACTTTATTAAATTGATTGAGTTAAGATACCTAGACTTCATCAAATAATGAGTGAATTTCATCAAGTTTAAATATACATACTAACAAGTTATGTGATCAGTTAAGTAGCCTAATTAGTAGTCATTTAACCTAAATAGTTAAAAGGAAAACCACAAGAAACCTACATAGAATAAAACTAGATAAAATAATGAAACAGACCACAAAAATGAGACCTTGGCACAAAAAAAATCCTACCTTAATAAAAAATTAAAAAATGTAAAATAAACTATAACTTAGCTGCACAATGTTTCAGCACACTACTAATAGAAATATTATCATTCAGTCCAGGCACTGATGCATCATTAAGCTTTACTTGTCATAGGAGTTCCTTATATTCAATAATGCCCTCCCAAGGTCCACCCCTTGAATTCCGTTGAACCTTCTCAAATAAAAATAAGTCATGATTGGGCATATTTTGACTATATTTTAAAAAAAGATTATTTTATGGGCATTATTATATTAGGAAATGTTTGGAAAATAATTCTCTTTTTAAATTACCTTCCATTTTTGTGTCCAAACCTTTCTCAACAAAATGGGGTATCTAGTATGTTCCTCCTAGAGACCTCCATTCTAATATTGGTAGCAAATTCCTTCACATAATTTTTGAGCTGAAACATATCAAACAATTTGTCACATTCCATCTCAAAGGTGTTGTCATCAGAAACCATTCTGCCCAAACGTACGGACTGTTCTTTGACTAAACGTTTTTTTTTTCTGTGGCAATGGATGATAGTTCTCAAAGTGAAAGTAAGAGTTGGAGAAAGTGGGCTTCCTATAGATTTTAGAGGCAAACTCCACTCACTCTGATTCTCAAATGCATTACATCCAAGAAGTTAATACAATCAAAAGAATAGTGATGTGTGAATCTTTAAAAAGAAGTGGTGTTGTTAATATAAAAAAAAATTCTTGTAAAGTTTCCATAGTACCTCCCCACAAAGTAAAAATATCATCCAAAAATTAAATCATAAGTACAATTTGTAATAAGGGCCAAATTTAGAGTTGAAAAAAATGTTTGCTCCCAATTCAGCACGACAAGATTGGCATAAACTGAAGCCCATACTGCACGTATAGCCAAGGCATTGACTTACTTAAATAATTCTCCCTCAAATAAATCTAGTTATTATGAAGAACCATTCCATTAAGTCTATAATAAAATGTACATTTTTATTAGTCAACAATCAAATGACATGATTGCCTCACCAAAAAGGTCAGTTCATTCATTGCAGGGAATAGAAATAAATAGATCCACCTCATCAACAGTGACAAAAATTAAATTATCACTCAGAAGGTAATTATGAAAATACCCAAAAAAATCCCATGACTCTTTAATCAAATGGAGAAATCTATCCATATAATACTTAAGCTTTTTGACAATGTAAGAAGCAATAGGATATGTTTTTGGTCCATGGGCCACCACAATAGGTCTCATAGGTAGGTTAAACCAACCTTTATGTACCTTTGGGATACAGAAAATAGTTGGAATAACAAACTTGTTACAGGAAACATGCTGAAAATCCCCAGGGGACAAAATATCAGTTAAAACAAGCTTTTGTAAGTACAAATCAATATTTTATAGGTTAAATCAATTTCCTCCTTAGAAACACAAGTATAATTATTAATATTGTGATGAATATCAAGCATCCTATTCTCATATTCAGTCATCATCTTCATCAACCTCCTTTTGCCATAGTGTCACTATCTCTCTCAGTTCAATGCTACACTCCTGCCTTCTTCGACACTCATGCCTGACTGTCACAAATCTTCTCTCACACAATCCATCCACCTCTTTGCTGGACACCCTCATTTCCTCTTACCGTCTTCCTGACTGTCCCAAATCTTCTTCACCATATTGTCTTCTGTTTTTCTATACATCTGCCCAAACTACCATAATTTGTTCTCTTTGATCTTTATTGCAATTGAAACTACTTTGTCTTCTGCTCTTATGTACTCATTTCTTCATCTGTCCCACAGTGTGCATTCTACCATCCATCTCAGGCACTTCATTTCCATCACCAGCTTCTTTATCTTCTCTGCCTTTACTCCCCAGGTTTCTGTACCATACAGTAGTACTGGTCACACAACTGTTTTGTACACCTTACTTTTCAGTTTATTTGGCATTCTTCTGTCATACACTACACCTGACACTCTATGCCAGTAGGCTGCAGCCCTTCTGATTCTAGCTTTGACTTCTTCATTTGGACTTCCCTTCTCCTCAACCACCCCTCTCAGATACTTGAAGCTATTAACCTGTTCCATTATTTTCCCTTCTATCTTAATTCTCAGCTTCTTCTGATTTCCCCAATTTGCTGCCATTGCCACTGTCTTATCTGTACTTAGTTTCATCCCATGTGCCTTCAGTTTTGCAATCCATTCCCCTATCCCTTGCTGAAGTTCTTGCTCAGAGTCTGCCTATAATGCCACATCATCTACATACAGCAGCTTTGTTGATCTGTCCCCTCTGACCTGTTTGCTAATATAGTCAATCACCAGTATGAACAACAGTGGGATCCGAGCTGATGTACACCCACTCCCACTGGAAACTCATCAAAACAATACCTCCCCCTTTGTCAGGTTTCATAACGCACATTGTCTTGTCAGAAACCAAACAGAGCCACAGACATTTTTCTTCTTCAGTTAAATGGTACTTAACAAAAAAACCTTCTTTTATTTTTTTAAGTTAAAAAATATCCTTCTCACATTTATGCTCAAATAATTGCAGAAACAGATAAAGTGTGTGGGGGTTTGTTTGTACTCTTCCTTTTAATAATAGAGTCATGTACTTTACCATTATTTTCTTATTTATAAAAGCTAAATTTAATTTTCTCACATATAACTTAAGTTCTAACAAACAATCAGACAGATCAAAATGGGGGTAGAAATGAAAGCTAACTCTCTCAAAATAATTTAAAATGGGGTTTCTTAATGTCAAGTGTTCAGGAAATAATGTTCTTTTTAAGCATAAAATTTGCCCAATCAAATAAGCAATTTGTATAATATTAGCTTGCACTATGAAAGCAATAAATTAATCTTCTGAAAGACGTGGATCCGCTGAACATGTAGTAAAATAGTTTTGTAAGCACAATTTTTCCATAATTTCCTGTATGTAGGTTGTACTTTGGTCATAACTCCCAACCTCTTAGCACAAGATATCTGGACAAAGCCTGACATAATGGGGGGACAAAGGCCCAAAAATAGGGGCAAATATTAAATATTGCTCTTATAACTTAGAAATGTGTTAGAATAATGTTTTTTATTAGTATTCATTTTTCTGAAGGATATGAAATCTTTTCTATTTCAAAGGAAACTCGTCCTTACTCCTAGCAAACCACTCCCCATACCCACCAAGCTAACCTCATTAGGTTCCAATACCCACACCTATGACCCATTAGAACATAGATACCTATCCATACTCTACTCAGAATTAGTCACCCTCCTCCTCCGCTCTAGAGACATACACCATAACCCAGGGCCTTCACAAAACTCCACCTCCAAACCAAATTCACATAGCTCTCCCCTCCCCCACAAATCTCTTCTCCTTGCTACATTTAATTCCAGAAGCCTTTGTAATAAAATACCTGCCTTTCATGCCTAGATCTCCCATAACAAACCTGATATTCTCTTTATCACAGAAAGCTGGCTAAAGCCACACATAAAAGATACCGAAATAACACCCCCTAACTATAACCTTATAAGAAGTGACAGACCCCAAAAGAAAGGTGGAGGAGTAGCCTTACTCTTCTCCTCCTCCTCCTCCTTAACAGTAACACCCTATACTAAGCCCATACCCTCATTTGATACTGCTATGCTAACCCTCGCCCTTCTCAAAGTAAACAATACAACTTTATGCATTGCCACCCTGTACATCCCACCTGGTAACAATATCCCTGTTCTGGAAGATATTCTTGCCTGGTTCACCTCCAACATAAATAATGAGGCAATAATCCTAGGTGATGTCAACATTAACTGGTCTTCCATTGACTCATCTACCCCTTCTCAAAGCATCAACCTATATCAATTCACTCAGCTAACCAAAATAAAGATTACACCACAGGTAGCATCCTTGACTGGATACTAGTCTCTCACCCAAACCAAATTTCTGATAGTGGTACTCTCCCTGACCCCCTTAGTGACCATCTCCCTGCCTACATATGCCATTCCCCTTCCACCCTCCTCCTTCAGCACAAACACATTACTACCCGCAACATGCAAAACTTCAACCCCTTACTTTTCTCTAATGCCTTAAAACAAATAGATAGGAACCCTCTAAAGTCCCTCCCTTTAGATGCCGCTGTATCACTTTTCAATAGAATTTTCAATGATACACTTAACCACTTAGCCCCCTGTAAAACCAAAAGACTCAAATCCAAAACAGCCCCCTGACTAACTAAAGACACAAAACTACTTATGCATCGCAGAGATAAAACCTGGAAATACTATCACAATTGCAAAACTCCCAACTCTCTTGCTGAATACAAGCAACTGCGAAATCAAGTATAAAAACAAATAGCCACTGACCGTAAATCCTACTACCTTAATCTTCAAAATAATCATAAAACCAACCCCGAAAAGTTTTGGAGGGGTCTATATTAGATCACTGACTGCTTAAAGAAGTGAACAGTGATTAATCGATCCTATGTAAGTGAAAGCTTACAATCTCGAACTGTCAGAACAGCGATTCATTTCCTAGGGAAAAAAATTGCTGTTTCAAAACACATACACGCAACACAAGCACACCAAACAAACAGCAATCCACACACATACACCTAAAATCTTACAACTAACCCTGCACTAAACTACCCAAACCCTAACCCTAAGGTCCATCACTATCACACACTCACCTCATCTGCTCTCTAACCCTAACTCACCTAACCCGCCCTAACCCTCATGTCTACACAATCGCACACATACCTAAGCCGCGCCTTAACCCTAACTCACCTAACCCTCACATCCACACAATCACACACTTACCTGAACCCATCCCGTAACTTTCCACCACACTGCTGAAAATACCAAAGCAACAGAAACAGACAACCAAAATCTTTCCCTATGAAAGAATTTGGGTTTCTGTTGCTTCGATATTTTAAGCTTTCGCTCCGTAGGGTTCGATATTAGAACATTCGAAGGTTTTAAACCTCGATGTTCTAATATAGACCCGTTTTGGAGTAGTACTGCAGCAATACTATCCCCAGGTAAAAAAGAGTACCCTTGCCCTGACTCAGACGCACCTGACCTCCACCTAGCTACCCAATTCAACACTTTTTCATTGACTCCATAGGCAAACTCACCTCCTCTTTCCCTAACAATACCCCTAACATAACTGAAACCAAAAATTCAACTCTCAATAACTCTGAGTCCCCCCCGCCATTTACTCTCAAATCCATTCCTACCTACACTATAAAAAAATCTCCTACTAAAGTTAAAACCTTGCTCTAATGTCCCAGATGACATTCTTTCCAACTTTCTCAAACTAGCTGCTAATGGCATAGCCCTCCCAATCAGCATCCTAATCAATCGCTCCATTCAGGAGTCCTACGTACCGCACCTCTGGAAAAAGCCTTCATCATCCCCCTCCACAAAAGAGGTAACAACTGTTCAGTCTTCAACTTTCGCCCTATTGCTATCCTATCCCCTATCTCTAAGATACTCGAAACATTTATTCACCTCCAACTATTACCCTACCTACTGTACAACCAACTACCAACTCCTACCCAACATGGGTTTGGACTAGGACATAGCACCACCACTGCCCTTCTTTCCTTCCTCAAAATTATCAACTCTGCTCACGACTTTGGGAACATCGTTTCTACTCCTCGACTTATCCAAAGCTTTCGACACTGTCTGTCATGAGCTTCTGCTTTCTAAACTCTCCCATCTTAATCTCTCCTCTTCTATCAAATGGTTCACCAGCTATATTTCAGCCAGGGAACAAGCTGTAAAATGGAACTACTGTAGTTCCTCTTTCCTTCACACCCCAACAGGAGTACCCCAAGGCTCTATTTTAGGTCCCTTACTATTTAACATTTTTATTAATGATTTCCACCAAGAGATCCCCAATGCTAAACTGGTACAATATGCAGATGATTCCACTATCATCTGCTCTGCCAAAACTCTTCCCTTATTAATAAACCTTACCCAAGAGGCCTTCTCCTCCACTGAATCCTGGATGCTTGACAATCATCTAGCCCTAAATGCCTCCAAATACAAAATAATAATTTTTACCCCTTCTAGACATACTGCTGTTGACAAAGCATCCTTCTCTATACTCGGTCTAAACAAAACATCTATTGAAATACTTCCCCATACAAAACTTCTGGGCATCCTTATTGATGACCAGCTAAAGTCTGACATCCACCTACAAACCAATATTAAAAAAACTCGTCAAAAACTTGGAATGCTTTATCGACACAGACGCTACCTTTCTCTGTCTTCTAGACAACTCCTATCTACCACTTACCTCCTACCCTCCCTTTTGTATGGAGCTCCACTGCTCACTAATCTCCAATCAATACTAAAATCTAAACTTTCCTCATGCTATAATAACATTTCCAAGTTTGCTACAGGATCCAAATCCTCCACTCATTATTGTAACTCTCTCCATGCTCTAAACTGGTTAGAACTCCCAGGCTACCTAAATTTCATTCACCTAACAACAGCACACAAGCTGATTTTTAAACCTTCTAAATGTCCATCACTCTCCTCTTCTCTAAAACTTCACCAGTCACACAGAACACTTAGATCCACAAATCAGAGCCTCTTGGAACTTTACAAGCCTTTACACGGACCAGGGCAACTTCTACTATCATTCTCTCTTGCTAGATTATGGAACTCTCTTCCCCCTCACATTAGAACTACCCAGAACCTCCCTTCCTTTAAAACCCTACTCCACTCTCATCTCTCCTCCCTCTGGGAGTGCTCCTGTACCCATCCTACCTGATTCCTGATACCTATCCTTATTGTATCCTACTCTCAATCTCTGCCACTGCTTCAATTCCTTTGTCTAAAATTCCTTTGTCTAAAAAATATGTTGTATTAAATGAACATGAATTTATTGTTTTTGTAAATATCTTATAAGTGATTGACTCAGCTCATATATTTCAATGTTTTTATAATATTGTCTTTCTGTATATTGAATGTTAAATTGCTGCTCTTATATGCTGTACTAATACATTTTATATTGTCTTTCTCTCTGGAGCTTTTCTCCTCGGGTCTCAATTGAAAACGGGCTACCTTAGCCCAATGGACTTTCCTGGTTAACAAACTGAAATAAATAAATAAAATAAATAAGAAACTGAAATGAATGTCATTATTTAGTGACTTCCATCCTCAGATTATCTCACTGATTTTCTCAGAAAACTACAGATTTTATAAGGAAAAGACCAACAATATGAGGCAAAAATCTGGATAGTCTGTGAAAATCTGGACTGCTCAGAGCTATGATTCTGGTTATAAATAAGGCTGTTATTTTAAGGGTAATGCCCATATTTACATTTTTCATTTCTTCATAGTTTACTGCAGCATGAACATTTTTAACTAATAAGTTATGGCTTACCTAATAGGAATCCATAGTCTTATAAATAAGGAATGCCGCACCTCTATCTAATACATTATTCCTATTTTTTGAGTAAATGTTATACCCAGAGAAGTTGTTCATCCACTAATACTCCTTCTGTCATGTTTCTGTAATAGCACAAACTCTTACAAATTCTTTCATTAATGTCTCTTTTTTATTTTTCTTAATACTTCTGGTGAGTGAGTCAAGTATGTTGAAACAAGTCATATCAAAGTCCTTACTTTACAGCTTGTCAGATTAAATGGTAAATCAGTTCTCACTACTATGTTATGAATAACAGCTGTTTTAGATTTTTCCAAAAAGTATGGAATAGATGTAGCTATGATGGAAGCAGTTCACAGAACAAAATCCTGGCATAGTTAAATGGAGTACCTATACCACAAGGTTTTGTTCACCCAAAGATTCCTAGACTTAGTAAATGCTAAATCCCTCATACCAACAGTTGACCTGTCCACTAGGGATCAAAATCTTCTAAACATTATCCTCATTAAGACTATACCTACTTGCACTATTCTTATGGTAACCTCATCTGGGTTTAAAGCTGATCACACAAGCAATGATGTCTGGCAGGGTGAGATGTTACAAGGCAAATAGCAGACCACCCAGGAGTGTTGTGAGGTCCAGCACTAAAGGTCAGTTATTTCCCCTGTAAGGCCCACCATGTGCGGCATTACTGTGCTTAGATAATGGGATATTATTGAATGCTTCTTTTTTGTTGTTTGTTTCTTTATTAGTATATACTTTTTCCTGTTTCTCTGTCTAATGTTTCAAAGTTGCTGTAGCATATGTAATTGTTGCTAGAGGAAGTGTTTTACATCTAAAATACCAGTTACATAAGTATTTAATGTGCACACACACACACACACACACACACACACACACACACACACACACACACACACACACACACACACACACACACACACACACACACACACACACACACACACACACACACACACACACACACACACACACACACAAACACGAGTGTTCCCAACAATTACAGCCATTTTCTTGACTGTGTACATCTCAGTTATCTTATTATGATCAAATGAATGAAAAATTCATATAATGGACCATTGCAAATCCTCCAGGCCCCTCAGCTGTCCCTGATTTTGTCTCATACTTTTGTTCTGTCTCTAAAAATGTTTGATTTTTCTGATAAAATACTGAAGACTGCAGTCAGTCAATAAAGCCAATGGTTATAGTTTCATACCTCTTATTGTTCAGAAAATGCAGATTGATGGAAAACTTTTTTCTCCATTTACTTTTTAAGTGAATTAGGGTTATATTTAAAAATCATCCCTGATGTTAGGCCATTGTCCCTCCATTAGTGTTGGCTTTGTCTATTGTTCTTGAGTAAAGAAGTTGAAAGGTATGCACTCTATCTCTCTCTTGCTTTCTCTCTTGATATCTCTCTATCTCACACACACACACACACACACACACACACACACACACACACACACACACACACACACACACACACACACAAACACACATATGTAATTGCATTAATTTTTATTTTTATCCACTCACTAAACATAACTTTTTAAGCTTTGCTTAGCAAGGGGAAAGTAAACTGCCAGTTCATGTAACTGCTGCTACAGTTAATTTTGCTACTTGAGTTTTATTCTATTTACTTTTTTTTGTAATCACTGTACACTCACTAAATAGCCATGTCCACTGGTCCAAAGGTGATCTTCCTGTGCCCTGCAAGGCCTTTTTGAAGGCATTGCAGTGGCACAAAAACAATTACTGGTATGCGATTGGTTGAATATTGGGAGTTTTCATTGCCTCCCTTGGCCTTAACAGCTATTTGATTGGTTCCTATACAGCAATGCCAATTGGTTATAATTACAATATGCAAAACAATAAAAAAATGTGCAGTGGAGCCGCAACTGTCCAATGCCAACCAGTGGAACAGTCAGCTACTTTGTATTTAAATACAGACCCCCGGATTCACTAATCCTGTGTGTAAGGCTTAATAAGTCTTACTCAAAGGCTGCAGTTGAACGGTTTGACGTCAGCGTGCCATGAATATGCATGAGGGCATGCTGACTCAATCGTAAGTCTTACACGGACCGTGTAAGAAAGCAGGGGGCGTGTCCGACTGCCGAGCAGTCTAAATGTCCACGCCTCTGCAAATGTTTTAAAATGAAACAAAGCACACACACAAGAGCGAGTCCGCTCAAATGACCCTGCACCCAACACCACACTCCCTGATACTGTAAACCCCTATCACAGTTCTAAAATGCAAAACATTAAATATATTTTTTAACTCCCCAAAATAGCTGCCCGTATTTGCGCGTGTGTGCGTGGGTGTGCCCATTGTTAGCTAGAGTTAGCAATTCTGACATGGAAGAGCATAAGAAAGAATGTTAATGCAAATCACACCAAATAGCAATAGTGTAATGGTAGAGCGTTCGCACAAAGAAGAGGCATTCACGGTTCGAGTCCCACCACTCCCCTTTGTATTTATTTTTGAAATCAGTATATGAAATAATACCTGACAAATATGTTTAAACATTACCAAAAAGCAGTGAAATGGCCAATGTATCAGTGAACAAAATAAATATTTTAAAGGATACTGATATAAAATTGCCTGCAGTTAAGCAGCGCTTCACCCAGCGCAATAGAGTTGCCCGTAGTTGAATAGCACTTTACCTAGCGCAATAGAGTTGCCCATTGTTTCATGGCGCTTTACCCAGTGCAATAGAGGTACCCATAGTTCAATGGCGCTTTACCCAGTGCAATCTGTTTGTGTGGATGTGCGCACCATGCCAACCAGGGCACAGTAGGGCACCGAGGAGCAACGTAGAGCAAAGTTGCTTAAATACAGTCACACCCCCTAGCCTGTCTGGATAGTATGAAAATAAAATGAATGACAAGATTTGAACCCAGGACTTTGTGTTTCAGAAGCAAAGTACAGAACCACTAAGCCATGACAACATAGGGGAAACAGCCACTATTAACAGTCATATACGTACGAATGGTAGTTTAACCATTACTAAGCAGGTCTGCAGTCTGCCGAGAATTTTACAAAATGGCCAATCACAAAAAAGTGCGGGAAATGCAGCATATTTAAGCCCTACAGGTGGGAATACACACCATAACTGATTGTAGCTCACATCTGCAGTTAAAATGTCTAGTGTCAGAGAGGGAACACATTTCCGAGCGCAACATGGGGCATCAAGGAGTCCAAATACATGGTTTGGCTCCTTGTCCACCGTCACGAGTCAAGACTCCTGCAGGGCCAGTTCCAAGTGATGGAGTACAAGGCAGAGGCTTGGAACCGGTTAGTTCGTGACCTCACCAGTGCCACAGGTGTTCCTCAGACTGGGGAGCAGGTCCGTCACCACCATGCAGACCTGAAGAAACGAAAGCAGGACCGCCTGAACCAATGGATACAGGAGGCCCGTGGGATGCTGGATGCCCCACAACTGAGTATGTAGCCATGGAATGCAGCATGTAAGAATTGATAATGGAGTATGTATAACGGCTAGGTATGTCTCAATATCCCTTCATTTACTTTACAGCTGCAGGTGACCGTGCTACGAATCAGCAAGCCTATGCTGATAGGCTGCTAAGGCTGCGCCACCAGGCAGGTTAGTGATTATTCTGCATGTATTGTTATATAAAATATGGGAGAGAGCATGAAAGAAAGTGTTATAGTCCAATAATACAGCCATAAAATTGCCTGAATAAGTCCTCTGCATGTACTGTCAGATAAAAACGTCAGAGAGGCAGAAAAAGAGTGTAGAAACCCATTAAGAAAGGTAACATATGGCTGGAATAATATATCTGCAGGCACTGTTATATAAAATAAGTGAGTGAGCCTGAAAGAAAGATTGTTCTAACCTATTAATAAAGGTATTATATGTCTTGAACATGTCTGCCATATACACCGTTAAAAGAAATAAAGGAGTGAGCCTATGGAAAAGTGTGTAATGTCATTAATAAAGGTCTAAAACCCACAGTGTGTCTGTGTCACAGAGTCTGAAATGTTGTTGTACCCTTGCAGTATACAAACAGTACTGCTTGAAAAGGTGCTGGCAACCCAGAGTTGTGCAGTCCCATATAAAGTGGGTGATGGAAGTACTAGTAGCTCTGAAACATATATACAGTCCACAACAGGCAGTTACTGGCTGGCATGAATATGTAAACCTGGCACACATGTAGCATGTTATTTTCTCCCCAGAAATGTGAGTGTGTGTCAAGAAATGCAGGGTTCTGTACAAATCGAAGTGAAAATGTCATGTGAAAACATCCCACATATGTAGATAAAGAAATATAAATGCAATCAAGAAATATGTAGCAGTAACATCTTCATCCTGGACAGTTAGTATGTCAGATATAGGTCAGGCATATATTGAACTAGCCAAACCCAGTACACAACCTAATGTATGGTGGCAAGTGTAATAATACAGCTAGGGGATATACACTTGCAGTCACTAGGAATGTAGTGTAGACTAAAAGGTCATTATAAGATGTTAACCAAGTTTTTTATACACCCTACTGTATGTGCATAAACCATGCAATTCCACACCTCAATGGGTATGTGAAATCTTAAATATTTGTTGGGACATATATCCTATTGTTCTATAAATATTTGCATTCACGTTGATGCATGTGCCCTGTTTAAACACCACAATCATGGTGGCCTGTTGCTACCAGACATCCCTGCATGCTGTTGGAATAACCACTGTGGTTCAATATATGCATGTGTTATGCTTGCTGTTCAGCTGTTGTACCCTTGGTGTGTTGGGTTAATGGGAATCTTATTGCATGCTGTTACAACTAATCTGGAATGCTGTTTTGCTTATGTTGTAATTAAACACACCTAATCACAGAACGTATGGGAAGGCCGGTCCCAGTGGACCCACCTGTCCCTCCTCAGCTGGCGAATGCACCTGGCACCAGCAGGTCCGGTGCCCAGCCCGGGCTCCCCTCCTCCGTTGGTCCTGCGCCACCTTCGGGTGGAAGTGCTGCAGGGGATGGGGCTCGTTCCCCCCGTGCAAGCGTGGGTGGGGAAGGGCCACCTGTCACTCTTCGAAGGGTCCGGGCTGTGGTGCGTAGGGAGATCCAGCGTTCAGTCACTGATCCCCTAAGCCAGCTTGAGGCAAGAGTGGCACGTCTCATGGGTGAGCCTGCCCATCCTATGCAGCGCCCAGCACAGCCACCCTCAGGGCTGTGAAGGTTCAGTGGTGACTGCCCATGGGTGGGGATCTCAGTTCCACTGTTACCATCTGTGGGCTCATGGGCTTGCGATTTCCAAACATCTGACCCCATCAATTGTGTTCACCCACCCCATGTGTCATACACTGCCCCTGTATGCGTCTTGTCTGTCTTGTCTGTTTACCTTCCCAACCTTCCTCCCCTGAGATACTTGAGAGTATCTGAGGCCTGGAAGTGTCAGAAACACACAGGCATATCAGCTTGTCTGCTGTTACACACTCAGAAAATAGCTGTAGAATGAATTCCACAAGCATGCCCATATGTAGTAGTACACCACAGAAATATCAAAGGATGTAGCCATGTACTGCTAGCAACCACCTGTGACAATGTCATTGTTCAGGTGCTGAAAAGACTGGTGTGGTGCACAGACAAAGGATATTAGGCTAACCTCTGTCTACCATCTGGATATGTCCACAGGTGGGAGCTACTGAGACAGACTACTAGCCTTCATAGACTAACAGGTACACATCAACTCTGCATGTTCAGCAAGATAAACAGCACATGATAATAAATAATGCTCTCCGCAGTTCTGCACCCCTACCCAAAAGTACCATATACCTGTGTAGTCAGGCACACCCACGGGTGTAGGTAGGCATACACAGTACTGAAATATGTCCAGTTGTCCTGAGCAGACTGTGCTAATGTCAACACAAACAAACCACAAACTGTTCAGAAGTGAGTAACGTACTAATGACAGTATAGCAGTTCACAAACAGTGCATGTGCCTGATATTCATATCTGGTAGTACAACAGACTTAGTTGTCCTCACCCCTCTCTCAGTGGTGGAAGGTTCCAAATTTCATTCCTAATGTATTGCATATGCACAGCTGTTGCTGGTAAAGAAACGGGCAGCTATGGACCTTCTCCACACCCATCCTGTACATCCCAAGCTGGTTTCCCTACTGTCTTCACCTCTTTGTGCACCCTTTATCACCACATTCCTATCTCCCCATTTACTTTTCTGTGAAAGAAATTAGCATGGGGGTTAGCGAGAGTAAGCACTTGTAAACAGTAGTAAGCGGGTTTGCACCAGTGCGCGCATGTGTGCGCTTAGCTAAGCATCACGCAAACCTGCGCAAACCCGCTTAAAATTGCATTAGTCACTGTGTATGACAGGGTCCTTGTACTGCTCAGCAGCAAAATAAAATAACCTTGTTAGTCTTGAACCCCACACCTTGGACTCACCAGTCTGCATGAAGTACCACTAAGCCACAGCAGATATACAATAACTTGGTGCTGTAAGAAATATATCATGCATTACAATGAGTGAATGTAAAGGGAAAATAGGAAAGCCATAGGAACACATTGCAATAACTACAGTTGTATGCCAGTTAATACTCTAATTCGAAAAGAAAGTACATACTCCCATGTATCCAGTGTTAGTATTAGGAGGTGTGAGTAAACTTACACACTGAGAAGAGTGCACTGGAAGAAGCAACAGTCAGGTTTCAGTACAACATGCATATCACTGGCTACAACCCTAGCTTCAGATATGAGACATATACCAACCTTCAGACTGAGACAACAGTGTCCACAGCAAACAAGCATGGGCCCCACCTTGCACAACTGAAAGGGCTACGCCTACCTAACCTAGCATTTTATAGCAGTGTCCAGCAATCACAGTGAGTACTGCAATTACCACACAGCAGGCTGCATGCAATTACTAAATGGTATGCACCAACTGGTGCAGAGGCCATCACATGCACATGTGCAGATACCTAGAAAAGCAGCCTGTACTTGCTGTTCACACATGCAATAATATCATTGCACCAACTGAGAGAGAGAGAGAGAGAGAGAGAGACAGACATACAGAGACAGACAGACAAACATACGGAGACAAACCGGCTGTAAGAGACAGACACTGAAAAGAAAGACCAACACACAGAGGAAACCAAAAAAAAAAAAGCAACAGCTACAACAGACGGAGGTGAGGGGGTACTCTAATACTGTGAATCATTCATATGTGGCAGCAGTCCGTATCTATATGTATATGCACATGTGCACAGGGCAGGGGACATACTGCAACTGTTAGTGAAGGCTGGACATATATATGTCGTTGAAGGTTGATATGTGCACAAATGTATGTAGGTTATAGTGTGTGGCATTGCAGACAGCAAGCAGTGCCAGCATATGTCATGTGGTGGTTAAACGCTGTGAGACTGAGCTACAGGCAGTGAGGCCTGCTACAGCTATATGGCCTGAGGACAGCAAAATTCATTCTACACAACACTGTGCAATATTATTACATAACTGTATATCTCACAACTGTTGCATAATTGACATCCCCACCATGAAAGGTGGGCAGTATATGTGCCTATATGTGCATCTAAATGTACAGCAATGGATGTATACATGTATGTGTGTGTATATATATATATATATATATATATATATATAGATAGATATATATATATACATATATATATATATATATATATATATATATATATATATATATATATATATATATATATATATATATATATATATATATATATATATATATATATATATATATATATATATATATATATATATATAGATAGATGTATATATATATATATATGTATATATATTTATATATATATATATATATATATATATCTATATATATATATATATATATATATATATATAGATATATATATATATATATATATATATATATATATAGATAGATATATATGGATATGTATAGATATGTATAGATATGTATAGCTATGTATAGATATGTATAGCTATGTATAGATATGTATATATGTATATATATATATATATATATATATATATATATATATATAGAGAGAGAGAGAGGGAGACACGGGGTCATACGTACTGCAACAGGTGCCTGTTGACCAAGGCATGGACTGAACACCAGTGTTGGTACTGCAGTGCCATACCCCATTCCAAAACACTTTACCCAGTAACTACCACATAGGTGGTAGCATGCCTAACACTGAAGGTGTCAGAAGGGAACATGGGACATAGGTGGACAGTAGCCTCCCCTTTGATAATCACAGTGCCACACTAGTCTTGTAATCTGTCTATGTGGTACGTGTCATCACAAAAGGTGTGTCATCTAGGGAAATATAGGCAGTGTTCCCCTCTACTCATCACAATGCCCCATGTGGTATGTTCCTCACATGACAACTACAGCAAGTGGAAAGACCACAGACATACCTCACAAAGAGTAATACTGCCCTCAAACACATGTCCTATGCAGACTGACTCACAAAACCACAGCTAGAGTGAGTTGCATACCACCCACCCCGAGGTTACCTCTGCCGGACATACAGAGGTATGTCACACCCATAGAAGTCGGCAAACCACCATGTCAACACCTCACAATCCCTCCAGGCTACATGACCTAGGGCCCTAATCCTCGCCACCTCACTAAACAGCACATGCTGGAGGTACAGGTTCCTATCCACAAATATGCCATACTCTGGACTAAACCACCTAGCATTAACAAACAAGGCTCCTCATTAGCAGATGTCATACATACCCCTGATGATTGTTTGGGAGATAGGTAATATGCTCTGGGAGTCACCTCTGTGTATCCGGTTGACAGGAGCATGTGAAATGGCATTACATGTGTGTCAAAGGCCAGGGTAGCATATGGCTAGGCTGCGCTAGGCCCTAGGGCCAATAGCATACCTACCTATGACACAATGCACACACACATGTACTCAGTGCAATACCTGCTATGTGAGGTGGAATGAGTGTGACAGTGAATGTGTGCAAGGTTTGAAAAGGTGTGATAGCTTAGTGTGAGGTTGTTTCTGTCATGGTAGTTTGTGTCCTAGGTTTGAGGCCAGAGAAAGATGTGTCAGTTATTGGGATGCAGACATATTAGGATGGCATATGTTGTGACGTAGTTCCTTGTGTACGACTGTGGTGTCCCATTGTAGGCTGAAGCAATACATGTATGCTCAGTAAGTGGTACTGCTGGTGAATATAGCTCGCATATGAACTGTTGTACTACCTGAAGCTGTAGGCCTAAACAGCACAGTATGGTATATGTTCACATTCCCTGGTAACACTGTCTTGTGTGTTTCCTGTAGTCTGCACAGATTACATACCTCAGGCATAGGTATCTGTACGTAGGGGCACAGAGTACTGTAAGGTACACTGGTAATGCTCATCTGTGTCGGCATACATTTGTGTGTTGTATGTATGTCTGATGTGTGTGTAATGATGCATGTACCATGCCTGCAATCACATGTGTGTTACAGGGTATGTGTGTGTACCTAGCAACATGTATACTCTGTTACGGCAGTATGCCAGCTATATTAACAACCGTGCACATATGTTAGGTAGGGGTATGGCATCACCGACTAGGGTGGTTTACTGGTAATACCGTAAATTTACTTTACATTCATTGCATTGGATGACATATTTCTTCATGCATTAGCTTGATATATACCCCTGTGGTGAGGTTGTGCATTGTATCCCAAACAGTGTGCCGAGTACTGGTGTATACTGGTTTGTTATATGGAGTGTGGCAAGCACTATCAGCCAGTTTTGGGCTGAGCACTGATATGTGGTATTGAACATATGTATCCTCTGACAGACAAACAGATGCTATATATGGCAGTTAAGTGATATCTGTACTTAACAATGTTAAGTGTGCCACGTGACTTGCTCACACATATTTTGCTTAATTGTCTTCCAGGGCTATGGCTCATCAACGCAATCTGTCCTATACAGCTGCGGAGGAACAGGAAATACATAACAGCCTGGTGCAGCACTATACACTGCTGTTTTCCACTGCCAGCCAGCACCAGCATGAGCGTACTGCACTGCGGCAAGATCTTGTTCGTTGGGTAAATGACAAAGGCATGCATAACCGGACATATGAGCAGGTACGCCATCACTGCAGTGATTTAATTAGACATGTCCGGTGGCATGCATCTGATATCCATAGACAACAGCTTGCCACAGGTGGTGGGGCGGCCATACATCCACCCCTCACCAGAGTGGAGGAGCTGCCCCTAAGCGTGGTGGCTTTTGGCCTATAGCAGCAACAGCATCACACATGTGTCATCATGGAGGCCGGAGCCACCCACCATGATGACATGGAGTGTGCAGGTAATATGCCCTAGCTGTAGACTACTGTTACCTGTATTGTTAGGATATGCATATATGAGATGTGTACTGTGTGTTCAGCAGTTGTGCTGCCTATTGTGTGCAATACTGATATTTGGAATAGTATCTGTACACCTGTGACCGTTGACTGTTGTTCTACTGTAGTTTAGCACACTCACAGTGGCAATGCCACAGTTGTGGCCACTGACAAACTGTAAAGGAAACAAAGCCAGCAAGTGTGGAAAGTGCAAAATCCAAATAGTTTATTAAAACCCAAGGGAAAAATCCCGTGAATAACACATAAGTAATAAATCCAAACCGGTTTTGGCTTAACAGAGCCTTCTTCAGTGGATAACAAACAATAAAGGTACTCACAACCCAGTATATATATATATATATATATATATATATATATATATATATATATATATATATATATATATATATATATATAACTAGGTACATGACATAAGAACCAATCAAAACAGATAATTTATAATTCAAAATTGGTCATTAAGACCAGGTGGAAATAAAGCTCCAAGTTTGACTATCCATTTTCTTTCTTTAAAATTAAGCATTTCATGCCAATTATGTTTATCTCTACAAATACCTTTGATGTAGTCAATAATAACAAACTTAAAAGAAGCTGTTGTATGTTTCAAACTATGTTTATATAGAGCATTATTAAGGCATTTGTTCTTAATATCACTGAGGTGTTCACAGATTCTAAGACGAAAAGATCTGGAAGTCTGCCCCACATAGAAAGCAGAACAAGTGCAGGTCACCAAATAGATGACCCACTCCGTACTGCAATTAGCCCAAAATTTGATGTCAAAAATCACAGAAGTATTTTTACTGCTAAATTCCCGGGTATGTAAAATTCGAGCACAATATGAGCAATGGCCACATGGGATACATCCTAGAACTGGTCCCCCTGTAAGAGATGTTTGGGTAGAAACTATGGAGTCAAAAGAAGGTCTCTTCTAATGGCTAAGCCTAGAACCTATTGTGCGTCCCCTTCTAAATGAGAAAGAACATCTATCTCTAAGAAAAGGATGAAGTTTTTCTTCAGCCATCAAGACATTCCAATGCCTCTGAATGATGTTTATAAAACCCTTAGAATTACGTCCATAAGTAGTAACCAGCCGCAGGGGTTGTTGGACCACATCTTTCTTCTTATCTTTGTAGCACAGTAAATCCTGCCTGTTCAAGTTGGAAGCCCACTGTTTTGCCAAATTAACAGTGCCTGGACGATATCCTCTCTCTAAAAATCTATGGGCAAGGTCATCCCGTGTGTTTGCATAGGACTGTTGGTTAGAGCAGATCCTTCTAGCTGTTAAAAATTGAGATTTTGGTATATTCTGGATGATATGTTGTGGGTGGAAGCTGGAAGCATGTTATAAAGAGTTATATTCAGGAAATGTTCTAAATACTGTAGTGGATAACGTATCATCCACATTTCTGTGAATCTCCACGTCCAGGAAAACAATCCTGGATCTATGGAAAGTCAACTTGAATTCGATTCCCCATATATTGCCATTAAGGTAATCAAGAAACTCTTTAAGATAATTTTCATCAGCCTTCCACACCAACCAACAATCATCCAGATAACAACGCCAGATGTCCATCTCACACATATAAATATTGTGGTTGGGGTCGTAAATCATGATCTCCTCTATGTATGCCATAAAGAGATCCGCATAGATGGGTGCAAAAGATGCACCCATCGCTGTCCCTTTAGTTTGCCAGAAACATTGATTTTGATAGTAAAAAATGTTACTAGTTAACATATATTCAGTCAAACATACCGAAAAAGTGTTGAATCCGGGTTTATAAAGCCCAGATCTAGCCAACCAATAGTCCAAAGCTTGTAGACCTGCCCAGTGTGGAATATTGGTGCATAGAGAGGTAATGTCCAAAGTACATAGTAACCAATGGGATTCAAGCTGTGTATCATTAAGTATGTCCAAGAACTGGGTGGTGTCTTGAATTCTGGCTCTTATGTAGGAAAGTAATGGTTTTAAATAATAAGTCAAATATTCCGATAAGGGTTCAGTAAGGGACCCATGTCCAGAAACAATGGGTCGACCTGGTGGATTGGTGGCCTGTTTGTGTATCTTAGGCAACAGATAAAAATATTGTTTATTGGGAGATAGAACCATGAGTTGTTCCTTTATGGCCTGTGTAATGATACCCTCCTCTATTGCTTGTGTCAAAAACTGTCCAATTTTCTGTTGGAAATGAGGAGATGGATCCAAGGGCATATGCATGTAATATTCTTTATCACCCAATTGTCTCATTGCCTCCTTATCATAAGTGACTTTATCCAAAACCACAACAGCCCCGCCTTTATCCGCTTGAGTAATAACCAAGTTCTTTTTATTAGCAAGTTCCTCAAGACTATGTACTTCATCCATGGACAAGTTGTTATATGGTATAGGAAAGTCCCTAAGATGACAATGTAAATCCTTTAACACATTTCTTAAAAAAACACCTACCAAATGTGTCATAGGTGGATTAAAGGTGGATTTCTTAAACCTAAATTCTTGGGATGTACCACCATCACTATCAGCATAAAACAGTTTAAGATTTAACAATCGACAAAAATTGGCCACATCCTGGGCTAAAGAGTATTCAGAAACAAAAAAGCCAGGAACAAAGTTTAACCCTTTATTCAATAACTTGATTTGTGTACTAGTTAACTCAACAGAGGAAATATTGTGAACATTACAATGGCTGATCAGTGTTCTATCATCATTTTCAAAAGGGTCTCCAGATCCTGTTTGGGCCTGTCTTTTTTTGTGTTTCCGCCCCCCTCGTCTGAATCTAAACCCAGAGGGTGTGATAAATGTATTCTTTTGGCATTGGGTGAAACATCAGGATGATTCCCCTCCGATTCACATTCTGTGTTAGAAGAAGTATCTTCCCCAGAAGTAAAGCTTGAAGAATCAAAACTTTTCTTTAAAATGGATTTTGGCCTCTTTCTTTTGGGAGTCGAAAACCTTTTATTACTGTTGTTATTGTCCTTAGGTAATCTAAAGGACACATTTTTTGAAGTATCAAAAGGTTTCCCTCTCTCATAGTCACCTACATCCCTAAAAAATTTTTTAAGCTGTCTTTCCTTTAAACTTGATTCTAACTTGGATAGATCAATAGTTAGTTTTTTGACTTGTGACGAAAACGAATCACAAGTTTCAAACTTGTTAGCCTCCAAACAAATAGCTTCTAAATCTTTGACCCCTATTTGTACCCTACGTTCATAGAAATCAGCCAGGGCATCCACAAATTTAGAAGATGCTAATTGTTGAATATGACCCCAATCATCTATTAGTTTATCATCAATGTTCGACACCAAGGGTTGCACCTTAACCCTGAGTCCACGTGGGGTGATCTTTTTTCGCTGATATGCCTTAAAAAGGCGTAGGTGCCAAACATTCGTCCGGACCATTTTCATATTTTTATTTAATCGACTAAAAAACATTTCACATTCAGTGTCCAAATCAGAACCATTAATGTCAACTGTGTGTTGGGAATTGCGAACCCCCAAACCAAAAACGGATAAATCATCCAAATCTGAAGATAACCCCTGAATTAGAGGTGAAAGTGCCATATTTAACCCAACAAGACCAGATCTTAAATAACAATATAAGATGTAACTAAATAAATTACAGACAAACAAACCATCAAAATTGAGACAGCTATTGAAAAAATATATAAACACCAGACTGCACACAGAATGGAACTCTGACACTATTAACAACCTATAGGTACGCTAGTACCAAAAGAACCTGAAAAGACAAATATACAATAAACAGTTTGGGTCTTTAGTACAGCCATCGACTGTGTATATGTCTTAGAGATGCAGGTGTCAGACAAGTAAACAAATACTATAAGCAGCCCCAGCGACATAAAGACCTTCCAGTCGCCCTACTGTGTATCTGTGTCCTTGCCGTATCTATAAAAAATGTATATAAACACCAAACCGCACGCAGAGTGGTACTCCAACAATATAAACAAGCCAATACCACAAAAACTAAAAGGACAAATATATAGTAAACAGTTAAAGTCTTCAATATAACCACATACTATATATATGTCTAAAGAATACCGGTATTAAACAAATGGACAAATACTATAGGCAGCCCCAGCGACATAAAAACCTTACAGTCGCCTTACTGCGTATTTGTACCCTAACCATTTCAGTAGTTATTTCATAATTTTAATAATGAGGTTCCGATCCAATACTTAAAAAATGAAAAATTTGTAGGTATGGCCTCAAAAAAAACTAAATTAGTTTATGGGTATCCAATTCTGTGAGCTCTGGAATCTGTATGGTCTAGCTATCACAAAAATGATAGTGTACCTGCATAAATAATAAAATAAGAAGAGGTCTTGAAGGGAAAAAAACAAAGGTGATAACCCAGCCAAAGGAATGAATGCATCCTATAAATGTATAATGTATACAAAACAAATAAAAAGCATATTAATTTGACAATCTTGTTCAAAAAATGTCAAACAATTGCAAAAAAACAATTCCCAATGTGTTATATTATATGGTTCAACATGTTGATCCGTTACCTCTGAGAAAAAGGTAAAACAAAAACCTATATATTCATGAAAACATCCAAATGAACTACACAAATTCACTAAATGTAAGTTATATTGGTCATGAAAAATCATAACACAAAACCTACATTAGCTATAATAATCAGTATATATTATATATAATAATCAGTCATAAATATGGCCATCATAGGTTATAACATATAAAGAATAATACTTAAAACACAATATGGAACGTATTCACATAATATCAAGACATTTAAACCAATATGTGGTCCGGAAAATGAATGAGCCAAAAAGTCAAAGGAATCGCACAAACAATGTGCGAATACTTAAATCACAAAAGAAATATCTACCCAATGTCCAAAAATGTCCACAATCCAGTCCAAATGTAGATGAAACCCAAATAAATCCAATGACAAATCTTCACGAAACCATGAACAACCTTAAACGCCAAAATTTGGCCTGTAGTCCACCGACTGGTGATAGACGGGAAAGCACAAGTCCCCTGCTAAACAGGAGACTTTGAAACGCCAGCGACTATGCCAAAAGGTGAAACCCGGAAATGGAACACCGTGCAACAGTGAGGGCTCGGTTAGGCAACAGCCAGCAAGAAGCCCATATCCACTAGCACGATAATAAGTAACTAAGCCAAACAAAGTCAACGATGAAGAAGAAACGTAATAAATGGTTCTTGCAGTCATGAATAAATAGCGAACAAAGTAAAATAGCCTTAAAAGGCGTGCACAACCCAACGTTGGTCCACAGCAGCTGAAAAAACAAAATACAGTCCAATCACAAATGCACGTAGGACCCTTGCATGGCAATACAAGCCAAAATCCAAAGGAAACAAAGCCAGCAAGTGTGGAAAGTGCAAAATCCAAATAGTTTATTAAAACCCAAGGGAAAAATCCCCTGAATAACACATAAATAATAAATCCAAACCGGTTTCGGCTTAACAGAGCCTTCTTCAGTGGATAACAAACAATAAAGGTACTCACAACCCAGTATATATATATATATATATATATATATATATATATATAAAAAACTAAGTACATGACTTAAGAACCAATCAAAACAGATAATTTATAATTCAAAATTGGTCATTAAGACCAGGTGGAAATAAAGCTCCAAGTTTGACTATCCATTTCCTTTCTTTAAAATTAAACATTTCATGCCAATTATGTTTATCTCTACAAATACCTTTGATGTAGTCACTAATAACAAACAAAAGAAGATGTTGTATGTTTCAAACTATGTTTATATAGAGCATTATTAAGGCATTTGTTCTCAATATTTGTCTGTAATTTATTTAGTTACATCTTATATTGTTATTTAAGATCTGGTCTTGTTGGGTTAAATATGGCACTTTCACCTCTAATTCAGGGGTTATCTTCAGATTTGGATGATTTATCCGTTTTTGGTTTGGGGGTTCGCAATTCCCAACACACAGTTGACATTAATGGTTCTGATTTGGACACTGAATGTGAAATGTTTTTTAGTCGATTAAATAAAAATATGAAAATGGTCCGGACGAATGTTTGGCACCTACGCCTTTTTAAGGCATATCAGTGAAAAAAGATCACCCCACATGGACTCAGGGTTAAGGTGCAACCCTTGGTGTCGAACATTGATGATAAACTAATAGATGATTGGGGTCATATTCAACAATTAGCAACTTCTAAATTTGTGGATGCCCTGGCTGATTTCTATGAACGTAGGGTACAAATAGGGGTCAAAGATTTAGAAGCTATTTGTTTGGAGGCTAACAAGTTTGAAACTTGTGGTTCGTTTTCGTCACAAGTCAAAAAAACTAACTATTGATCTATCCAAGTTAGAATCAAGTTTAAAGGAAAGACAGCTTAAAAAATTTTTTAGGGATGTAGGTGACTATGAGAGAGGGAAACCTTTTGATACTTCAAAAAATGTGTCCTTTAGATTACCTAAGGACAATAACAACAGTAATAAAAGGTTTTCGACTCCCAAAAGAAAGAGACCAAAATCCATTTTAAAGAAAAGTTTTGATTCTTCAAGCTTTACTTCTGGGGAAGATACTTTTTCTAACACAGAATGTGAATCGGAGGGGAATCATCCTGATGTTTCACCCAATGCCAAAAGAATAAATTTATCACACCCTCTGGGTTTAGATTCAGACGAGGGGGGCGGAAACACAAAAAAAGACAGGCCCAAACAGGATCTGGAGACCCTTTTGAAAATGATGATAGAACACTGATCAGCCATTGTAATGTTCACAATATTTCCTCTGTTGAGTTAAAGGGTTAAACTTTGTTCCTGGCTTTTTTGTTTCTGAATACTCTTTAGCCCAGGATGTGGCCAATTTTTGTCGATTGTTAAATCTTAAACTGTTTTATGCTGATAGTGATGGTGGTACATCCCAAGAATTTAGGTTTAAGAAATCCACCTTTAATCCACCTATGACACATTTGGTAGGTGTTTTTTTTAAAAAATGTGTTAAAGGATTTACATTGTCATCTTAGGGACTTTCCTATATCATATAACAACTTGTCCATGGATGAAGTACATAGTCTTGAGGAACTTGCTAATAAAAAGAACTTGGTTATTACTCAAGCGGATAAAGGTGGGGCTGTTGTGGTTTTGGATAAGGTCGCTTATGATAAGGAGGCAATGAGACAATTGGGTGATAAAGAATATTACATGCATATGCCCTTGGATCCATCTCCTCATTTCCAACAGAAAATTGGACAGTTTTTGACACAAGCAATAGAGGAGGGTATCATTACACAGGCCATAAAGGAACAACTCATGGTTCTATCTCCCAATAAACAATATTTTTATCTGTTGCCTAAGATACACAAACAGGCTACCAATTCCTCAGGTCGACCCATTGTTTCTGGACATGGGTCCCTTACTGAACCCTTATCGAAATATTTGACTTATTATTTAAAACCATTACTTTCCTACATAAGAGCCAGAATTCAAGACACCACCCAGTTCTTGGACATACTTAATGATACACAGCTTGAATCCCATTGGTTACTATGTACTTTGGACATTACCTCTCTATACACCAGTATTCCACACTGGGCAGGTCTACAAGCTTTGGACTATTGGTTGGCTAGATCTTGGCTTTATAAACCCGGATTCAACACTTTTTTGGTATGTTTGACTGAATATATGTTAACTAGTAACATTTTTTACTATCAAAATCAATGTTTCTGGCAAACTAAAGGGACAGCGATGGGTGCATCTTTTGCACCCATCTATGCGGATCTCTTTATGGCATACATAGAGGAGATCATGATTTACGACCCCAACCACAATATTTATATGTGTGAGATGGACATCTGGCGTTGTTATCTGGATGATTGTTGGTTGGTGTGGAAGGCTGATGAAAATTATCTTAAAGAGTTTCTTGATTACCTTAATGGCAATATATGGGGAATCGAATTCAAGTTGACTTTCCATAGATCCAGGATTGTTTTCCTGGACGTGGAGATTCATAGAAATGTGGATGATACGTTCTCCACTACAGTATTTAGAAAATTTCCTGAATATAACTCTTTATTACATGCTTCCAGCTTCCACCCACAACATATCATCCAGAATATACCAAAATCTCAGTTTTTAAGAGCTAGAAGGATCTGCTCTAACCAACAGTCCTATGCAAATACACGGGATGACCTTGCCCATAGATTTTTAGAGAGAGGATATCGTCCAGGCACTGTTAATTTGGCAAAACAGTGGGCTTCCAACTTGAACAAGCAGGATTTACTGTGCTACAAAGATAAGAAGAAAGATGTGGTCCAACAACCCCTATGGCTGGTTACTACTTATGGACGTAATTCTAAGGGTTTTATAAACATCATTCAGAGGCATTGGAATGTCTTGATGGCTGAAGAAAAACTACATCCTTTTCTTAGAGATAGATGTTCTTTCTCATTTAGAAGGGGACACACAATAGGTTCTAGGCTTAGCCATTATAAGAGACCTTCTTTTGACTCCATAGTTTCTACCCAAACATCTCTTACAGGGGGACCAGTTCTAGGATGTATCCCATGTGGTCATTGCTCATATTGTGCCCGAGTTTTACATACCCGGGAATTTAGCAGTAAAAATACTTCTGTGATTTTTGACATCAAATTTTGGGCTAATTGCAGTACGGAGTGGGTCATCTATTTGGTGACCTGCACTTGTTCTGCTTTCTATGTGGGGCAGACTTCCAGATCTTTTCGTCTTAGAATCTGTGAACACCTCAGTGATATTAAGAACAAATGCCTTAATAATGCTCTATATAAACATAGTTTGAAACATACAACAGCTTCTTTTAAGTTTGTTATTATTGACTACATCAAAGGTATTTGTAGAGATAAACATAATTGGCATGACATGCTTAATTTTAAAGAAAGGAAATGGATAGTCAAACTTGGAGCTTTATTTCCACCTGGTCTTAATGACCAATTTTGAATTATAAATTATCTGTTTTGATTGGTTCTTATGTCATGTACCTAGTTATATATACATATATATATATATATATATATATATATATATATATATATATATACTGGGTTGTGAGTACCTTTATTGTTTGATTGTTTGTTATCCACTGAAGAAGGCTCTGTTAAGCCGAAACCGGTTTGGATTTATTACTTATGTGTTTTTCAGAGGATATTTCCCTTGGGTTTTAATAATCTATTTGGATTTTGCACTTTCCACACTTGCTGGCTTTGTTTCCTTTGGATTTTGGCTTGTATTGCCGTGCAAGGGTCCTACGTGCATCTGTGATTGGACTGCACTGACAAACTGTGCCATATTCTTGTAGGTCCCTCTGGTGTGACAGCAGGGCAGGCGATACATGCTGGTGAGTGTGTTAACACTTTAATATTGGTAATGACATGTGCATGTCATAGATGAGGTGTAGGCCATGTACACGTAACACACCTACACATAATGCATGCTGTGCATGTTTGCTGTGAGACATTAAACATCTCAGTAAAGTCAGTATCTGCCTCAATCACATGCAATGCCCAGGGCAGCAGACACATTTGTGGCAACACTGTACTGCACACTGGATATGCATAGTTGCTACAGCTGTACACAACAGAACACGTTTATCATACGCAGGACAAGAAAACATGCTACATTTGGCATTACCACACACCCGCTGTAAGATCACACTTCAGTATCCCACATGTCATGCACACACACATGATGTACCTCAGGGGTAGAGGCCTATCATGAGGCTGTGCAACACTCTTCAACACATAACACAGTCATGTTAGGCAATGCTCACTATCGGGCACCTCACACACCCATGTACAAAGTGGCTGTGTAATTGTGAACATAGCCACGGCACTGCAGTTCAGGTACAGCATGCTAGGTGTTGGTCTTGCACACATTAGTAGCTGTGAGTGACCACAAGATGCATGATGATGATGGCACAGGGTACTACACCCCATCTAGTTACAATGACCACAGTACTACTCATAGCAGTCATTGCTGTGCACCTCAATGTTGTGTGTGTGCAAACATATGCACCTATACACAATATGCATAGCATGTTGTGTGTGTGCTTACATATGCCAGTATACACAATATGCACAGTAGTCGCCATCCGAACAAAGTGTCGCATTTATGTCCTGGAATGCTAGTGGGTGTATAGGTCACATGACACACATTGGGTATGTGTGGTGTTTAATGTTGCAGTCGTGTAACATGCCATGCCATGGCTAGCATCGACATATCTGCAATATGTCCCACACTCACCATAACCACTGTACACTGGCCATGTCGAGCATTGGGATTCCTTCACGTCAACATGCACCACTCATCCCGTGTGTGTACATAGCATGCATGTGCTACACCTGTGCCCACTATTATCTGCTATGGACACAGACACTGTACTCAGACATGGAAATATATGTGTCACACAGATAACACATGCAGCCATGGCATGTATACCTGTGAGTGATGGTGCACAGAGCATTGCAGAGCTGATAATACTTGTACAGCAATGTTGTGTCCAGGTACACATTGTGTTCCAGGGTGTAGCCAATCACTGAACAACTACACAGTTGCATCAAGGCCATGTACACTGCCATGAAATAGGGGTGCCTACACTTGCACTGCATGGTCTTGTGCAACACATATTATGCATGCTGACACATATGTGGTGACTGTTTGCCTTGTGATACTGGCACCCACCTTCCCCCACTATAGAGTATGTGTTGGATTGCTGGTGTGTGTGTGTATGTGCTGTAGTGAGGAATGTATATGTGTGCATGTGTGTATGTGTTCATGCGTGCATGTGTGCATGTGTTCATGTGCGCATGTGTGCATGTGTACATGCATCATGTGCAGACTGTAAAGTGTGTTTCCTGTCTTCCTCTCACAGGTGCTGAGTTAGGGGTGGCCAAAAGCAGCAGGGAACCTGAAGCTACTGTCACGAATAGTGGTGATGATGAGACATGTATTCTGGCACAGGAAGGTTTGACAGGGTCTTTCGTTGGTCCACCAATCGACAGTACACAGTGTTCAACCCCATCTATGCACACACTTATACTGCCAATACATCCCTCATCACCAATGGCCATAGGCGAGGAACAGCATACAGTTGGCATTGACCAGAAGAGTGTGGTACCCATGGCACTTGCATCCCCTCACAGCAGCCATAGCCGGATTCCTGGAACGGTACCACATAGGCGGAGGTCCAGGGGTTCTCGGGGAAGCACCGCTGGTCATATAGCCCCTGGCAGAAGTGCCCTCACAGGTCTTACAACGTCCAGTATGTTCCGGGCTGTAATGCAGGCTCAGGCACGTAAGGAATGGTACACCAGACAGGGACTTAGGGTGCAGATGGCACATTACACTGCTATCAATGACAGCATCCGTGACCTTGCCGGTGCCATCCGGAATTACACCGAGGTCATTGATAGACATTGGGGTGAGACTGTAGATGCCCTTCACAATATGTCTTCCATGAGCCAGGACCGTGCAGGATGGTTGCGACGTCGACGCGGATGCATGCCAGCAACAGCGACAGCTGGCAGTGGTCACGGATGGCCCACAATTCACAGTCGCCCCCGTAGTGGCAGTTCCAGCCCCAGCCATGCTGGGGCTGGCCTGTCCATTGACCGTCCCAGTAGACCACATGCACGTGGCTCTGGCCAGTCCCAGCAGGGACGTGGGTCCAGTCGTCATACCTCTGCCTCTGATAACAGAACCCAGTCGGGGTTGGTACCCGATACTGTCCGTAGCACCCCTGCCAGGTACAGGTACTGTGTCCATGGCCTGAGACAGTGATCTGTACAACCTAGCAGGTACAGTCTGTGGCTGTCCCACAAACTGCCATATATGGCAGCCACATGGTGGAGCTGTGTGCATGCAGACACACACACATTAACCAAACAACTAGGGCTCACACATACACACACACATTACATCAACATTGGCCCATGCTGTACTGTTGTCCCACACACACACACACACACACACACACACACACACACACACACACACACACACACACACACAGACATGTCAATTGGATGGATCAATGTCAGGCTCTGGCAAACAACAACACACCCTGTGCATATGATGATACCTGTGTCGCCTCCTGCATCTCTAACATTGATGCAGGAACAGGCTAACATGGTGCTGATGCACAGGGTGACATTATAGCAATGTAGCAATATTAGCAAGTTGTCAACATGAAAGTGTAATGACATCCTTGTAGGTATGTATGAGCAGGTATTATGCATCAAAGCTCTGATTGTCAATGTAGCATTGTTTACACCACTGTTAGGTCTGAGTATGTATTGTCCACCCATATGCCACTTGGCTGAAGTGTAATGTGTTGCCAGCATGTGTTAGTGAGTGGACAGTATGTGTGTGATGTGTGCAGTACAGATTAGCAAGTGTACATCTGTGAACATGGTGGGTGCGCACCATCTGCATGTACGTGCATGGTGGACACATGGGACGTGTGGCATACCCTGTTGTACATATTGTTAACATCTCATAGTAACTTTCAATGGTCAGTAGCATTCTACTACAGTTATGTACTAACATGGGTCCACATGTGTGTATGTCATGGGTTGACACTATGCTGTGGGTGATACTGCTAATATCTGTCAATGATTTGCGGTCTGGTAGTATACACAACCTCAACAGCATGACTATAAGAAATCATTGGATGATATCCTGACAAATGACACACAGTTGTAGGGAACTCAGTAACAGTTGGATCCTTCCAGTACTATACTCTAACACTAACCAGTGGTATTGACCACCACCCATTCCTGGGACCACACCTGTTTGGCATGTAGCCCCCTTACGTAAATGCAAACACACTAAGGATGTGTCCATCCACATCTGGAAATGCATGCATTGGCCTACAATGCATTCCCTGGATGGGACGCATATCCTACACAAGGGTATCATACAGACAGACACCTGTTGTCTGATACATGCTGTATAGCAGTAAGCCAGCTATGGCATAGTCATCCACATTTACTATACATACTATCCCATCAGTACCACATCGATGGTAGACCTCAACATGTATGTTGGGTACCAATATGTACATACAGCCTCGTGTTATGTCATGTGTCCCTTGGTATCCACATATCCATAGGTATTGTGGAGTCCCTCGGTGTATCACATAAGACATTAGAGGCCTGAATGCATATCCACAAGGCAGTTGTACACCTATACAGACTGTCCATTATTGCCAGTCATTGTTGTGTATGAACATGCCTGACATATATCCCAGGCATATACCCTCACTCACACTACTCTTTAGTAACTGTCATGGGTGTGTGTGGCACAGATGACCTTGGTCACAGATCACAACAGTGGATGGCTTTGTCACATACATACATATGTGACCTACAATCTGAGAAGCAGCGGCACAACCTGTCAATGGAAACAAATGTATTCATGTAGTATGCAGGCTTCACACCTATGTACTGATTGAGGGGACACGTACACATATATATTTGCCACACAGATACCTGATGTGTGCAATGCACTTACTGTTTTAATCATAATATGTCCTACCATAGTAAAACCAAAACCCACACCGCATTGACACACACACTGTCTGCAGGATTCAAACCCCTACCTAACTATGTTATGATACTAGTGAGAAATGCATTAACACGGCATGCTATTTGCTTTACTGGCTGGTTTCCCTTCTCCATCTGTATTTGTAGGATGGTGACATCATCAGACTTTCCAAAGAGGAATGTACCTCTTTTAGTGAGTCTTCCCAGTCTCCAAAAAGGGCACTCCTCTCAAAGAAAACTGCACACATACACACCCCCCACCCCCCACACACAGTCAGTGTTTGCAGGATTCAAACCCCTACCTAACTATGTTATGATACTAGAGAGAGATGCATTAACACGGCGCGCTATTTGCTTTACTGGCTCGCTTCCCTTTTCCTGCTGTATGTATAGGATGGTGACATCATCAGACTGGATATGGTGATGTGTGTACACTTTGTTTTATGCCATTCCAGGAATGATCCATGTGGGTCAGCAGGTGTCAACAGCTTGAACAGGACCTCATAATCCTTACCTTGTGTGATCTATCTGTGGACACATTGACGTTCCTTCATATGTCAACACATATTTATGCACGGCTTGTTGGTTTTGTGGATGCTACATGTGTCTGGGATGTTGATAAAGGGCTATTCAAAGTCTATGTGAGACATGTGTAGCTGTGTTCAGTGATGTATGTCCTGGGTGGCTGCCTTGCAAACAGTCTAGCATGTTTGGGAACCATGATCCGCACATGAACATACCACAGTTGGTAGGGTTGTGTGTATGTCAGCTTCCAGTAGCTCTGTTTATGACTTCAACCATGATGGACTCCATGACCTTGCAGATCAGACTTCATATGCATACTGGACTATACTTCTCATTGTGTGTTGTGCAACAACACTTGTGGGGAGTGCCATATGTTGCTGTAACACATTTAACGGTTCCACATCCTGTGTAGGGGGTGAGGCTCAGCTGACCGTTCAGGTGCAGGATCTGTTTGTTCTGTAGTTTATGCATGACACATATTGGGAATCAATGTATTCCACTTGCTGCCATGCTTTTGGCATTGGGGGTAGCTGCTCATCCATTCTACATGTGATATCTCCTGGTATGATGATATGGACTATAGTCAGTGGGAGGTGGGTATGTATATATGGGCCTGTCTGTCAGGTTGTTGGCATTGTCAGTCAGGTACAGTTGGCCCTGACTCAGGTCATATACGGGTGTACATTGCTATTTATGACATAGCTGAAGGTGGTGTCATGATTCAGTCTGGACTCCTTCTCAGCTACTCTACAAAACACCAACGAACCTGAGCACTAATCCCTGTTATACTCTTTTACACACTTAACACCCTACTGATCATTTGTGATCAGGCTACAGAGTATGTCATCATAATATCCTGGCATGTCCAGGGGTCGGTTTCGTGTGTACTCTCCAGTCCAGCTGGTGAATATTGTGATGTTGACACAATGTCACATCTGCCTCATGTACACAGACAACCCTCTCCTCCTCCTGACAAACTCAGATATATGTGTGAGATGCACCTATCTAGACATACAGGGTGCTGAACTCTCTCTACCCATGACTGGCACAGTCTATCAGGTGGTGAAGGTAACCACACACACCACATATCAGTCTCACATATCCTTTAGCGACAGCACTCAAACCACATTATCACACATAGACATACTCGGATGCTGTAAATGAACTCTGCCTAAGCAGCAGAGACCTCCAAAGCAGACGCACACACAACTGCTACCCCACTACAATACCCACATATCACATAGTACACAATGTCAGTGTGCCACACAGTCACTGCCCTTCAGGCTATACAACACACCTAATACACTTGTAATAGGCGACACTTATTGTCAGACACACTAACGTACCACTCACCAGCCCAAACAAGGGAATAGTCACTTTGGGCTGTCTGTCAGGTGCCAGGATCTGCCACATAACACATGCAGTCAGGTCACTCCAAAGCAAGTACAGGACTGGCACCATCATTGTCCATGCTGGTGTGTAAAACCTTAGACGTTACTCCCTGGACCACATGACATGATACATGGAGGAACACTCTGATCATGTAGCCCAGGCCAGTATGATCCTGACCTTGTCTAGCATCTTACACCCACCAATTATGATGTCACAGTATACAGAAAAGCATATCACGTTTAACAGTTGGCTAACAAATTGGTGTCATTCATAGGGGATACAGTGTCTGTCAGCCTGTGGTGACATGCTCGACATGCCACGTAGCTTCACTATGGACAGCTTGCACCTGTCACCCTTGGACTTTCAAATGCTGGCTAAGGCTCTTGCTACCACCATAGCGCCTTTCTTAAGCAGGGCTCAAAAGACAAACCCACCTCTATAGACATTATAGGTTAAATGAAACTAAGGGTAATGCTGCTCAACACCAGATGTGTTACCCTCATATTGCAGACACTCAGGACTCTCCTCAGTATGGAGAATAGCGATATCTGTGCACTAACAGATGCCTGGTTCGGGCTCACTTATGCACAACAGCACTACTAGGTTATGTGTCATACCATGCTTTCTGACCACAAGACTTGGAACAGACAACACAACTAGGGGGAGTATCCATATACATCACAGATACACACACCTCTGGGTTAGTAACACTGCACAAAGCATTACAGACCATACATATACAACTATCATTGTGCAAAACTGCCTTTCAGTTTGTCGCCTGCTACAGACCACCCTCCAAACTCAGGAACCACACTTGATTTTCATGGGAACTATGGAGAATATGAAGGTCTCCACAAACACCATTATATTGGGTGACTTCAAATACACAAATATTGACTGGGGATACTACTCAAGCCCCAACACCCTCACCCAACAGTCGCTACAATTTGTAGACTCATATGCTATGGCACAACCAGTCAGCACAGCCACAAGGGGGAATACATATTGGACCTGATCATCACCAACATGGGGACTCTAAGTTCCACACCAGCGATATACCCCTCATTGGTAAGGTCTGAACATACATGTATCTCACTGGGCATACATATACCCTCCACACACCCATCCTGGGTAATCTTGGTGAAATTCTCATGAGCCAACGTCTCACTTCACCAAAGCAAGGTGGTATCCTTCAGAGACCCTGAGACAGTGGCAAATATGGCTCAGACTGCTGAAGCCTTTACATACACATTCTATGGACACCTAGTGGACTGCATGGATTGTGCTATCCCAAATAACAACAAGACTCATGTCTACAATGGCAGGGGACCTGTCTGGTAGACTCCAGCCATTAATAACCTATACAACGTCAGGAGGAAGCTACTACATGATAGAGCACAATCCCAGATGGGGAAAGCATCTGTAATCTGTACTAGCAGACAGCTACAATCACTCATGAACTCTTCTAAGGGTCGCTTCTACCGGACAATTGCACCAGACACATAGGACTATCACACGGCCTTCTTCAGTTATGTCAGGAACCTGGGTGGACACTCACTGATACGCTGAGAGTTACTGCATAATGACTAAACTTAACCTGAACCCACTGGCATTGCCAAAATCCTGGCAAACAGGTTCAGTGCAGATGTCTTCCCTACCATCCCCCCTAAGGAGCAACTATCCATCCTAACAGAGTGTAACCTCCCTGACATCACACAGTAATGGGTGAGTGCTGCCCTCCCCAAAGCGTACATCACAGCATCAATGGGACCAGACGGTGTCCTGGCCTGCATCTTACACGAGCTTCATGACAGACGTAACCCTTACATTACAGCACTGTTCAATATCGGAGTTACTACAGGATATGTACACAAGGAATGGCATACAGCGACAGTGGTCCCACTCCACAGAGTTGGTGCCACAACGGACCACAGACAATATCACCCTATAAGCCTAACTAGCCTGTTCTGCAAAGCTATGGAGCGTATTGTCATGGGACTCATACACATAGACATCAGGAACCTACAGACACTGTGTCCTACACATTTCAGCGTTGTTGTGGGCAGATCTTGCCTCTTGAACCTGTTTGTATTCTTTAAATGGTTAACAGGTCCATCAACAAAGGGACGGTTGTCCACACAGCCTACCTGAACCTTGCAAAACACTTCTACACAATAACCCTCTGGGCCATTATGCATAGGCTCACCAGCGTTGATATGGACACATATCTCACACGATGGATTGCTACCTGGATCAGGGATAGCACCCACATGGTCAGAATTGCAGGTGCCATGTCTGACTCTACACCAGTTACACGTGGCATCCCACACAGCTCGGTCCTGGGACCTCTCTTGCTCAGTATATATTTGTCTGACGTACAGGCTACCACAGGGGGACTATGGCTGACCATGTTTGCACTTGACTGCAAACTGGGTGCCATAATCAACTCTCCAGCTACCACATGCATACTCAAACAAGGTCTCACAGAGATTGATGACTGGTGTCTGAGCCATGGCCTACAGATAAATGCCATTAGTTGCATAGTCATCCCCTTTGGGAATAACAACATGCCCACACATTACCACATAGGTAGTACTCCATTACATATGGTAGGAGTTGTTAGGGGTTTGGGGACATGACTTGTTCGTACTGTCGCCTTTCACAATCGCGTTGCCAAAGTGGTTGGACAGACCTTCTATACAGGCCACCTTATCCCATATGGTTTTACATCTAGATCAAGTGAGGTCATTGTGCCCCTATACTCATCACAACCATGCTTGGTTACAATGCCACATTTGGGGTGTACCTTACCCGACACCTGCAGCAACTGTACTGGCCACAGAAGTTCCTCACCAAGCAGATCTAGGGACTCACATGGATGCCCTGCACAGTTCAAATGCAGTAACTCCAGCTCTACTCAGTCACTTACCACCTACTCGGATATGATGTGTGCCTGTTGTTTACAGATATATCCAACCCAGAATTACTGGACATGCTGCACCTCAGGATATCCGACTCCCTTGGAGCTACACACTCCAGGGACCTCAGCACAGATGTTAATAGGACATGCTGGAGGGACAGATTCTTATCCCAGAGGCTCCCCTCACTCCGGATTGTAATCCCAGTTTCACATAGGCAGAGCCACCCACTGACCACCTACAGGAGACATCTTGATGACTGTATGGGTGATCGCATGTTTAAACCCTGGGATATCTTCTGCGTCCCTGCTAGACAGAGGCACACTAGCCTAAACGTACATGGGCTATCTTGTGTGACCTACTATTCACATGCACAGTGTAGTAATCTGACAGGGTTGCGAATGGCAAACACACTCTGGCTAGGCTTGTACATGCCCTAGGGCAGATAGCCTAGTATCGACCTCTGAACCTATGCTAATGTTTGGGAGGCACAATGTTTATTGCTGATACTGTTTGCAGGTCTTTATCATCTTTGCTTTACCAGTTTCTATGAACAACTTAGGTATCTGCAGAACATATTTGATTATGAAAGGATTCCATTATATTATATATGTGTCTGTTGTCGTATAACTGTGTACACAGGGTGGATTGCTGGATAGTGAAAGATTCTTGGATTAACACATGCAGCTGCCAAATATGTGTGGCCCACTGCTGTACTCAGACATTGCCTAAGTGTGTGAGCATGCCCAGTTCAGGCTTTCCGTGTTTTGTTGCCTGACATTTGTCTCATTTATTCAAGTGTGTGAGCATGCCCAGTGTGACCTTTCAGTATGTTGCTATCTGAGGTCCACTACATTTGTTGATGTGTGTGAACATGACCAATATTAACATTTAGACTGTGTGTGTTGGAAGTCGGGTTCTGTTCTTACTGCAGGACTCACCTTTGTGTCATAACTCAACAGGCATTATGCTGTGTCTGCAGGGTTTCCATGAGATACTTTGCATAGACTTATCAACATTCCTTCATACAGACTGACCGCTGCAATACTGTCATGGTTTAGTGGTTCAGTACGTTAACTATAGTGCACAGTATGCTGGGTTTGAGGCCCATCACTGCTTTATATTTTCATACTGAGCAGACCAGACTGCTTAAGGGCTAGTTAAGCAAATATGAGCATGTTGGCTTTTGTTCAGCTATGCCCTACAAAGACCAGGCTTGTCCAACATTGCTCAATATTCACCAACATTGCTGGACGTTGCCCAATATTACTCAACATTGACCACAATTGTGCTAGTTGGTGTGTGCGATTTTGTTTGCATATACTACATGGCGGTAAATGCTGTTTAGCATTGCTTTATATTGCTTAACACATGGCAATCATGCCTCAGGTGGTGCTGCAGGGCTGCCTATGTCGGATGCGCATACTACACTCCCTGTACATGTTTGAAAGCAGGTAGTGTCAACTTAGGCATTCCTTTTACTATATGTGCAAGTCAGAGAGAGGTATCATTTCCAGAGTTCCTACTGAGCCAGTGTATGTGCTATGCGTTGCCTCTTTGCCAAGGCCAAAACATACTGGGCATGCCTCCTTCTGCCTACTGGGGTAGGCTCAGGTTATTCCTCCTCCGAGTCACGCTCTGCCTGTGATGGCCTTGGCAATGGTGGGGGGATGTTTGGCCCAGGCCTATGCTGGTCCTGCTGCAGCTGTTTTCGCAGGATCATATTATGTGGCATAGCACATACTATGACAATTTGGGTACATGTAGTTGGTGAGTACTGCAAGGCTCCACCAGATGTGTCCAGGCACCGGAACCATGACTTGAGCAGCCCAAACACACGCTCGATTACATTACGTGTTTGTGCATGTGCCTCATTATGGCGTTCCTGTTCAGGTGTGTGTGCATTTCTGATGGGTGTCATCAGCCACGGCTGCAGTGCATAGCCAGCATCCCCCACTAGGTGACCATGTGGGATGTCCCCATTGGCAAATGTCTGGTACAGCTGCTTCAGATGCCAGATATGGGAATCATGGTAGCTTCCAGGGCAGCCAGCACAGACATTCAGTATTATACCCTGGGCATCACACATGACCTGGCAGTTGATGGAGGGGAAGCCCTTGTGGTTAAAGTAGACCCTACCCTGCTCGCCGGCTGGTGCTTTGATGCATATGTGCCTGCAGTCTATTGCACCCACTACCTCAGGGTATTCCGCTATTTACTGGAAGAGACGCATATTGCTGGCCAATACCTCACGGGAATTGGGGAAATATACATGATCACTGACATGTGCTGACATGGCATCCAGGAATTGGTGCAGTACCCTGGATGCTGATGCCTGTGATATCCCCATCATATCACTGGTTGGTCTCTGGAAGGTACCTGTTGCTAATATTCTTAGGCCAACACATACCTTGGTTTCCACTGGGATGGGTTCCCCTCTGTTGGTTCTGTGTGTGAGGCGTGGCCTGCATAGCTCAACAATTTGCTGCAGGAGGTCTCAGTCCACTCTATAGCACTCCACTATCTCCAGCTCATGTAGCCCCTAGTAGGTTACCCTGGGCCTCTACACTCTTCTCCGTCTCCTCACTGTGGGTTGTCCAGCAGCATTTCCATTGTCATCACCCTCAGCATGTTGCATATGTCGCCTTATAAAAGCAATGGCAGCCTTTAACATTTCTTTGTCTCAGTTAAGCTTTTTCAGTTTTCACTTCTATTAGCTTACTGCAGTGTCTGTTGTGAGAAACATAATGGACTGTTGTTTGCAGAGTTTTAAGTGCTAGGCTGGGCTGGGCTAGTGTACTGCCTGTGTAATTGCCTGATTCTGATTGTTTTCCCTGCTAGCTCTGCTAGTACTCCCTGGTAGCTTCCTACTATTTGTTGTGCTTCCTTTTTCCTTTCTGTTTCCTCAGGGGGGGGCAGCGCCGTGCACACAAGCGCAAACACGCTCACAGCAGCTCACATGCACGCACACATGCTTGCACAGACTAAAACTTGCTTATTCGGGTTAAAATGCATGCACACCAGCGCAGACGTGCTTACAACTCTTTGAACAGCCTTATACATGCTTACTCCGGTTTAAACGCGTGCACTCATGCTTACACGCGCACACTCTGTCTTACTCGGGTTTACAGCTGCGCACACGCACGCATACCCGCTCAGCAAGAAACTTTGGTGTTATCCACGGCATACACCTTCCATTTCTTCCCTTTACCTAGCCTACCTGTTGACACACCTTTTTCCATGATGTGTAAATGACAGCTAACACATGCCACTCTGCTCCAATGAGCTTCACTTCTTTCATACATACCCCACTCGTGATGTCACTTGTCTTCTACTCTGTTACTCCCCTTATCCTACTCCTACACTCCACTGACTGTGCTCGTTTTCTATGTAAACTGGTGATTCACTATCCTAACCCTCCTTTGCATAGGAGTGCCTACTAATGCTTGGTTACATCTCTTAAACTGAGCTTCCCCCCTTAGCAACCTCTACTCAGTGGCCATGTTGTCTTCAGCCTGCCATTCCCATGCATTGTACATTAACAATTTAAATAAGATCCACATTTGTGGGTTTTAATTTTTAGTTTTCTGTTTTTTTAGAGCGCAGCCCATTTGCGCGGCACTGCACTATGCTTAAACATCAGAAATTGGAGAAAAAAAAAATTATTTATTTTTAATATTGCATCGGGAAACATTGCCAATGGCCGTATATTTGGAAAATTGGCATGCTTCCTGCACTGGATGCAACCTTTATTTGGAGCTGTCAAGGCTCCATTTTGCTATTTGCAGAACAGTACTCAGTTGTCAACTGAGTAAATTTCTGCAAATAACACTGCTCTTACTCAGACAGGTTCGGGTTTCTTGAATCGCAAATCAGGTAGATTCAGGCTGTTCCTGGATCGCTTGTCGGACATGATGGCTGCATGGAGTCTTACTCTACTCTTAGACTCCATGCAAGCCATCGTGAATCCAGCCCAGAGTGTTACTCACAATCCATATCACTTGGCTTCTTAACTCATATTGCATTGCAGGTTTGTCCTTAAATACCCCAAAGTGAATTTGTATGGTGTTCATTTACCTTATTTGGAAAGCTAACAGATTTATTGAATTAGATTTGCTTTTTTTTTTTTTTTTTTTTGCCTGGAGGAGACAGATGAACATTTTCAGACCTACAACCCATTCATTTCTGCCCAAGTTGCCGAATTAGTTCCCCAGTAGAAAACAGCTGGATGATAGGGAGCAAAGCTGTCAAGTGAATCAGGGTCAAACCTCATCAGAATTAGTAACAAATCCAGAAATAATCTGGGACAATCAGAGACACTTTTTAAAATGTTAGTAATATTAACTTGAGATATTGATGGAATAAGAGAGTGTGACTTAATGTAAATTTTCTGAAGCAAAAGAAGTCTATACTTCAAACTATTGTCATTATTTACTAAGTATGATTTACCATGTTTCTCCAAAGGTCACCAGCTTTATAAGGGATTAATACCGGGCTAAAATATGAGTCAAAATTGGAGACATCTCTTAAAATCAGGTACAGTTGAGAGATGTGGTAGGAAATGGGTCAGAGTTTAGGTGTGATAGAGTGGCCCACCCCTTCCTTGGAACTCCTCCCATGCAGCGGCTCACTTCAGCTTCACTCAGTGCTGCCTCCTGCAGGAAGAGTGTCTCTGCACACTGGCTTCCCCAGTCAGTGCGCTTGCACAGAGGTGGAGTGTACTTGCCAAGCCCATACTCTATGCATTTGATAACCTGTTCTCCCTCTAGGTGTCACCCTAGCAGCAAGCTAGAGCTACCTACCTCCCCCCAGGATGGATAAGCCAGCAGAGGCCATTCACTCCAATCTTCTCCTCCCTGGCTGTTTCTGTTCCCAAACTACTAATCAAACTCAGGTCACCTGGATTGTTTTTAGAGCTTTAACCTTCTATTCCTCAAAGCTGAATCTTGCTGGTTATCCCAGATCATGATTATTTCATCATCATACCTGAGGAAGTAAAATATATATTATTACATTATTGTTATGATAAGCTTTACTAATATTAAGCATATCATATTAGTCTAGCATGCATGAGGATTCAGTATGTGATACCCAAGACTGTAATCAGTATGGAAATGAGAGAAAAATGATTAACACTGGAACCTAACTAAGGAAAGGGATGGCAGCAGTGTAAAAATGTTTAGCTCCGAAGGAAAAACTGTGATGCTGACATTTGCTATAGAAAATGTCATTCTAAGAATGCATATGTGTGTGTGAATGTGTGTGTGTGTTTGTGTATGCAAATGGATGCGCATATGTGTGTGTGCGTGTGTGCGTGTGTGTGTGTGTGTGTGTGTGTGTGTGTGTGTGTGTGTGTGTTTGTGTGTGTGTGTGTGTGTGTGTGTAAAAAATTACCTGCTTTTATCTCACAGTAGCTTAGTTGTAAGGAGGTCCTGTAATAAGGCATTATTAACAACAAGTAAAGTGTGGCCACTGTAAAACCTGTAGTTTTCAGTACAGGCAGTTTGTGTGTGGTGTCATCAGTGCCATGGCTTTTCTAGACAACCTACACACAGTTATGCAAGAGAAAACCTTTACAATGAATAGGCATGCAAGCATATGTCTGAGTACACAGTACTATATATATTCAGAACTGTACACAAATGCAAAACCTTCTGTCAGGTCCTTACATTAAATGACCATAGTAACATTTTGATAATGGTTCCATGTACCCATATTATAAATGTTAACTCTTCTACCTACAGTCATTGCTTACTGATTCCAGGTCATAATTTTATGCTTTCTTGTTCACACTGCAGTCTCACATGTGAATTACTTCCATAAACTTGGTCTACACAGCATGGTGAAGTCTTGCCAAGATACCAGCCAAAAGTCAGGGGACCGGTAGGGATCTTCCAAAATGGAGTAACAATCCAGAACAGTTATAGTACAGTACAATGACCAGTCAGCCATTAACTGTTATTAGGTGGGGTTCATAAAGAAATTTCTTTATGTACCTCTTTACCATAAGGAAATGCTAGGTGGCTAGAACAGCATATCAAGACAGGAAGCATTTATGAAGACTGATTCCTCACCATTGCATTGTACAATCACAACACACCTTTTATGTCGGACTGGACATTCTACTATCACATCTATTAATTCCTGCCCAGGTATGTGAGTGAGATGTGCTGAAAGCCTGAAATGCTTCTGATATCTGTTTTTATCTAGGCAATTATCAATCTTAAAATGATTTTATTGAACTGTATTATAAAATGAGTTTCTGTGCTGTTTTAAAGCATAACACTTTTTTTTCGTGTTCACACTGTGACTCTGCTTATTCATGTTTTATTTTGCTGTGTGGTGTTTTTAAATGCTTTATGGTTTGCAGAAAATATTGCGAAAGAATGTTTCCTTCTGAAATACTTAGCCTTATCACTCAGTACCGTATTACAACATTAGTCACATGTTGCTAGAATTATAATTTCTTCTTTGTGTTTAAAGTAGGAAAGGAATCAAAACTGTAAGCACCACCCACAGACTGATGATATGATCCCTCCTAGTTTCACAATCAGTGTTGGCTCTGCCCAGACTCCAACACATTTTCTGAAGCAGGAAGAGTGCTGCCCACAAAAGTTTCTGAGGATGTTGTTTTTTTGGTACCTCTTTATGCAGAGTTATGCAAGCTTAGTTGAAAACAAACGCCAGGACACAGTAATTAAAGTGAGTATGCTGAGCAGTCATTTTCATATCTCTTTAAATTGCATACACTTCCATAAAAATCCACTAAACCACTATTCCTGAAGCCATGAATTTGGCGTGTCCCGTGCTTTATCTTTATTAGATATTGCAGATTGTCTCTACAGTCATTCATTTATTATTTATACATATTTAGGGTTGCATGTAAATAATGTTAGGGCAGTAAGTGCACAATGTTAGGGCAGTAAGTATGTAATATTCATAGGTTCACACTAGGCTATATGTCTGCAAACTATGACAAGCCTGGCCAATGTAGCTGCTTCTCAAAATGCCAAAACACCAATAACAGTGATCCTATCAAAATCTTTCATCTGTGATTGCAATCTAACCCAATGCTAAGGAAAATCAAATATTCCCTGATCAAAGTCATGGAACACAGTCCCATAATAGCAACAGCAACACAACCACAACCAAACTCCATCCGTGAAAAAAAAGGGTACACAAGTTTACAAATGTGAAAGCCAAGGGTATAGCAGTGCTCAATGACGTTGCAGCAATCCGCTGCCTTCTTGCAAGTGCTACTGCAGCATGTTCTCTGCTAAATTTAGATTTCGTTTGTAACTGCAATTCTGAAATACTCTATAGGGTGAGATAGATAGACTTACCTTAGACTTACGTTAGCAAAAGGGAAAGACAGTCATGAAAGTCAAAAATTATAATCATCTACTAAACTAGGTTTTGAAACTTTAATTATTTATTCATTTAAGATTGTTAACCAGATTAGTTGACTGGTCCTCAGACCCTTTTCAGCTACGAACTGGGCCAAAAGGCAAAGACATTTACAATTGCATTCAATGATAAAAGTAATGCAAGCACATAGTGTACAATCCAGTTTCTGCATGATACATTTAGAGATCAAAGTAGTTCAAGCAGTTACATTACAAAGTTAATTTAAATAGAAATAAGTATCATACAATGCTTTCTGCACAATGCAGTTTAGTACAATATCATAACTGGTACAAGGAGAACATTTATATGTTTAGTATAAATGTATACACTAAGTATAGTGTAGATTCTGTAATGTAATAATAATACATTAAATGCAGACAATGTTGCAAAATCATAATACAGAAACAATAATGAGAATCTTGGTACAGTAACAATGACCAAAACACAAGATTTGACTTTGTAAATCAGTTGTCTTACAACTATAAAATCTTGATGTTACTTCACCTAATATTCAGTCACTTGGGACAGAGAAACCCAGATGTACAGTAAATATGTACTCCATTTAATGGGTATCAAAAAGTTGTGTCTGACATAATCTGAGACTCACACAACAAAGACTACAATTACACCTCCTCCACAAGACATCACTTCTTCCATGTACTGCAAATATTATTATTATCTATGAGTATCTGTGATTGTGCCCACAGAAACAATGCCACAAAATTAAAATCATGATATGGTAATTAATAGCATCTGTTCTCTTTTACACAAAATGGTGAGCTTTGTTTCTTCTGAACTGAAGCAACAACATTATTAATTATACAGAGTTTACTATTATCTGGAGGTCAGAGGAGGTAAATTAATGGAGGTGTACATGTGCCAGTGTTGGTCTTTATTATACTATACAGGGCATGGATGAGTTGTGTACAAAGCATGGGAAGAAATGCAGAAGTACATGTGCTTAGGCAAATGATCAACTGTCTAGTAAGTTCCTGAGTTTTTATGTAAATTAAATATGACTGCTACTCTTACTTCAGGAAAATAATTTGAAATGTTCATTGGAAGCACCACTAACAATTTAGTTTGCAGTAAGACATTTTAGGACTATACTCTCTCAAAAGTTGAGCATAAGTCATCAGGGGGCATAAAGATAACACATGCTGCTGTACGAACCCCTGCTTTCCTTTATTTCTTCATTTGATGCACCTAATTGCCACAAACAGTATTTCAATGACAAAGAATTGCCGATGGCTATATGCAGATGTTATTATTTGACAAAAGCAGGGCTGGAATTATGTAGTTAGGAGATATATTCTCTATATAGTTGCATAGTTGTACTGTGAACACTTCTCAAAAAAATTAGCTATAACTCTTAAAATAGAATGATCCATAAATTTATAGGCACTAAAATGCCTCATATACTCCAAAGGTCAATGGCTATACAATCTAGGCATAATTTATCAGTACGGCATACAACCTTTGCATGAAAGTGCTCGATGCTAGGATCAGAAAAAATCAGATGTGCACAAATCATAAACCTCCTATCCTAATGACATTAGCATGAAACAACAATGCATGATTAAGTTTTTTTCCTACCTACTCCATGCAGACGTATATGACATAGTGTAACTCATGTGAATGAGCAATCCAGCATGTCATGCTCAGCCCTGTTCCTGATAGATCTCAGGCATGTTGTACACCAGAAAAAAAGCTCTAATCAGCAGCCTACTATAGTCCCAGATGCCTACTGACAATTCTCCACTACGAGACACAATGCCTTGATTTTAGTATACATAACTGTGTAACAGTGGGACCTACAGCTACTTCTCTTCACTGTTGCACCTGTCCAGTATAGTTATTTCTGGTTGTCTTGCAAAAAGAAAAATGCATTCTATTAAATAAATAATTACAATACTGTTAATAAAACAAGATCAGACCTCACAGCAACTGTGAACATTAAGCCTTCATGCCATAAAATAGCTGTTCTTATTACATAAATTATTTTAAAAAATGTGTAGACTCGTATACCATTTTGTAAATTAGAAAACAATCCTTAAACAGTGCCTTAAAGGCTAAGGTTTTTATTATGGCTTAGCTGACATGCATTTGTGCATTCAAGTTTTGCTTCCTTTATTACTAAAACTTGTCAACACTATTCTTTTTATTTTTGGATGTTTTGCCCCATCTGCTGCTTGCCAGTTATAAGCAGTCAGTGATCAGTTAACCCATCCATTCCCCATAGGGCAAAAGAAGACCGTGATTATTATTTTTTTCCATGAGTCCCTAAGCCCACCCTTCAGGGCTGATGTAGGAGTCCACATTACTACTAGAGACTACTATGCCCTCCCCTTGCAAGTAAATGCTCTCATCCACATGCTAATGAGGCCTGCCATCACCAACTTGGTAAACCAAACCCACATCTCTGGTTATGTCTGTTTTGCCTGCAGGGCTCCACTTGCATGCACTGAACCAGCCACCCATCCACCAGCCTTTCTTCTCAGTGTCACCAGGCTGGCATTTGATGCGCACTCCAATCTTTCTCTGCTTGACTTTTCCAGCACCCAGGCTGCTAACCAAACTTGAGTCATCTTGGTTAAGGTTAGGGTTTTATCCCTCTATGTTACAGAGCCAGGTCCCATTATATTCTGTTCATATCTCCCTTCTCCACTTGTATAGGCTGATAAAACTTGGGGAAAATATATGATTGCTCTCCCATTTGGTTTGTGTTCATAAACATGTACTACTGATGCATTTCTTTCACTCATTCATATTCCAACAGCCTGATTTTACATTTCTCCATTGTTTTTCCCTAAAATAAATTATTAACAGACTTTACAACTTGCTAAATATATAGTAAACAACTTGTGTTACTGAAAACATATTCATAGGTACTTAATAGATATAAATACATTCTGAAAACATATTCATAGACATTTAATAGATATAATTTTATATTTATTTGATAACCAAATAAGTGAAATTACCTTTCTTGGATTATTTATGGCAAGAACCCAAGTAACATGCTCAAGAGAAAGAACAAGATGTGTGTGGACCATTTATTATAGCCAATCAATCAGCACGTTTCTGGAGTGTGGGAGGAAAGTTGGCTACCCAAAAAAGACCCAGACATGACTAGTCCATGCAGAATTCATGCAGACAGTGACTGAATCCTGTACCTTGCAAAAGTGAGGTAAATGTGCAAAATTGTTTATAATTTTTATAGCTGTGCATGGTGTCCAAGTCCATTTAAAACATTTCACAGTTTCCAGCACATGATTGTACTATTCGAAACATTGTGAATTCTCCCAACTATTTCATTTACATTGTTGTTACATTCAAATGCAAGCAACAGACAAATATCTGCCAGACTGTAAATATCTGATGCTGCCGACAGCAGTTTCCATTTACTGGGTATAGTATTTCTTATTACTCTACTATTACTAGAATGTGTCACTGTGAAAAAAGGAAAGTCACCCAGAATACCTTCATTATCTAGTCCCAGAATAATATTCCTCTAATCATTTAAGGATCAATTTAGTGAAACTCGTTTATGAAAAGGCAGACCAAAGAGGCAACTCAGTGAAGGTGCTATAATCTCCCCTGTGTTACAGACAGGGTACAAAAGATGCAACATCCTGTATGGAGACACATGGAGGCTAAATATGGCTTTGCCCCAACATAAAACAACACTTTTCATTGAATTACCCACTCTATTTATTAGTCTTGAAAGCGTGGGGTTCGCCTAAAAGTATATGCAACAAGGCTAACTATATGCTCTAAAAGCCACTGTAGTATTGTTTTACATATGGGATCTAGCTTGAGAATTTATTTCTCTCCTTTCACATATATGTATCTATCTTTCCTCATAACCTCATTTTTCAGCTTTATCTGACAACTTATGTAACTTGTTTTTCACACTGATATATGTAAATGGTTTTCCTGTCTTGTCAGTGCCATGTCTATACCTGCATAAACAGCTTTTACTCTGGACTTGTACACCACAGTGACCTGAATATGCTTGCCTGAAATGAGCAGAACCCTGTGATTTTGTACACCACACCAGGCATTTCACTTTGCAGAGCAATGACATCCATTGTAAGACATGTGATTCTTCTGCTAATGAATATTGCATTTCTCAGTACTGTGACCAAAATGCCAGCCATTCAGCATTTTCTGCTCACTGCAGACAGAAAATATGCTTTATACAAAACAAAAATAAGAAAATAGAAGGACAGCATTACACAGAAAGAATCTCCTATGGTTCTAGTGAGAAACAATGTAATATCACATTGCACAAGTCAAATACAGCTGACATTTTCAACTGAGGTCATAAACAAACCCCAGTCTCAGTGCTAGATAAAAACCCGTATCTGAGCTATTGGACCAGTGATTTGTTTTTGCCACTTAGTCTAAATGTATGATCAAGTATTTATCACCACTCTATGCATGTCAACAAATATTTATTACAACTTTACCTTCATCATAAAAGGATGGACTTGGTTTACACCAGGACAAAAAAAAAACTACATTTCATACAGTACAGTAACCATAATCAGTACACATTTACCTATTTAAAATCACTTCTGATAACCCTAAATACAACAAAAAGTCACATACAGTTAAAAAATAAACATTTTTTTTTAAACCATGCAAGCCATTATCACTACTACAATGCACCTCACACACACATATACACATACTGAAAACAAAAATCCAAAAAGAGCAATTGAAATCAATTCCCTAGATGAGTTCATACAGCTCAGAAAAAACATAAAAGACAACACTTAAGTTTTAAATAAGAAGAACATATAAACTACTTATATAATTTAGATAGAATAGCACACAGAATTATATCCATAATATTCATCAGTCCTGAAACAAAAATCACACCCTGCAAAAGAAAGAAATTAATGTATGTCTTTTTAAAGATGATTTAAGTGATATTAAGTCAATTGTTTAATTGCTTTGTATTTAGTATATTAAGTGCTTTAATTGGTTTGTTTGATATCTGAAGAAGGGGAGGCACAGACCTCTCCAAAAGCACTAATAAAATTTGAATTTTTTTTAACTATTTTGTCATCGCTCAGTTTTCCGCCCGCTTACATTGTTTTTCACTAGTTTGTTTTGCTTGTCGAAAGAAATGACCCTTCCTATTTAAAAGTCATTATACAATGACCCCCCCATTAATATTCCAAAATGCGCACACTGATTGGTCAGTGTGCCCATTGTAAATCAGACTTATACTAATGGAAAAAGGTCCGGTCGCCTGGACTTTTTCTATTAGTATTAAGTCTTTTTTTTTTTTTTTGTTACAGCAATGGAGAACAGAAGAGCTCCGTTGCTGTAATCTCACTATGTTAAATGGGTTTAACATAGCGAGATAGCGTAAAAAAAGCAATGGAGATCTTCCTTTCTTCGTTGCTTTTTTTAAAGCTGTCTCACTATGTTAAATGGATTTAATATAGTGAGACAGCTTTAAAACAGCAACGGAGAAAGGAAGATCTCCATTGCTTTTTTTAAAGCTATGTTAAACTCCTTTAATATAGCGAGACACTTTTTAAAAAGCAACGGAGATCTTGCTTTCTCCGTTGCTTCCACACACAGATCTGATGTACTGCATAAGCATACACATGCGCAGTAAATAATGTCATCGTATAATAGCAGTAACCCACTTCTGGGTGTGGGTAATGCTGGATTTACCCACGGTTGTCTTTGTTTGGCCACTCGGGCCTCATCCTCGTGACCAAACCTCACCAATCGTGGGTAAATCCAGCATTACCCACACCCAGGCGTGGGTTTTTGCTTAATTAAAATACAGGAAACATGGAAACTAGAAAATACATTTCAATCCCAACAATGGAAAACATGCCCCACCCAAATCATAAACTACAAATATAAGCCAAAAAGAAAGACCTGATGAGAAAATGTGTTTACAATACAATACAATATATTGAATTTAAAAATTCTTACCAATTCCTTTCTCTGTTCAGCACACTCAGTGACAACAAATGACAATTTATAAAAATGAAAAAAAAATATGGAACAGAAACAAACTTCCACATTTTCAAACTTCACTTACCTGACATCCAGTACCCATTTTACAATTATGTTTTACATAGTAATATAAGAATCATCTTGTTGGAAGACTCCCACAGATAACTCACATTCAGGAGACACCAGCCTGGTCTCTCAGGCACCTACAAGCATCACCACAATGCAATACCCATGCTGTCTAAAGCTCCAAATGCAAAACTCACAAATTCACCCTCTTAATGATTCCACCATGTAGCCAACTTTCCAGACCCACCTGATATCAAACAAACAATAAAGAAAATAATTGAAAAATTACACTGTAACTCTTCCATTCCCTCTACTTTCACTCAATGTCAACAAAACCAAAACTAAAGTGATAAAGTATAGCTGTGATGTTCACAACTGCTAACTTAAGCATATGCCACATCGGATTCACTAGACAATCTCGAAATACTGAAATGTCGAATTTCAGTATTTCGAGACTGAATACTCAAACACCCACATACCCAAACACCCAAAACTGTGAATAGCACAATTGTGACCAAACACATACACACACACACATACACACACACACCTACCTAACTACACTAAAGCAAACAAAACAACACACACAAACACATTATAACACACACACACACACACACACACACCTACCCAACCTATCAGCAGAAGGGCAAGCCCCCCCTGTCCCCCTCCATGTGGGGGGCTGTGCTCCTCACACCCCACCTACATATATATACTAACTCTGAGGTTGAACTAAACACACAAACACACAAAAAACACCACTACACACACTCACACACACTAAAATCCCTAGCCAATACCCTTACACAAACACCACTTACCTGAAACCCCAGATAAATCCACAAACCGCACTGCACGTCGTGAACGCGACACCACAATAGCAGATTCTACATTTCTGCATTCGACATAGTGCAGTTTCAAGTAACTGCACTTTTGAGTATTCAGTCTCAAAGTACTGAAATTTGACATTTCAGTACTCCAAGATTCTCTAGTGTATCCCCCACATCACAACTATCTTGTAATAAGGACATTGTCTGAACACATGCCTGTCAGCCTTTTAGCACAAAAAAAATCTGAACAAAAAGCCAAAAACAATGGGGAGACAAAGGCACAAATAGATTTAAAATATACTGCTCTTAAAAACTTAAAAAAAGTTCCTTGACTAACATGAACATGCATTTTCTAAGTAATATGAAGTCTAAAGCTCAAATGTCTGTCATTATTTAGTGACACCATTTTTCAATGATTTGCCAGAATTGTGTTTTGAGGAATGGACCAACAATATGAGGGAAAAAATATGGACACTCTGAGTTATTCTGTATAGCAGAAATGTATGTCTAAACTCTACTCAAGATTCGGAGGGCAGTCTTGCACTTTCTCACAAACTGGTAGCAGATAAAACATTATATGGTTGTTGTCCTTTTACTTTAGAAGTTTATACCAACAAACCTAAATAGCCTCCCTTTTGCAGCCATCTGTCAAACTTCAATGAATATTACTTTAACACGACCACCTGTGTATGTTGTCTAAAAAGAAGCCAGAACCTAAAGGCACTTGTCTTACTTGTTTGACTGAAGTCCTTGTACACTTACTGAAGATTAACATTTTAAGGTTACAGACTTCTCTGTCAGTGATACTAGGTCAGCAAAGGGTCTATGTTAAATAAACAAACACTTAAAATGTCGAGTACAACATACTCGAACACTTTTAAGTGAATGTTTATTTAACCGACAGCTCACAATGTCGCAAACCACAATGCGGAAAAGTTTTGTTTGGCCACCTACCCCTCCCAAGAGCTGTAGAACACTAAACCAACTAACATCAAGTTCACATATATCATAACAAAAAAAAAAAAAAAAAAAAAAGAAAAACATACCGTAATGGTATAATACATAACTGCTCCCCCACACCCCCCCCCACTTAAATATACCAACTCCGAAATTGCACTTCAGTGCAGAAAAGGGAAATTCTCCCATTCTGCACCATACAGCTCTATTAGCAGTAGCTTACATGATGTAATACGTCACATATTTCAGTGCTAGCCAAATAAAATGTTTCAGAACTCCGATGTTCATCGTGTTTCACTGTTGCAGTCATGACTGTAGGGTTCTCCCCTGCCGGCAGGCAGTCTGCGGTCGGCCAGAATCCCAAAGTCTGGGTCCGGCGTCGGCTGTTCAGCCATGCTCCCTGACGTCAGAGTGCCAGAAGTACAAAGCTGACAGCCAACGCCATGTTCTCCAGTCTTTCTTGCCATGCGGTGATAGCAGTTCGCAAGTGCCGGTCGGCTGACTCCTGACAATCTTTTCTGAACAAACTTCAGTCCGAAGACTTTCTTCTCCTACTCAAAGCTAAGTACCCCGTTGGGGAAACCTTTTTCTTGCTCCAGTCCATGACTGCAACAGTGAAGACACTCGAACATCTACATTTATGGTAAGTGTACACAACTGTACTTTTTCTGACATGGCGATCTGTCGATTAAATAAACGTTTGCTTAAAAGTGTTTGAGTATCTTGTACTCAACATTTTAAGCATTAGTTTATTTAACATAGACCCTAAGAAAATTGGTGTAACTAAGGAAATGAGTTTTTGAGGTATGATACAGCACTGGAATTGTCTAAACATAGTAAAGCCTTGCTGAGTCTAATTATGGTGGCTGCCAAAAAAGCAAGTACTAGAAAATGGAAATCAAAATCTAAACAGTTGTACTAGAAGTAGTAAATACAGTAACACAGATACAACAACTGAAATTTGGATCTTTAGAAAAGAGTAGGAGAAAATTACATAGAAAACAGAAGGAATTGTGGGAGCAATGCATGCAGAAGAGGAACAAGGTTTAAAAGAAGGTAGGATTTGAATGAAATATGTAATGTTTGATTGACAATGATTTGGTAGATTATAAGTGATGTATAATGTTTGCAAATAAATTATGTCAAATTATGTCAATGTGGTTTGTGATGTATAATGTTTGCAACTAAAATTATGTCAATATGGTTTGTTTTCATTTATATAAATGTATGATTGCCTATGTCATACATGATAATTTAATAAAGATGTTTCTTGTTTAAAAAAAACATTTTCAGGCAGTTTCAGCATAGGTTTTATTTTTGAATTAGCATTTGTATATCTGGATGCCATCTTCATTTCATTTACACTGCCTCTGATATCTTATTATGCATATTGTTTGCGCACATGTGGATGCACTAATTCAGGAAGGTGCTTTTATCTAAACTGATCATTGCTTGTACCATCCCTTATATTTCTGCCTATGTTCTTCTATATGTGAATCATTACTCTGCTTTACTCTGTAATCAGCCCATTTACAAAGTTGGGAAAAAATAAATATATGAATGTCAGTTTTAGGTGAGTGGTAATATCTTTTTGATGGCTGTATTTAGACTATTTCCAGCCAAGACATACAGTTATTTACTAGTCTTGCAGTACAGATGTTATCAAATGCTACACTTAGAGTGAACATCTTTCTATGGAGATTCTGCAGTGAATAGTAAAGTGCTGTCTAGTCAGGGCTACCTGGCTACAACCTGACAAAAGAAACTAGTTGAAGCCTCAAGTAGACTAAAATAATAATCATAATTTTTGCAAGTTGGGGTCCTGCACCCTCCATGTGGGTGGCTTTGCTCCCCACACCCCACTTGCTTAAATATACCAACTCAATAGTCATGCAAGCATACAAAAAATGCAATACCCACAAACTCTGAATCACTGCTGGTGTACTTATATAAATCTAATAAATAGCAACTTTCAATGACAAAAACAATCGACCAGTTGCAACTCATGAAACTGTACTTGGAAGAGTTGCAATCTCATCTTCTTTAAGCTTGACGTAGGGTAGAGAAAGTTTCAACTGAATTTGTGATTAATTATCTGTTTGAATCTGATAGCCCCATTCCTGAATGAATCTTCATACATGGAAAGTGTCATTTAGCATTAGGATAGTTGTGCATGAGTTACAACCAGCAAAGTGAGATACATTACAGAATGAGTGGATGAAACAGGAGGGCTTATGTACGGTACAGATCCATATACATTGGTCAGTGCATACAGGGATACAGGCATCTTAATCTCACCTGTAGTGTCTATACCACATTCTGCTACTTTACAAAAACATGTCCTTGTGATCGAGTGCTTTGAAAACAAAGTGGGTATGCAGCCCCTTTTCCAGAAACGTGGAGATCTCAACACAGATGCAGAGCAAGATAAAATGGCCAACGTGTAGTAACCATAAAGTAAAATGATAAAAGTTCACATTCAAAGAAAAAATACCAAGTATGAAGCTTTTATTAAAATTACAAATTAATAAATGATAAGTGCTTTTTGTTCTTTTTGAGAAATAAGAACATCTTCACACCTGTTCTTAATAAATGAGAAAATGTCAAGTTACACGTTCTGGAGACATCAAATGGTGAAACATCAAAACATAATTCCACACTAGCAGAGGAAGGATTCAGTTTCTGAATGGACCATGAAAGATTCGGGCAGAGGATAAGGGGATAATCATTCACAAGTCTGTTGTACAACTGAAGTCACAGTTATAAGAATGGTGTGAGTTTCAAACAACTTTAGCACTAGATGAGGCCACGTGAAAGACAATAATCCTAAATTAGAAGAGCAGACAGCTGAGCAACTGCAAGAAAAACTGATCACACATCTCAGTAGAATACAAGTCACGAAGCCTTTAGTGTCCAAGAGTAGAAGGGACTGTTAATCAAGTTGGGAGAAAAACAGTTAGCAGACACAGAGGTGTTTGACAGATTAAAGTAAAAACACTCTTTTATGGTTTCTTTTCACTATAATAAGTCCAAGATGACATTATCTTTGAAAACTCTTCTTACTATGATGTATACAGGAGAGTAGGAGGCAAAGCTTCCAGTATCAGGGGATACCAGGGGACTGCAGACTCATATATCCAGGAGGGTTGTATGTTTTCTGAGCTCATTGGCTAGTTTTGATGTTGTACATCTTATAATCTTTCTACACATTAGTGTTTACACTTAATATCGAACACTTGTGCTTCAAACATTTGTCATGCAGCCAATTAAGTTTGCTTTTCCAGCTAGTCTTCACTGTACCACGCCTGCACTCACTGTAATCCACGTACTGCAGACAGGCTTCTGGACAGAAAGAAATCTGTGTCAGTTTAATACTTGTTCAGAATGTTATGACCACAAATGTTAGAAAAAAAACTATTCTTCTGTTCTCTGAAAATCGTTCATTCATAACCTTCATTTTTTTGCCATAACTTTTCCAAAAGCTTGAAAAATAGGGAAGAATGTGTATCATTATCATTTTATCATGTTTTATTTTCAGCATGGTGGCCAAGTCTCCTAATGCCAAACTTGCATACCATAGGGACTTTTCTTGCATTGCTGGCCCATTGACACAGTGACAGGATGTCCATCTGTGTTGCCAGTGATCTGTGGCTTAGTAGCTTGGATAATTAAAGGCTGGAAAGAGGAAAATGATTAGCTGATCCCTTCTTGTCTTTTTTTGGGGGGGTCAGGAAGAATCAAATTTGAGGTGACTCTCAGCATAAGATGGATGTTAAACCTTCAATGCACATGCTGTCAAGGGCAGTGCATCATAGAGAGAATCATGGAAATAACATGGGAGGGAACATTGCATGCTAACACCCTGTGCATCTCCTCCGTGCATCTTTTTTAAACACCTTTATTAAATTATCACTTGTGACATAGGCACATTTACATTTATATAAAAGTAATCAAACTGTATTAACAAATTAAAATTAACAAACATTATACTTCCCATATATTGCTATATATCAGATAACCGAAGCAGCATTTCATAAATTATTCAATTCCTGACCCCTTTTTTAAACAAGAAACATCCTCATTAAACCATCATTTATGATGTAACCAATCATACATTTATATAAATATAAACAAACCACACCAACACAATCTTAGTTCCAAGCATTTTACATCACAAATCATACTGACACACCCCCAGTTGAAAGCCATAGATCACTTATAATCTACCCAATCATTTTCAGTCAAATATTACATAGCTCACTTAAGTCCTGTCTTCTTTTAAATCTCATTCCTCCCCTGTATGTATTGTTCCCACAAGTCCCATTTTTACCTATGTAGTTTGCTCCTACCTTTTTCTAAAGATCTCATTTCCAGCTGTTTTATCTCTGTTACTATATTCACTTCTTCTAATATAGTTAGCTTAGATTTTGATTTCCATTTTCTAGTAATTGCTTTTTTTTTGGCAGCCACCATAATTAGAGACAGACTGCAAGGCCTTACCATGTCTAGGCAATTCTGATTCTGTATCTTACCTCAGAAAAATCATCTCTCTTGTCATAACAATCTGTCCATCCAGCATCTCCCACAGTACACCCCGCAGGAAATCCTTAAAGTCCGCCAACTCACTGTTGTCCCCGAAAATATGTTCCCAATTATCTCTTTCTTCGCCATCACACCTCCAACATTTGCTGTCTACCTGAGAAAAAATTCTCTGGAGTCTACTCGGGGTATAAAAATATCTGTGTAAACATTTCCAAGCAAAAATCCTAAATCTTCTAGATTTTGTTGCATATTTAGGAGACATACATATATCCTCCCATTGTTTCTTTGTGAATTGCTTATCTATTCTCTCTTCCCAATGCTTTCTAAACTCTTCTGCTTGATTCTTATAGTGAGCATGCAATATTTTATATGTTCTACTAATTATTACTTTTTTAATAGTAGTTTCTGTTCTAGATTCTACTAAAAACTCTACCAGTACTGGTCTTTTGTTTAGAACCCCCTTATTTCTTTCTCTTCGCCTATACTCTGATATCAATCGTTGATATGGAAGACAATCCCTGACCTGCAGTCCAAATAAATTCTTGGCATCTTCCCATTCTATCATATTTCCCTCTCTAGTTATTTGCTCCCAGTGCATTGGTTCCTTTGCCAGTTTTCTCCAATAAATTCCAGCCCCCTCTTGCCTATTGTCTGTATTCCTAATTACAGTCATCCCTATCTGTACATCTTGTGCTTTCCCTAAGAACCTGAAAAGAACTACAAACATTAAAATAGGGCATCACCACACAGTAGCCTTCCTGTGTAAAGCCTGACACACATGACATAATATGGGAAATAAGCATGTTTAAGTGGTATTCCTTGAATGGAGCATGCAAGGTTCAAAGCACCTGACACAAAGTAATCCGAGGCAGTGTTATAGTATTGCAACATGAGATCTTGGACTGTACTGAGAGTTGGGCCAGCTGCTAAAACAGTACTTAAAATACGGAGTGAGTCTTGCAGAATATTTTTATGTGGGATTTCTCATAACATGGATGAAAGGTTTACACAGGAGCACTCTGATGTATTGCTTTCAAGCCAAAAACACTCTGCTAAAAGTTGAGGAAATAGCAGAATGGGTATGATATCTGCACTATGATTCTGTAGAGGTCCAGCAGGGTAATAATAATATATTTCCAATAGTATAATTTAGACTGTCTTAGCTGTGGAAACAGAAAAGAGCATTTCATGTGCCGGGACACTATTGCATTTCATTGTGGGTGCAAATACACAGCAAAAGCAAAGTAGGTAACCAGACTTCTTGCAGTTGTTGTTGTTGTGTCTTTCGGCTTTTCCCGGTTAGGGGTCGCCACAGCGGAACTCCGGTCTGCTAATGATTGGCAGTAGATATTTACGTGCCGAGTTGCCAGCTCTGACGCACAAGTGGTTCTTAAAAATCTTCTCGCACCTTTGAAAGATTAGGAAATAGAAATCACATGCAATATGTATCTTTTAGGGAATGCTAAGTTAAAATCAGTTTTCATTGTATCTAGGGCTTTCTTTTTTCAAGTTACATACTATTCCCTAAAGACAAAACCTCTGTATCTAAGAAACCTAAATAGTCTCATCTGGTTCAGAACCAAAACCTCAAGTTCCAAGCTCATAATAACCACCAATGACTCATATTGCTTATGAGAATTGCAGAGTTCATTGCCAACTTCAAAAATGTCATATCTAACTGAATTTTCACCTTCACTTGTATAAGATGGAGGAGTCACCTGATACAGTTTTTTCTTCCCTCATATTTTACCTTTGCAAGCTTGGGCCTTACGCATTGCCCCCATTTTGACTTTAATTTTTATCATACATCTGAGAAACCATTACTCTGTGCCAACAGCTAGCTGTGTAAATGTATAAGCTATAGTCATTGATGTAACCAGAAAGGAAATGGGAATAGATCATACAGGGCGATAGACTCAGTAAAGCTGTTAACTTATTGGATTTATTATTTACAGCAAGATGTTTCCCGCAAAATGTTAAGAACTGCTATGTCATCGATAAATATTGAACACTTAATCACTGACGAAGATGATGTTCTGGTGACTGGATCAGCTAACTTCTCATTTGGCTGAAACTCAGATGGCCTGCAAATACAAGAACCATTTTTACATAGCAAGCTTTTCTCACTGCACCTGTTATTGATACATTTCCAGCTCCCAAGGTTACACAAAAACATAGTTTTGGCCATTATATTCACAGTCGAGTAAGGAGATGTTTGACCATGTTGCAGTTTATTATTAGGAAAACTGTGTTGTTATGATTTGATATTGTTGCTGAATAATGTAAGTGAATGTAAAACTGGGATTGTTACAGGCTCTGAAGATTAGCATTACAAGCAACTGCTTTATGTACCATATAGAATAAGAGCAAACAGATGGAAAATTGTTTTTATATTAGACATGTCACTGATAAGAAATGACTGCAAAGGTTAAAAGCCCATTTGTGGGCACTAGCAATGCAGCTGTTTATCATTTTAATATTAAATCACAAAACACATTAAACTTGTTATACATTGCACCAAGAAAAGAACATTCCAGAATGAACAGAACATTCTAGAAACCCTTTTATATAAAAATTCAGAAGCTCCTTCAGATAAAACTTAGACATTTTTTTAACAACTGGGGCCGTAGCTGCCATAAATGATATATATATTTATATATATATATATATATATATATATATATATATATATATATATATATATAAGCAATGATAGTATATGTACAAGTTTTTCCCTTAAATCTCATTATCCCTATTCTCTGTAAGGGAAGTGCTCATGTATACACACTTGAATACCATATTTACATACAAAACACACCATTAACGTATATAAAATGTTTTGCTTCACATACATTTTCTTAAACTGACATTTCACTGTATCATATGCCATCTAAAATGGTATTGTCTAATTTTCTTGGGTGCCGAAAGACAGGGTACATTTTTGGCTAGGCTTATATAGGCCCTAGGGCCAATAGCCTAGTACCTACCTGTGAACCTATGAACCTATGTAAATGTCCTCATCTTTATATGTTTATAATATCTAAGTAGCATTACTTTCTCTTTAAATGAGAACAATAATTCAAGTATGTACCAGAAATAACAAATATGTAAAAACCTACACAGTAACACTGTACTGCAGACTGGCAGATAAGTATGCTATCTGAACTGTTAACAAACTGCAAGTACATTTCTTGTTACTGGAACTTTTTCTCCCCAGGTTTCCACTAAAAAAATGACCATTGTTCATTCTTAGCAATTCGGTCAACCAAAGATAAACAGACAGACAACTTGTACTTTGCTTTCAGAAAAATTATTCATTTTCTGTTCATATACTTATTTATGTTTTAATTGGAGTAGAGCAGTGATTCCCATGAACCTTTTTCAGAACCAGCATGGGATTACAGTCTGGTTAAGTGACTTACTCAGAGACACACAGTAAAGCAAATGCAGGCTGATTACCTCATACCCCCAAGAAGCATCTCATTAACAGCTCATATAGCCTTTATCATCTGCATGACATATAATGGAATAATGACAGCAGATGGAGAAGAAGAGGAATGGGTTTCCTGAAGACCACATAACAAGCAAGTGGCATTGTCATTGTCCCTGATGTTACTACAGTCCTGCTTTACATGTTAGATCTTCCATCACAAATGAGCTCATCATCAAGGAGATGATGTCATTTACTCATGTCAGGAATAAGGTAGTAACTGCAGATGGCTGCCTAATAATGCCTGTGTGCTCACACTGTCATTACCCAGTATCATTACTTGCAAGTTCCACTTGCTGTGCTTGATAACCAAATAAGTATAGTTGGGTTAGCTGAAGGGCAGGCAAACCCTTCCATTCTGAAAAGCATTTATAACTAAAAGAAAGGAATTATGGTTGACCCTAAGCAATTCGGGGCTCACATGTGCTGGGTCTCTTTAGATACCCTGCAGTGCTCATACAAAGAAAACATAGTTTTCAAACACAGTGAACTGCCATTGAACGATGGCAAACATTTAAACACCTGTCTGGAGCAGTTTAACCCAGACTCTGTGTTTGTAAAAAGGTGACAACTTAGTAGTTCAGACATCTAAACTGATAACTGAAAAAGAAACCAGTCTCATCTATAACTACACCATACTACATAAGTCCATGTTAACAACCTCATTCAGAAACAGGCTGAGAACATTGACAGAATTTCTAAATCCAAAATCTGTAGAGTGGAACACTCAAAATATGCAGAAAACATACATGTAGTCTATAAAACTACTTTTCATTGTGCTGTGGAATTCTCTTTGTGACTTATGTGAAGAATGAGACAGTATGGAATTAACAAAATAGGTTGCCAAAGGAAATAATTAATACTGTAAATAAGAAAATGTCATTCAGAAATCCGAACATAATTGTGCAAAAATGGTTTCACCTCTTCATATAAATATAACATTTCTAATAAATACACGCAAGACGAAACATAAGTTCATTGGTACTTTAAAATGAGAAAAGACTGAGCAAACTGTGCAATGCAGGCCTACATACTGTAAAAGATATGCAGAATTAGGCCAACCAGTGCTCTCTTATTATAGTAATAATAATAATAATAATAATAATAATATCTGATTTGTAATGCTCCCAGAACAAATGGCAGTCAATATGGAGTGAATAAGAAATGGATGGATAATGAAATCAGATTCAAGAAAGGAACAAAAGAGAAACTAGAAAGGGGACTTATAAATGAGAAAATCAAAGACGAGGATGAAACTGTGAAGTTACGAATGGATACAGTACCACGGCAGTTTCAAAACTGGGTGGCAAAGCATGCTGGATAGTGAATAGGTGGCACATGGAAAAATATAGCTGCAAGCTCTAACAGAAAGAAAGGGGAAAAGAGGTGCACGTCGCAAATAAAATGTCAAAACTTACCCAGGTCACCAGTGGACTGAACATAAACTCTTCCAGGATTTCACCGAGATATTCATCCATTTTCATTGGTAAGAGCAATTCCACTGTTAAAAACTAAATCCACAGTTTGGAGCCAGTGCTACTTTTTTGATGAGTAAACCAGACAGAAGCTCATTTAATCTACAGCAATTCAAAAATCTTCTCACAAAGTTCCTTTGTAGGATCAGTCATAGCTACTCTTGCGTGTTTAAACATTATTCAAAGCAAAGATATTTTTTCATATTAAGATATTGCATTTCTCTTCTAAAGCATACATGGTCAGTGCAAATTAAAATGTCTCCTGAAACAAAATCAGTCTTGTATACTAAATTCCGGGTTTGTTTTCTTTTTTTTTTTCTTTGTGAGAGGGAGGACAGTTGCTTCTGCAATTTTTACCACAAGTTGTTGAAACTATAATCAGTAGAAAAGAAAGCCTAACATCATTAAAAAGCAAACAGCGCCCTCTGGCAGCCAGCCAGAACTGGAATTTTTCTTCCTCTTAAAAATATTTTTTTATGACTACTTTGTGGATGGTGTTCATTTGTTCTTTAATGTTAGTATATGTAAAATGGTTCTAGTCTAGCTGCATAGTTCACAGCTGTGACAAGTACATATCTTTTTTTTTTTTTTTAAGAAATACCAAACATAAAATAAGATTTAAAACAAAGGTCTTCACAGGTTTAGAGCTTGATTCATTCCTCTGGTTATTGGCTAGGCCTGTAATAGTCTGCAGAGTATTTGCCTAGTATTTACTTATTAACCGATAATAGGTAGACATTCTGAAAGCTGCAATTCTACAATCACAAAAACAAAAAGAATAAAATTCAGCAGAAAATTAGAGTTCAGGCACAAAAAAGGCACCAAGGTAATAAAATATTTTGATAACGAGGTGTAATACACAATCAGGTATGGTTCCAAAGGCTGAGAGTAGACAGGCAGAAGTGCATCTCTCAGAAAGTTCTAGTTTGTAACACACTATAGACAGCAACAAAACAGACAAAATAAGATCTTTGAGAACCTTCCTAAGATCATATCAATCTTCTCACAGTATGACATTAGAGGCACCCTAAAGGAGAAGAAACAACCTGAAAAGAATCCATTCTTATGACATAATAAAAATCAACTGCCAATCATTAGCGGACCGGCGTTCCACTGTGGTGACCCCTAACCAGGAAAAGCCGAAAGAATTAGAAATAAAGGAAGTTGGGAGCAAGGAGTTTCAATACCTATTTTGTACCACGGGTGAACATTACAGACATCAAACTGTTATGAATGACAAAATTGCAGGGGGAAAGTTTACAAATGTCACTGTTCATCTACGTACCAATAACTGAATTAGAAAAGAGATAAGGGCAGTCTGAAGGAATGGGGGGGGATCACTAGAATACCAGGTAGTTTTAGCTGAGATGCTGCCTAAACATGGAATGTGTGAGGATAGGATTCTTGGGACTGTGGAATTCAAATTTTGGGTGGACACCTAGTCAGCTCTGTGGCATAGAGGGATAAAGCCCTGACTGTGGGTCAGGTGACCTGAGTTTGATTATCGGATTAGGTGCCTATAGGAAATGACAGGAGAAAATGGGAGTGGGCAGCTGCTGCTGGCTTGCCAATCCTATGGAGAAAGAGGTAGTTCTGACCTGCCACACAGGTGATACCTAGGGGATTTGAACCTAATGATCCTATGCTGAATACATTGGCATCTGTAAGCCAAAGGGAACTCGGAAAACAGGGACATGCTATCCTTTAGAAAAAAGAATAATATAGTTTAGAAGAACTCAATAGACCATTCTACTAGACTAACTCAGACTGGCAAAGGTGCATGTGCGTACATTAAACCACACTTTTATACTCCATAAAAATTCCACTAAAGTGTAAGTCTGAAATTTAGTTGTAGGAACTATAACTCTACAGCAGATATGGTATCTGAGAATTATTGCATGGTACCACTCCACTAGTCACAGCTATGAACAACTTGTTAGTCTCCTTAAAGACAGTGAGTAAATCCACTGTAACATGCCTTCTGCTTTATGGTAGTTTTTAAACTATCCTATAATACAGTGGTTTACTAATATTGGCATTTCACACTATGAAGATAGCTTAGAAATTTTGCATAATTGTTTTGCTCAATTAGTTCTCACCCCTACCCATGATATATTTGATCTCTTGACCTGTAACTACTACAGTAATGTGTTTCTGATATTCATATTAGTTCCTATCCAAGGAAATTAGACTATTACTCCATACTATTTAAAATAGTATGATTTTTTTGCCAAAAATTAGACTACACTCTATAAAGAATTTGATCATCCTGTTTATAACAGCAGTTGTAATACTGGATGCCCATGAGTGGGGATTCTTTAATCTGGTAGTCAGAACAGAAGATTAAGGAAAGGAGCAGTTAAGACATTGCTTCCTGTAACCTGGAGTTTGATTCCTTCTGCCTCTATTTAGCTAGTTTGAGACTCTGAATGGGTCTCTTAGTAGATAGTGTTCTGTGACATCTGGGCTAGGCTCCTCATTAGTCTCCTGGGCTACATCCTCAGTACCTTCCTATGAGTCCACTTTATCTGTGAAACACTGTTCGCTGTTTAGCTTTCACCATGTGTGTGTGTGATAGCTATGAAATAATATTGCTACTATCCACCCCTATGACTTCACTTAAGTGAAATACAGTACAAGTAAAGGTGGCATTTTCAATATCTGTAATAAGGTTTGTATTCTTGCTATTCTGCTTAATAAAAATCAAAGAGAAATAACTCACTTGCAGGCATAGCTTGAATTGTAGTAATAATTTTTATTTTACATTTTTATTTTACATTTGTTGACCGGGCTGGTCTAGCTGGATACATGTCCATTTTCAGTAGAGGCCCGGGGAGAAAAGCTCCACATAGAGATACATAATAGTACAATTACATAAAAGAAGTTATACAGTGTTAAGAAAAAATATTTAGGAAATGTAAAATAGTACAGTGAAAACGAAAATCGAAACCACCCCCCCCTTTTTTTTTTTTTGTTATGGTATTCCAGTTCATAGGTTACAGTGATAATTTATGCATAAAATGCTTATAATTAGTGTACGTAGGATAGATTGTAAATATTTCATATGAAGACATGAAGGAAGGGAGGGAATGAGTTAGGGGGAGAAGAAATTAGCCAGGGTTAGTGCAGGTGCATAGCCAGTGATTATTGAGATGTGATTTTAGATGTTTTTAAAAAGTGGGAGAGAAGTCTGAGCTGTGATTTCGGTCGGAAGTTTATTCCATAATTTTCCTACAGAGTTTGAGAACAAGGAGTCACCTGCTGAGTTGTTTGATTTAGTAGTGTTAATCAGTAGTTTGTTTGAGGAACGTAAATTTTTGAGGTTGTTATATGGTATAATAAGGCTAGAGAGTATAGGAGTGTTGTTAGGTTGATACAGGGTCTTGTGGGCTAAAGTAAGTTGGTAAGATTGAAGCTGGTTAGGGAGTTCAAGCCAGTTTAAGTGTTTAAGATTTAAGCAGTGGTGGGTTCTGAAAGGGGAGCCTGTAGCAAATCTAGCAATATTATTGTAGGAAGTTGCTAGTTTCTTGAGGTTGTTTTTGGAGATATTAGTATATATGGGAGCAGCATAGAGCAGAGTGGATAAAGGTGAGTTCGAGCTATGGCAGACCTAGCTTCTGGAGAAAGATAGTTTTGATGATAGAGAGATCCTAGTTTCTTATTAATTAATTTTATTGTATTGTTTATGTGTGTCTCGAAGTTTAGGTTGTTGTCAATTGTTATACCTAGCAATTTAGTGGTAGGGTCAGGTGAGATAAGGGTACCATTATTAGAAATAAGATTTATTTGTACAGGGGAAGACTTTTGGGTTGGGGTGAAAAGTAGCAATTTAGTTTTTTTGGGATTTAGAAGAAGGCAACGGTAGGAGAACCATTGTTCAACAGTTTTAAATGCTTTTTGAGTAATTGACTGAAGTTCGGTTGGTGAGGAGGCAGAGCAGATTAATGTAGAGTCATCTGCGTACTGAATGCAGGTGGAGTATGGGATTTCAGATTGCAGGTAATTTATGAAGATAGAAAATAAAAGTGGGCCTAAAATAGAGCCCTGTGGAATGCCGAGGGAGATTGGGCGGTGATTGGATAGTTCATTTTGCCAGAGTACGGCCTGCTGATGATTGCCAAGGTAAGATGTAAACCATTTTAAAGATAGAGAATCCAAAGAGAGAGACTTAAGGGTGTGGAGAAGAAGTTGATGGTTGACCATATCAAAAGCTTTGGATAGGTCAATGAAAACTGCGGATGATAGTCTATTGTTATTACGGTTGTTGTTGATATAGTTTGTGAATGATAGTAGGGCAGTGGTAGTACTATGAAAAGGTCTAAAGCCATGTTGGCAGTTGGCAAGTAGGTTATTTTTAAGAAGGTGATTGAGTATCTGCTTGTGAATGCATTTTTCCAAAATTTTAGCTATAGGGGATAGTAAAGCTATGGGACGATAGTTGGAGAAGTCATTGGAAATTCCACCTTTATGTAATGGGATAATATGTGAGATTTTCCAGATTGATGGTACTTCACCTTCTTTTATAGATCTGTTTATCAGAATGGAAATCAGGTAGGCTAGGGCTTTAGCACCTTTTTGCAAGAATTCTGCTGGGAGTTTATCTGCAGATGGGGAGGTTGGTTTTAACTTTTGGAGAAGGGAGGAGATGTAAGAAGTGGATACTGGTTGGGGATGAAATTGTGGTGGTGGATTATGGGAAGATGTGGGCAAGTTAGATATATCAGGTGATAGGTGGCTAGCTAGAGTTTGAATGGTTTCTGTGAAAACAGAGTTGAAGGCATTGGCAGTTTCTTTTGGATTATTGGGGTTAGATCCTTGGGGACTGGGTGTGATTGATTGGCCTGGGTAGAGAAGATTATTAATACTAGCCCAGAATTTTTTAGGTTGTCTGGTAGAGGATTGTTGTAATTGTAGATAGTAATTCTTTTTATCTAGCAGGATGGCTCTTTTAGTACTGTTTCTGTGTTCTCTAAAGGTTTGATGGTCTGACGGATTCTTAGAAGTCCGCCATTTTGCCCAATATTTATTTCTAAGTAGGATTTTCTGTTTAGTAGTAATAGTAAGCCATGGGGCTGGTTTAGCTATGATTCTGATAGAACAGGTTGGAGCATGATGATCCAGGATAGCCAAGAATGTAGAATTAAATATTCCACGGCATTGTTGAGAGGGAGAGTTTTTAGCGGAGACCAATTACATTGATTAAGTTCTGCTTGGAAAAGTTCTAGGTTGAAATGCTTTTTTGAGCGTATTGTTCGGAAAGTGTTTGGGAATGTTATGTTGGTTTTATGTCTAATAATATATGTCAGACAATGGTCGCTAAGGTCATCAGGAAGGATGCCTGTTGTGTAGGTTTGCTGTGGGGTATTAGTTAGTATCCAGTCTAAGGTGGTTGCTTTGTTATTGATTTTATTGGTTCTGGTATGGTGATTAATTAGTTGTGAGTAGCCATACAGGTTAATGTGGGTGGTGGGATTTATATTTGTGCAAGAGTTCCAGTCAATGTTAAAGTCCCCAAGAATAATGGTTTCTTGTGGGATATTACTAGTGAGCCAGCTAAGAATGTCTTCTAATATATTGCAGTTGTTCCCAGGGGGAAGATAGACACAGATGATATTTATGGCTTTACTAGTATTTAGCTGCAGTTTGGAGATTATTATTTCTGCACTAGCATTAGTAGGTAAGTTAAGGTTAAGTGTACTGACTTGTAGTTCAGTTTTATAGAGGATTGCTACTCCGCCTCCTTTTTTGGAAGTACGGTCAAGTCTAATAATATTATAGCCAGGTGGGGAGATTTCAATGTCTTTAATGGAAGGTTTTAGCCATGTTTCTGATAAACATAGGATATCAAATGGCTGAGTCTGTAAGAGAGCATGGAGTTGAGTAACTTTGTTGCATATGCTGCGTATGTTCAGGTGAGCAATAGAGAGTGAGTTGGTAGGTTTGGGAGGAGGAGGTTTTATAGTATTATTGTGGTTTATAACTGTTGTGGGAGGTGGATTATTTGGTCCTGGGTTAGGGTGAATATCACCATCTAATAGAGATAGAAGGGGTGCTATAGGTTTAGGGTGCACTGGTTTGCTGTGGAAATCAAATAGTTTTCTAGTTTTTGGGTAAGAGAAGTTGATATGAGTAATTCGATGATATTTTGGTAATTGGTAGCAAGGTATATAAGGGATATTTAGTCAGAAATGAGAAGAAGGTTTTGTTTGTGATAAGGTATGTTTGGAAGGTAGTAGGAAAGGGTTATTGGGAGAGTGTTCAAATGAGGTAAGAAGGTAGGTAGAGGCTAGAGAGGGTAATAGGAGTAACCAAATTAAAGTTTGATTTTTGTGGGGGATTGTAGGGATATACATTTTTAAGGATGGTGATTTGAGTGGATCAGTGATAGTTTGGGAAAAGAATTTGGGTAAGGTAGAGAGAAAGGTGTAAGGAGAAGTGATTAGGGATAGATAGTGTGGGCAGGTTTTAGAGAGAAAGGGGGTGGGTGTAGTAATTATTTGGTTATGTGATTGGAGTAATTTTGATGGGGTGTGGTCTGTAGGTGGAATAAGTTTAGGAGCACTGGGGGTGGGTAGGATTTGGGGGTAGGGTAGGGGAGCAGAATGAGCCCGAAGGGCGAATGGAGCGGGATCAGACAAGAGAGGGTTCTGCCAAGAAGACAATCGGTGAGGTTGAAGAAAAATTCAGCAGGTAAGTTTGGTAAAATTGAAGTTTGAGAGGGACAGAATGTAAGAAAGAAGTGGCTGGTAGGAAGAGATAAAGGCTGTTAGAGAGATAGTAGGTAAGAAGGATGCTAAGAGGGAAGGTAAAGCCACAGTGGAAAAGCAGGGGCTAATGTGCTATAGGTAGGAATAGCAGGTTTGTATCAAATAGGTAGGAATAGCATATAGAATGACGCCACCTAGTGGTCAGGAATATAGATGCAGAGTAAGGTCTTCTTTAGGTGATGGCAGGATAAGGAAGGATAAAAGTGGGACAGAAGGAAAAATAGGACACTTATTAGAATTAGGGAAACGTGCAGGAGAGTAAAGTAAGTGGGGGGGTTGACTGCTGACTACCTATACTTGGAAGCTTAGGCTAACCTAGCAGAAGCTAGGTAATTAATCAGGTTACAAAAGTGACATTAGTTATCTGTGTACATACTTTCACTGGTTTAAAGTAAGGGAACGTTTCTCTGGGAGCCCGTAACTACTTCCTGAGATGTATTAATTTCAGTGGCGACCAGCAGATAGCATTCAGTTGTTTGCTGTAGGGGCAAATTGATGTACAAAGCTAGTGAAATGTAGAAGGAGAGAAAAGAGAGAAAATAAAAAGGGGGTAAGGCATACAGTACATACAACAAGCGGTAGGTTAAAAACAGCATACAATATTACATTCAGAGAGTATTAGTTGTTGAATAAAAAATACAACTGTACTGTAGGTTACAAACCAGTAACTGATATGGAAAAAAGGGTTGCATTTGCTAATAAGTAACAGACAACATTTTCAGACAAAGTAAAAAAAATCTCACTTTCAGTTTTTATGCCTCTAATAATGGAAACCGAGTGCTGAGAATTTACACTACAAACTAACTGGATAATTAGGTATCTTAAACACAGTATTAAGGGAAATGTATCCCACTCTACGCAAACGGGAATATAACTTTTAAAACATTATACATTTATTGCTGCCGATTGAAGGATGTCCCTGTGGTAAGTCATATAGTGCGCTAAGCTGAAACAGTAAAGTCATTTAGGGTCAACGTTCCATGGGATAAATTATAACGCATGCTAAGACACACTTAATAACAAATTTAGTTTAAATGGAGGAGGACGTAGTTATGGTCAATGGGGCCAGGTAGCTTTGAGAGCTAGGTCAGTACAGTGCTGAGGGTCTTGTAGCAATGCATATTGATTATATTTAAGTACTACTAAAAACTAGGTTAGAAAAGAGCAGTATTACTGCCTCTCACAGAGTGCACTGATTTAGAGCTGTATGACACTGTACAAGATTTGGGTTAGAAAGCCTTTTCTCAACTTATAACGAACCCAGTAATTAAAGGTCTACCATTACACTCTTGCAGCTGTCATCACATTATTCTTGACAGCGTGGAGATAAAATTTCTTAAAAAGGTTAAGTCCAGATGTACTATTGGACCTAAAGGTGCACATGAAATGTTTGTTAACAAATGTAAAACTTCACTGATACATCTATTGACATTATGGTATCTTTTTTCTGGATCATATTTTGTAGCACACAGTCTGTACCCTGTAATCCTACTGAAGAATTATGGATCCCCAAAGTCTAGCCAGTGTTATCTGTTACTCACAAAAATGATAAGACAGTGGTTGCATTTTAAATGTCAAAGTGATTGCAGAGGTAGGTAGGTTTACAACTAGGCTTCAGTATGTCTGACTGTTAGTTTGTCCTCTAGGGCTTGGGCTTGGGTCCTGTCCTGTTCAATACTGTGTTCCCACTACTGCAGGTCTGCAGCTAACATCAATATTTGATTGAATAATTTTATGAGCAGCTATAAACAAGGAAAATAGTTTCAAGCAATAAGTGACTTACCACTTTTCATGGTTTTGTAAAAGCTACTAACATATCGCCAATTTATTTTGGTCTTAATTGTATCACCAATAAATGTGGAGTTTTACATTTTGATTATTTACCTTTATACCAAAGATTATTTTCTTAGTGTATGACAATCCCTGTTCTAGCAAAAAAATAAGGATTCGGGAGTTGTGATTTTAACAAATTTTTCTTAAAATCTAAACCATTTACAGTGCGTTTTCTGCTCTCAAAACTATGGGGCATTTTTGTCAGCATTTATTTAATCTTACAGTATACTAGTGAGAGACAGATTTAGAAAACTTTGCCTCTTCATGCTAAGGAAATTTGAGTGATCAATGGCTACGCATAGGGTGTGTGCAATTCAGAAAAACTAGCTACATGACATGGGTACCCCAAGTAACTCAGTCAGAAATGGTGCATGCTAATGACTGTATAAAAAGATGCCATGTATGGCAATGAGGCAAAGCAAAATGCTTCAGTGATTCAGAAACATATAAATGGCACACAACAGCAACTGACAGACATTGCAAGGAAGATTATAGACATTAGGTTCGATACTCAACCTGACACAAAGAGAGAGATAACTTTATCACACAGTTTCATTCTCAGTTCTGTAACAAATTGATGGAAAAAGCTAGAGTTTCACAGCCTTTGGCAAGAGGTAAAAAATTCTCTAGATACCTTTATTGGTATTATTCAATAATTATTTTACATTACCTGAAGCCCATATACTTCAAACAGCATTAAGTCTTTGATCAATGACCCTCTGACTAGGGACATCACTAATGCCTTTCTTCATCTCAGTGCAACCTAGGCATTCTCTGGGGACATTTATAGATCCTAGCCACAATGACACTCTGACTAGGGACATCATTAATGCCTTCCTTCATTTCAGTGCAACCTAGGCATTTTCTGGGGACATTTATAGATCCTAGCCACTGGAGCACAGACTGACAGTACTGTCATATTCTAGGTGACAGTATAAATGGGCCCTGGATCCTATCTCCTCTTTGTTTGCTGGTATTTCACAATTAAATCTCATAGTCATTCAGCCATATCCACCTAATCTGTAAGGCTCTTACCATTCTAAAACCCTTTGTCTTTTTTCCTTAGTGAAGATTGGGGGTTGTCATTATGTATAAATGGAATGGTTTGAGGAACTCCTTAGTCTGTACAGTGTGCTTTCCCTATGTATAGTTATCTTAAGGACCGACCAGAAAACTTCAAAGGTGTTGAGTAGTTAGTTTGTTATTTTATTGTATATATTTGGTGGATTGTATTCTCTAAATTTACCATAGGTGTAAGTGTGCGTATGAGTGTGTGGTGTGGAAGAACTACCATGGCAAGGATAGCCACCTGGCAGAGTAAAACCTTGGCTCTAGATGACTGTCACTTTTGAAGTGACAGCCTGACCCCATGTGCAAAAAAATGGGAAAAGGGGTTGTGAATGGATGGATAAACCAGGGAAGTCCAGGTGGGTGTAGAACATCTTTTCAGCTGAGGCCTGGGAAGAAAAAAGCCATTAGTACACTATAATACAAGACATAATATAAATGAACTCAGATAAATGTAAACAGTAGTGCCATCTTTGACAGTGCAGTATTAGAAATCGGTACACAGTAACATACTGAACTATAACTAAAATATATCTCTAAATACTCCATTTTTATTTATTTTTTATAATAGTATTACTATTTTATTTAAAAGAAGAACAGTGATAATTCCCATTTCAGGAAATCAAAACATGCATGCAACAGTGTATGCACAGATGTCTGACTTCAGTTAAAAAAACAGTCAGCACCCTGCTTATTTGGCAGGGCTGTTTTTGTTATTGCACAGTTTCCTAATGTTTTGCAAGCAGAGGAAACACTGCTGAAGACAAGGCTGACTCGGCTGCTGTATGAAGCAACAATGACAGCTTCTGATTGGTTCAAGCTGTATCAGGTGATTCAGGCAGTCTGAAAAGTGAAAGAAATTAACATGAAAGAATTAAATGCTGAAGTAATCATTTTGTCTGCTTTTTTTAGTTGAAGTTTCATTTAGGACTGCATGCCAGCTAGGACCATACATACATTTCTTTCTTTTTTTTTTTTTTTTTTTTTTTTTTTTTTTTTTTTTTTTAGAGTAGAGGAACATAGATGCTTTCAACTGACCTTGCTTATAGAGATGTCTCTGATTTTGCCCCATATTTTGCTCTGTTCCTCTTAAAGTCTGAATTTTTTTTTTTTTTTTTGGCAAACAATTTAGGACTACAATCAATAAATAATGACAGTCATATGAGTTTCAGACTTAATAGCCATCACAAAAGAAAGCATACTTATGAAAATTCTGTTATTCTAACAAGTTTCTAAGTATACAAAGGCAGTAGCTATCCCTTATTTTTGGTCTTTTGTGCACAATTATTTTTAGTTTTTATCTTGAGCTGAGAGGATAAAATTCCTGCATAGCAGTTGTTTGTTATTTCATTCATTTGATTGCAAAGTCACAGCCATATAACTGCCTGTAATTGATAGTAATGTGTGTGTGTGTGTGTGTGTGTGTGTGTGTGTGTGTGTACATACAAGACGCGAAAAGCGTGTGTGTCTGTGTGTGCGTGCGTGTGTGTGTCTGTGTGTGTGTGCGTGCGTGCGTGCGTGTGTGTGTGTGTGTGCATGTGTTTATGTGTAGGGGGCAAAGATGCTCTCAGCTGGTCTTGCTTTCATAGAGTGGTTGTAATGTTGCCTCATATTTTGGTCTGTTCATCTTAAAGTTTTGTGTTTTTTTCTGGCAAATGAATGAAGACTACAATCATTAAATAATGATAGACATTTGAGTTTCACACTTAATAGCCTTCATAAAAAGTATACTAATACAAAGCCTGTTATTCTAGCAAATTTATACATATATATAAAAGCAATATCTGTCCCATATTTTGGTCCTTTTTCCTATTATTTTGTAGCTTTCTAACTGATTCTTGAACTAAGATGGAGGGGTAAGTTGCAGGGTTGGAGTGGGTTGTATACGATAATCTCGCAGCAGTGAGCTGAGAAGACAAATTCCTCTGTGGGAGTTACTCCTGTATTTATTCATTAGCTTGATTACAATACACAGTCATAGAAATGGCTATAAGTGTATGTGTGCATGTTGAATTATTGTGAGCAACTGTTACTATTTTTATTTTATTGCGGTGGTGGTGCTGTGGTAGCGTTGTCGCCTGACAGTAAGACGTTGTCCTGTTCGATTCTCAGCTAAAGCATCTTCTGTGTGGAGACATGCGTGAATGGGCGTACCTTCATTGAAGGCTGTGCATCAGAGCTGGCAACTCGGCACGTAAAAATCTACTGCCAATCATTAGCAGACTGGAGTTCCGCTGTGGCGACCCCTAACCGGGAAAAATCAAAAGACACAACAACAACATTGCAATCTGATATCTATTGTGTATGTGGTAAATAAATGTGGCTTTAATTGCTGGGCATGGGGGGCTGCTAGCTGGGCAGGGGCAGTCTAGGTAAGGTAAGTGCTATAGCAGCTGATCACTGTCACAGCAGCGCAATGATTAGCATTCCTGTATCTCTATAGTAGTTGCATTTTTAGTTGTGATTCCTTCTGTGTGCAGTCTGCATGTGCTCCTTGTCGATGTGGGTTTTATTCAGGTGCTCTGTTTTCTGCACCAGACCCACAGGTGTATAATGTAACACCAGAGGGGTATATTTTGGAGGGGTGTGGAGTGAAATACTATTACTAGATAAAATGTACATATCCTTGCATTTGTCATCTCAGTTTATTGGGAAACTACTGTTTTATTAATTGTAGACATTAAGCTTTAGACACAATTATTTTTTCCTTGAAAGAAAAAATAAGAAGACTGAATTTCTTGCCTTATTAATGGTTTTGTTCAGACCATCTTGGAATGGAAAGCATACCTCTCACGTATCCAGAATTTTGCAGAATGTCCAGATGTTTGCCTTATATTGTTGGTCCGTTCCTTATAAAATTTGTGTTCTTCTAACAATAATTGAGAATAAAGTAACTAAAAATTTGAGTTTCAGAGTTCATATCTTTCAGAAAATGCATGGTAATGCAAAATCTATTACTCTGTCAATTTTCTAAGTTTGTAAGAGAAATATTTAAAATCTGTCCCTAATTTTGGACATTTATACCCCCATTATTTTAGCTTGGTCCAGAATTCTTGTGCTAAAAGGCTGAGAGGTATGATGAAAAGGTTATTTAAAAAGCTTTTAAGATGAACACCAAAGCATCTAGGACTCTGATTTATGGGGGCCTAGCAGCCCTCAGACTCCTGGCTTAATTCGGTCACTTCCTTCACTCTAATTTTAGTGGAGTCTAGGCTGGTTAGGGTGTGCTAAAATGATGGTGGAAAAAGTTCAAAAGGAAGACAAACTGTGAAAAATCAAGAATTAAGTAATCAGTCAGCATGGTATAGAGCCAGGATGGGGGAACAAGGGAAGGGCACTGGAAGGTGAGGGCAGGGTTGACCAATGTACGATAGGAAGCCCATGGAGGACTTTTCTAGGACTCCATTTAACCTAAGGTTGGCCTTGCTGATTGTAATCAGATATCTGAAATGTATAAAGTCCATGAACTGGACTATAGTGAGTGAGTACTGAGGGAGTGTCCGAATAAAAGTGTCTTGTCTGAGCACAGGCAATGGTTTTTGACCTGTAATAATAGCAGCCCACCCATTAAGTTGCTTCCTGCAGTCCCTTTCAGTCCTGGAAAATCCATAAGAGTAACTGCATTCAGTCAAGGCAGTAAATATTGTAAGCAACCTACTAATTTGTTTGTCTTGACAGTAACGCTTTCTTAGTATTGTACATATGTATTTCAAATGTGTTATCATTGTTTTGGTTTTCAGCTTTAGTATTTACTGAGTAATTTGCTGAATTCTCATGGCATCATTATTTAAGTATTTGTTACTTGCTTATTCACAGAGCCTGAGTCATGGCTGAAAAGGGTTATTATACCAGTCCACCTACCCAGTTATCAAATTGCCAGAAACAAATAAAAATGTGTTAAAAATACCACAGACAAATTTGTCCATGATAAGATAAAACAGTACTTTTTAGAGCATATCGACTTTCACTTCATTTGCTTTATTTTTAACACATCACTTTGTCAGAATCACCAACTTTATCCTCAGCAATGATTCAAATTATGCTCAACTTTTCACTTCCTATCTCTGAAGACACCCATGCACGTCCTCCTCTGTGTATCCCAGGTGCATTACTGCCTACCTCTGAAGTCAGTAACGCACCTCCTCCTCTCTGTGCCCTCACTGCCTCACTGCCTCACTCAATACCTCTAAAGACACTAATGCTCTTCTTCCTCTGTGTCCTCTCACAGCATCATCGCCTACCTCTGAAGTCAATAATGCACCTTCTCCTGTGAGTACCATCACAGTCTCATTGCCTACCCCTAAAGTCAGTAATGCATCTTCACCTCTGTGTACCCTCACTGCCTACCTCTGAAGTCAATACTGCACCTCCTTCTGCATGTTCCCTCACTGCCTCACTGTCTAACTTTGAAGTCAATAATGCATCTCCTCTCCTGGGTACCATCATGTCCTCACTGCCTACCACTGAAGTCAGTAATGCACCTTGTCCTGTGTGTGCCCATACATCCTGTCTACCTCTGAAGTCAGTAATGCACCTCCTCCTGTATGTACCCTCACATCCTGTCTACCTCTGAAGTCAGTTATGCACCTCCTCCTGTGTGTACCCTCATTGTCTCACTGCCTACCTCTGAAGTCAGTAATGCACCTCTTCTTGTGTATACCCTCACTGCCTCACTGCCTACCTCTGAAGTCAGTAATGCATCTCCTCCTGTGTGTACCCTCACATCCTGACTGCCTACCTCTGAAGTCAGTAATGCACCTCTTCTTGTGTATACCCTCACTGCCTCACTGCCTACCTCTGAAGTCAGTAATGCACCTCTTCTTGTGTATACTCTCACTGCCTCACTGCCTACCTCTGAAGTCAGTAATGCATCTCCTCCTGTGTGTACCCTCACATCCTGACTGCCTACCTCTGAAGTCAGTAATGCATCTCCTCCTGTATGTGCCCTCACATCCTGTCTACCTCTGAAGTCAGTTATGCACCTCCTCCTGTGTGTACCCTCACTGTCTCACTGCCTACCTCTGAAGTCAGTAATGCACCTCTTCTTGTGTATACCCTCACTGCCTCACTGCCTACCTCTGAAGTCTGTAATGCATCTCCTCCTGTGTGTACCCTCACATCCTGACTGCCTACCTCTGAAGTCAGTAATGCATCTCCTCCTGTGTGTACCCTCACATCCTGACTGCCTACCTCTGAAGTCAGTAATGAATATCCTCCCTTGTGTACCCTCACATCCTAACTACCTACCTCTGAAGTCAGTAATGCATCTTCTCTTGTGTGTACCCTCACATCCTGACTGCCTACCTCTGAAGTCAGTAATGCATCTCCTCTTGTGTGTACCCCAACATCCTGACTGCCTACCTCTGAAGTCAGTAATGCACCTCCTCCTGTGTGCACCCTCACATCCTGACTGCCTACCTCTGAAGACAGTAATGCACCTCCTCCTGTGTGTACTCTCACAGCCCCACTGCCTGTCTGTGAAGTTAGTACCCACTCCTGTTTACTCATTCCTGCAAGTGTGGGCGTAGCCTGCTTTAAGCAGTGCACAGGCTGATGGATCTTTCTAAGGCTTGCAATACAAGTTGATAAACCAGACTTGAGTAACTTCAGTATCACAAACCTGCATCTTCACACAGTATAGTGAAAATCGCAGTGACATGTAAATGGTATAGACCTCAAAACATGTTATGTAAAGTGGCATTTAAGTCATGCAGGAAAAGGAATGGGGTTTTATAGTGTGCTTTATTTTTTATGAACTTCACACACACACACACACACACACACACACACACACACACACACACACACACACACACACACACACACACACACACATACAGGAATCTCACCCTCTTGGCATGTCTCAAGTGTCTAGGCAAGGCAAGCCCACTATAATTAAGCCATCCACTAAGTACATTTCATCATGGTACTTAGAGCTGTAACATAGTGATTAACCCAACCTCAAGTGCGTGATAATAAAATTCTCCTTCCTTTGCAATACCAATCTGCTTTCTAAATCACCCTGATCTTTGGTGTGTGAATAATTTTTCATCTTAGGTGTGTAACAATCAGCACTGACAGTAAGCAACCAGAACAGACATGTCTCCTTAATTCCTTCTCCCTGTTTTTTTTATGTATCCAAAAACTAACTCCCTCCTGAAAGTTAGCAGCTGACATAATCTTTTGCTTACTATCATGGTGGGAGTGATGCAGCAGATCTGAATGAGAATAAATATGAAGTTTTTTTTTTCAGGTCTGTTAGTTAGTAGGCAGACATGGTAGTTGGCAGAGCACCTTTACCCTCCTTGGGTCTGTGTACAAGCAGGATGAGAAGGTGGTGTCATACAGTGAAATATGAAGGCAAAAGTGTAAGAAAAAAGAACATATTAGATGTGTGTCAGGGCTATGACTCTGAGAGGACACTAAACAATAAAATGAACTTGCAATCAGAGTCCTCTCATCAGGATGATCATGAGAGATACAGATAGATGAAGGCAAAATGTGCATCCATTGTCAGTGATCAAAAAATAGGACTCTACCTGCAAATGTTATGTTATTATTAGACACTTATTAGCATGATAATAATAGGTGGGGAAAGATGAGAGGATGTGGGGGTCAATGCCATTCTCTTACCACATATATTTGTTTCTTACCGGGTTCCTTGGAACATCAGGCTGCAGTAGTCTGAAGGTTGCAAGTACCATATTTAAATTGTGATCACCTGCCTCATGGCTAGTGGCCTAACACAGCTGTACTGTTATATTGACAGCCACTGGTAATTGCCAGGGGTCCCCTGCATGTGGTACAATCCTGATTTATGTCTCTACAATCTCAGGTCTCTTTGCAATAGTGTAGTGCTTCTGCAACCTTGAACTGAAGCTCAAGAGCTTAAAAAAGGTTAATTGCATATAGTTAGGCATAAAATACACATTATTCCAGTAGTGTAGATTTTATAAGGGGAATGAATACAGTCTTATCAGCTGAAAGCAAACTATCTACAAACTATTTGTTCGCTTGTAACATTCAGACATTAACTTGGAACTTATGTCTGCCACCACATGCTTTACTAAATTGGGTGCAAGTGCACCCTTTGTTTAAATCTTTATAGTTGTGCATACAGAATGACCAAGTCGCTGACATTAACCTAGAAACACTCAATCATTTCACAGTGAGCAGTGGTCAGAATACCTCTTACCCAAGTGAACTACAAGCAGCATTTATTATTGCAATGTTTCAGGTGGCAGCCATCCTACTGACCACTAGATGGTGATGCTATGCAAGCTGTTACCCAGCCCTAACTAGTGATGTCACTGCAAAAAAAAAAAAAAGCTAAAATGCAGCAGATGGGATAATATTAGACAACTGATGTAGTGAAGTACTCATACCTTTCAACCTCTTATCACAAGAAATCTGGACAAAGCCTAAAATAACGAGAGGACAAAGACCCAGAAATACAGATAGATTTTAAATATTGCTCTTATAAACTCAGAAAGTTGCTAGAATAACAGGATTGTTAGCATGCATTTTCGGAAGGATATGAAGTCTGAAGCTCAACTGTACATCATTATTTAGTGACTTCAGTCCTCGGTGATTTGCCTGAAAACCACAGATCTTATAAAGAACACTCCAAAAACATGAGGCAAAACTGTGGGCATTCTACAAAAATCTGTACAGTTGAGAGGTATGTATATAATGAAGCATAAGTTATTGGATCAATTCTTTAGACATTCCAGTCTGCAAGATGCTGTGCCGATCAGATGTCTACAATATGTTCATCATCGATATGGTGATTCAGATTCAGATGAAATTTGAAATCATCAGGTCATATAATAGGTGATTTGCCACACAAAAAGATGAAAGCTCCTGTGCCGATCAGAACTGGCACAGTAGTATCTTTAAATTACTTTTGAAGCACAGACTAAGCAAATTAGAGAAGCACAGCTGTTTAGTACAGAACAAATGATGCATACTCAGACTTAATGCGGAGGTGCATCCTGCTAGACCAAGTAGCCCCCTGATGGAGGCAAAGATACATAGCACGTGCCTAGCAGATTACAATGCCACAGCATTCTCTCACTTCTCCAGCATCAATTATCCTGATCTCAAGTGTCTAATAAAGTTTTATTTTGATTCTGGCACCCTTAAAATCACTCTAGCTGTACCCCTAATATTCTGTGGCTCATCCAATTCCAAAAGCCAGTAAAGTTAGAGCGGACCTCATTCTGTAGTTTTACATATATGTAGACAAAGGGTACTGAGTGAATGAAAGGCTCAAAGTGGTGCATTTGGAAACAAGGTGCTTGCAGACCATGACAGGAATCTTTATATAAGTATTTTCTCACTAAGATTTAGTTGGGAATGTAGCAACATTCTTTAAGTGAGGGCTGTTGCAGCTTTCATAGAGTTAGGCATGATGAGCATGGCAGTGTATGCTGATTGTGAAGTCTGCGACGGGCAGATTCAAGTTGGTTATATGAATTCATGTGTAAGACTAAGAGAAATATGCCAGAATATCTAAGGAAGCAATGTAGGAGAAGCTGATGTAGCTTTTGTATCTGAAGATAAAAAGCCTGTAGTTCAACCATATCTTAAAATGCAATGCATGACACATGGCTCATGCAAGAAACGTATGGAAAAAGTGACTTTGGAACTGGATTCCAGTGCTTCTACGTCACTTACATCACAAACAGAGCTTAGGTACTATTTCTATGATACTAAACTACTTCCTCCAGAGATATAACTTAATATCTATACAGGAAAGTGAATATTCCAGTGAGGAATTTGGCAGGGACGGTAAAGTATAATAGCCAAAAATACATTTTGCACTAGAGCCTTGAGAGGTCTTAAGTTGCTGAAGGCATTGTATCTGGACAGAGATAACAGTCTGCATGTCACACTCTTAGTCATGGAGTCATACTTACCAGGCTACAGAAGGTGTTGGATGACAGAGAAACTGTATTTCAAAATAGAATTGGCACACAAAGTACAACATAGTCCTAAAAGAGAAGGCTGCACTCAACATCAGATATGCTAGCCATAATCAAGGTGACCAACGGTCCCAGTTTTTCCAGGGCAGTCCCAGTTTGGAAGTCTGTGTCATGGAATCCCAAGCATTGTCTTTGGGACACAGAAAAGTCCCAGTTTAGGTGACTCCACCGCCTATATGTCTCCTGCAGGCTGCCAAATTGTTCTGGATCGCTCATTCCCTGGGACCCTCTCAGGGGAGCTTCCCTTTGATCAGGTATGCTCCTCCAGAACTCCCCCCGGCCACTGAGGGGCAGATCCTCTCTCATGAAGGCTTCAGAGTCCCCCTGCTTTCCCATCCAGATCAGCTCTGGGGACTTTGAGATTTTTCAAGGATGGTGTCAGTTATAGGGTAAAGTTGGATGCCTTTGCCCCAGCAGGAACTCTCCAGGCCACTCTGCTGTCCACCCTGGTGCTTCCTCAAGGACTTCCATCATGGGGAGCTCTGCCTGACCCCACTCACTCAGGCAGGAGCTCTACAGGCTCCACCACTGTCTGCCCTTAAGGACTTCCATCATGGGGGGCTGTGCTGACCCCACTCACCCAGGCAGGAGCTCTCCAGGCCCCACTGCTGTCCGCCATGCTCCCTTAAGGACTTCCATTGTGGGGAGCTCTGTCTGACCCCCCCTCACTCAGGCAGGAGTTCACACAGCCCTGCCACTATCTGCCTCTCTCCCCCTTCCAGACTTCCGCACCAGAGGAGACAAGTTCTGTACCCCCTCACCCAGGTGAGAGTTGTCCTATACCAGTCACTTTCCACCTCTCTCTCTCCCTTCCAGACTTCCATCGGGACTGACCCCCTCTGGGGTTCCACTTCTACCCAGGAGAGAGAGCTCTTTTCCAAGGTTACATATCTCCTAACTGCTGCCAAATCATGCAGTGTCAAGCATGCTCTGAAGTCTCTCAGGGGATCTTCCCAGCATCATGGAACTCTGCTGGACCACGAAGCCTCAGGCAGTCTCTCATTCAGACTTCTGTGACACTGGTTCTCCACTTTGCCTTACACCTAGGGCTTTCAAATTTGAAGGGGAGATGGCCCTGGGTCCCCCCATCTCTGCACTTTTTGCAGGACACCACAGTCTCTCACCCACACGGTGCCAGGTGCCAATGAATGTGCATCACTTTAATCCTCCTGGCATGTGGCCTCTTGACTCCTGGGTGGTGCTATTCACAGAGGGACATCCCCACAGTGCCTGGCAAAGGACGGTAGGTTAACCTGCCTACCCCATTGTGAGATGACATGACTGCCCTATCTCCACTCCCATGGGGTTTGGGAGAATGGGATTACAGACCTGGCTTCCCAGTGCAGCCCTAAAGTGTCCCAGTTTAGGTCCTGTAACAAAATGGTCACCTTGGCATTAATAAGATTGAAATGGAGCAGTATATAGTGGAAGATGCAGGAGTTCTGGCTAAGATTGACAGCAGTACATGGATGACATTGGCGACAGCTACAACAGTGCACTAATGCACTGATTGCAATGTTACACTTAGTCCAGTGTCACAGACTGAACAATCCACATTACTCAAAAATGAGCACATTTTTGTAGACCTTGGGGGGGGGGGGGCAAAGTTTCAGTAATGAGGATTTGGAGGAACCCTACATACAGTTAAACATAGAAGATTCTATGAAGTTCCTCACCATTAGCACTAATAAGAGGCTGTACAGGTGTAATCAGCCTCTTTTTGGACTGGTATCACACTGGCACTTTATCAAATACCATGACAGAGAACACATATACATATACATGTATTCCTCCTGACAGAACAATGCAACACAGTTATTACAATCTCCCTTTGGTTTTAGATGCTGGGACCTTCCGGCTGCTGCTTTCATTATCAGTCCTCTGGTTGTCTTCCTCCGTTCCCAAGCCATCTTGATTATAACAGAAAACTTGAAATCTGCCATCTACTCTTTTATTACAGTCCACAGATGGACCTCCCTCTCAATGAGGTAAAGTTTGCTAAGGTGGAGGTTGTAATCTTCTCTCACTATTTATAGCCCTTTCAATTCCCCATTCGTAATTCCTAACAGAAAAATTACTTTTATTTATTTCTGTCTATTTTCCTCATTTTCTTCATTTACATTTATTCAGATTTTCATTGATTCCATCTGCCACTATTTAGGGTCTTCCATATCTGAGCTTCCATAACATTTACTGTGATTATATGAGTGTTTCTCTTTCTCTTTATTGAATTTTCTACAGTCAGGGTGCAGTTGAGTTGTTGATATAAAACTAGGCATGCTGCATTATACATGGTACATTTTTACATATGTTGATATATTTGTTCATAGAGCTCCATCATAAAGTGGCATGCTGATGATGTCAGAAGTGGCAACTGACAAATACATAATGACTAAAGTCTGACATAATCTTTTTTAACTTGCACCACAACACAATCTGTTCATCTTTTCATAGGATCAAAGGATTATAGGATCATAGGAGGTTACTAGGCTATTGGCCCTGGGGCCTTTACAAGCCTAGCCATGATATACCCTTGTTCCTTTGTAGACTGAGATATATAGTCTATATTTGCAAATGGAATCTAAGGTCCAACACCAACTGTCATGGTCCAAAAGGGACATAGGTGAGATCCCTGGGGCAAATTTACAATCTCCCATCCAATTATCCAAGTTACGCTTAAATAGGGTCATTGAGGAGCTTTGTTTAACGTGGATTGGGAGTTTGTTCCAGAGCAGTGGCAATTTCTGGGAGACATATCTGCATCTCCAGCATGTCCTGTTAATGTCACAGGATAGGTTAAGGTCCCTAGTGTGAGTGAGTCTTGTCCCATTTGACTTGCAGATGTGCAGCATTTCCCTTAAGGAAGGGTGCAAGACTGCTCTGTAGGCCAGGCACAAGTTGGCTGTAAGCAGTCTGTATAAGACAGTACAGTGACACGGCCTTCAGCCTGTCTATGTAGATTATGTGTTGAAGGCCTTGAATTTTCTTAGTGAGGAACATCTGAGGTCTCTCCAGCTGTTGCAGATGTTTACTAAGGTATATAGAATGGAGCATTGTACTCAATTATTGGTCTCATGAGGGATGAATACAGGAAAGTTATAACCACCTTAGTACTGGATGCTATGCCCTGACTTATGAGACGTGCTGCATAGAAGGCCTTCCTTACCACTGTGGACACATGATGATCAAAGTTAAGGTTGCGATCAACCCGTGTACCCAGATCTCTCACCACTGGGTTTGAACTTAGTGGGATATTATTAATACTATAATTTGCAGAGACTTTTTTGCCAAAGAGGATGATAATGCATTTTTTTGCATTAAATTTAAGTCTGTGGCTTTGGCACCAATCATTTATCTGTGTATGCCCCTTTTGTAGTATGTTGACATCATTGGGGAAATCAACGACAGCACCCAGCTTGCGGTTATCGGTGAACCTGGTAAACCACAGGTCATCTATTTTCACCTGGATTTCTGAGAAATAGATTCCAAACAGTAAAGGGCCAAGCACAGATCCCTGCGGTTCACCACTGGTAACAGGTCTGCAGGTAGAAGTGGAATCACCAACTTTGACTGTATATGTTCTGTCGCTGAGCCAGTTTGTTATCCATCTAATAATGTATGGGTTAATCCCCAGCTTGATGAATTTTTCAATGATGCTTGAGTGGGGGATTGTGTCAAAGGCCTTGGCTAAGTCTAGATAGGCAGCATGTACAGTATTGCCTTCATCCAGGGCTTTGGTGACATTTTCGAAGAAGTCCACCAGGTTTAACAGGCATGATCTGCCATTAATAAAGCCAAACTGGGTTGGGTCAAGAGTTTGAAGGTCTCCTATATCCTTGTTGACAAGGTCCATGATGATTCTCTCCATGGCCTTGCAGATTAGGCTGGTTAGGCTTATGGATTAAAAAAGCAAAGTGGAGATTCAGCACAGCAGGACACAGAAGAGCACAGTTCAAGGTTTATTTGATATAAAAGTTAGCGCTTTCACTGTAGTAAACTGCTTCATCAGACAAAAAATGACTCACATACAGCATTATTTAAACCAACAATATCCAATAGGAATCAGAGATGCATTAGTGAATAATTAAACATTTAAAGAAGCAGTACACTAATGCTTCAAAGATCTTGCTGTCAGGAAAGGTTTCAGTGATACAGTGTCATTAATTCCAGGACTACCATCTGCTTTAAAAAACAATATCCATTTCAGCTCACATTCCTCAGTTTTGTTTCTTAAATCTTATACCAACTTTGACTAACTTTAAAATAAAAAAACTTAAATGTATGTTCTGAGTTAGTTCGCTGGACATGTTTTGCCAATGCACTGGTGGCTTTGTTGTTCTTAATGTCCCTATATTGTTCTAAGACACGTTCCTTTAGTGATTGATTGGTTTTGCCTATATAATAGGCTGCACATCTGTTGCAGTAGCAAAAGTAAACTAAGTTTCTGGAAGTGCAGTCAGCATAAAAAGAAAAATCAATACGATACTACAGTACAAGATGTATGAAGTGTGACCCACTATGTATATGTTTACATGCACTGCAGTACCTACAGGGCAGGTTAAGGGAAGTCTAATGGTCTTAACAGGTGCTACATTACTGTGTTCACCCTGCAGATCAACTCTCTCAGAAAAAGTGATGTAAGTTTATTTTGTGGTATTATTAAGAAAAATTCGGACATAGCTAAAGAGTGCTTTGTGATTATTCTTAGCTAGAGATGCTAATTTTGCTTTGTAATTAGCTTTAGAGGTCTTTCCAAGATGTTTAATTTGCTTATTCAAGTTGTGAAGAGCATTCCTCTTCTGCTGAGACCGTTCCCTCTTGTTCTTTGACAGCAGTTTCTTTCTCTTGTTGTATAACCTATTTATGCTAGATGCCCACCAGGGAGGTTTATTTTTATGAGAGGACCTTGTTTTGATCCATTCTGGAATGACTCAGTCTTTACAATTGTATAGGTGTTTATACAGGGCATTTGTATACATCTCTGTATAGGAGTCACTTCTGGCAGTGGTGGCAGGTGGGTTGAAGCTATTTATGCCATCACTTAGTAGGTTATAGTTTGGATAAATTTTTCAGCCTTTTTGCTCCGGGGGGGGGGGGGGTGTCAGATACGATTGTTACTTCGAACAAGACTGATTTACGAGCAAATTTTACCAGGGAGGGTCTCACACATGGGGAGGTGCAGCGAAGACCTATGCTGGTGAGTACTAGGTCAAGGACTTTAGAGCCCCTTGTGGGGGTGCAGACAATCTGTTCTAGAGCATTTGTGTTAACAAAGTCCAGGAATCTTAGTGCAAGTGTGTTTATGCTCATACATATTTCCCACTCGATAGAAGGATAGTTAAAGTCACCAATAACCAGGGTGTTTAGCTGTATTGAGAGTGACTCAAGTACGTCCAGGTAGGTGGTGTGGTTATCGTGGTTCATGGTGGGGAACCTGTAGCTAACAATGATGTGGAGGTGGGGTCTTTCCTACAGTTAGTTGGACTTGGAATAACACAAGGGAGTCATACTTTTTAACTAGTCTTGAGGTGTATCTGTCTTTAATAAAGATGGATACACCTCTGCCTTTGGCTCTTTCACTTTTGTTTTGTGGTCTGAATGTGTGGAAGGCACTGTAGCCTTGCATGGCCAGAGTACTCTCTGTGGCCTTGAACCATATCTCTGTGACTGCACAGACATCAGCATCTTCCAGAGTAAGGAGAGCTTCTAGTGAGTGCAGTTTCTAGTTTAGGCTTCTAATATTAATCAGCATGAACTTAAGCTTGTCACTAGAGGATAATTTTACATGTGAAGTTTTGTTCTTGTGACATTGCCTAAAAAGGCACTATGGGGTGGCAGATACTTTAGCCAGTAACCGAAAGCCAAGAGGTGGTAGGTGAAGACCATCTCTGATAAAGCAGCATGGCATGTCGATCATGTCATCCCAGGCTGACAGAAACTGGATCACCCAGGAATGACACCAGAAGCTAAGCCAATTGTTAAAGTCAATCTTTTTTTGTTTATATTGAGGCATAATTCAGGTGAAAGCAGTGTGCTACTTAGGGCTAGGGACATACTGTACCTGCCTGGGACATATAATCTGAAAGTTCAGTCATGTCTCTCTTCATATAGTCCAGTGAGGTATGTCTCAAGTGATTCACTCCAAAATGGACTATAACAGAGTTATAACAGTGCGTGTTGTTGAGACGTGAGTGTGTGAGTGATTTGGCAGATCCTGGCACCTGACAGGCAGCTGACCATGATCTTCTCCTTGTCCAACCTGGTGAGAGGGACATCTGTGTGTCTCACTATGGAGTCACCTATGACCAAGAAATTTAATTTTGAGGTGTTTTACCTGAAGAGCTTATTAAGTGAGACACCGATGCATGTGTTTTTTGGTGTAGTGGTTACTGTTGGGATTGTATTATGTGCAGAAGGATTTTGCTTGTAAGGTCTCTGCTCTTTTGATAAATTTTTAGTGAATACCTCTGCAAATGAGGGTTTATGAGTTATATGCTTGATTTTTGGAAGTGGTGAGGTGTGTGTGCTGACAACCTGTTTGGTTTGTTGTTGCATGAGAGCATTAATTCCAGACTCATGGTATAGATACATGTCTCACATATTGTGTTTGTATGTTTAAGAAGCAGAAGATTGTCAGTATACATGAGGCAATTGCTACATTGCCTCAGGATGGCCATGTCAATCAAGATGGCTAGAGTAACGGCTTGAAACTGCCCATCCATTATAACAGACATAGACTGCAATAGGTATTCTGGTGAGGGCTAGGATGACCAGGTTCTGCTATAGGACTAGTAAAAGCAGCAAATTAATGGGGAGTTTTAGGAGTAAGAACCTGCATCAACACCTCTAAGTGAGCAGTTGGGTTGATCTCCAAGCACCAGTGCGCAACTTTGTTGCGCGACAAGAAGAAGGAAAGCTTAGGAGAGGTTCCCTAGCAGTTACCTATGGAAAATTTGTCTTTCAAGATGCTTGCATCTACACTCCACAGTGCTAAACCTCATTGTGCAGTGCACAGCTACATGCAAATGTGGTGCTTCAAGGAAAACTCCACCCTCTCATACAGTTTAACTCAATCGTTAGTTTCTTTTCTTCCTACAATATAGTTCCAGCATTGTGTATGTACCAGAAACTTGCTTGTAGTTTTTAAAACTTTTATTTCCTTGCATTGGAGTCAAAGGATGGGAAAGGCCACCTACTTTTTTTTAAACTCAACTTCTCACGTACTTTGCAGAGAAATTCGTCTCAACCTGCATGCTATATCATAGACACAGTTAAATCTGTAGTTTACTCCTGTCAATCTTAGATGGGTAATTAATCCTGCTAATGTCAGGAACACAGCAGCTGATATAAAAAAGACAGAAAGCTGTGGAATTGCTTCCACTGTTTTTATTGCAGAGGGGAGGAGAACTTAACACTCCCCTTTCATAGCAAAACAAAGCAGTTAGATCAGTCAGGGGTTTAAAGGCAATTGTCAACTCTTCTGACAAATTTACATAAGCAGCAACACAGTATTGAAATTTTAAGCTTTAAATATTATTTATAATAGTTTGTGTTAAGATAACTTAAGAGTAGTAGCAAAGATTTCTGTGCAGAAAGAAAGTCAGGTGGCAACCCTGTCAACTAGGTGTACTGATACTGTTCATAAAAAAGTTATTTTATGCTTTGTATGACATCCTTCCAGAGGGGGATGCATATCTGGTACATGCAGATCCATTGTAAGAGATTCCCACTGACTGAGTCAGTCCTTGCATTGTCAGAGAGCAACAACAGTATACAGCTGAATTTACTTTAACATTCATTTACTATGTGCTCTTGCATTAAGAACATTAAGAAAAGGAAATCAGAAGGACTTAACTGTATTTAAATGCACACACACACACACACACACACACACACACACACACACACACACACACACACGCTTTTGTACACATACTTTATATACATACACATATACATTAACACATACACTATATTTGTGTGTGTGTGTATGTGTGTGTGTGTGTGTGTGTGTGTGTGTGTGCATAAAATGAATTACTTATAATAAACATAGTATAGTGAAGCATTATTAAGGTATACATTCTAGTAAATGTTCCTCAATGATTTACTTGGTCACTGTCACAGAATGGCTGTGTGTTCCACATGCAATCTTGGTCAATGTCTTTCTGTCAGTATTTTTTTTATTTGTATTGATAAGTGCATTTAATAGTTGCTATTATCTTTGCCAGTGTAGCTTATGTTGTGGCTGAAAAGGGTCCTGTGACCAGTTCACTTTCCTGGTTACCAAAGTATAAATAAATATGAAATAGAAAAAAAGAGGGGGAACATGGTAGAAATAATTGAGGAACTAGTAAAGCACATTTTAAGTCTGCATCGTTCAATAGAGAGAAAAATCCTCCCACTGAAGGCATTGGGAAGTAGCAGACAAAGTCTAGAGTCCTATTACTTGTCACTTGTAAATGTACAGCAAGGATTATTTACTACAGTGAGAGTTTTCACATCTTAGCATGAGAGTATGGGGGAGGGTTTATCAAGTTTGTTAGGACTACAAAAGACTCCTCTTACAAAAAAACTGTTTTTATCTGCTTTCTTTTGCTGCAAGTAGCTAACAGCTATTTATAGCATAGAACAAGCTCTGGCTGGCAGATAAATGAGGCTCAGTCAGGTAAACAGAGAAGCAGCTCTTTTACAGAAGGTGTGTATAGATGACAGTGCTTTACAGTCTTGCCATTATATTTTAATGGCATGAGAAAACAGCACCACTTCCTTATGTCTGGCATGAGTCATATAAAGAGGACTTGAAATGTATTCTGGAAAGAAGGAAGGAAAGCAAGAAAATAAGATCACGTTACCAAGGCAGGCCCCATCATCCGCCATTTTGAGAGAAACACATTACAATTGCAAAAGAAGCACTTGGGGAGTGATTTTAAGGCATGAAAATAGATCAAGATCAAAGATACAATGAAAAAAATATCCCCGGATTCATGAAGCTTGCACCAGGCCCAGGCGTAGCGTAGGTGGTATAACGCCAAATATGGCCACCGAGTGAGTCAGCTACGATCCAATTCCACATGCACTACCAGCTTACTCCAGATCTGCACAGCTCTCGGCTCATGTATGCTAATCACCCCATGCGCAGTACTGTAGAATGCAAATTAAGGTACATAGTGATTCATGAAGTGGTGCAGGCGTAGCATAAGCATACAGAAATGTAAACCAAAAGAAATGGTTTATATTTTTCCAAACAGAACATCGGAGCCATGAAAGCGGACCAAACTTACGTATTACAAAGTTAACATATGCCAATGGCTAAATATACAGCCAATGGCATAACAAAACATGCACAACACATAAAAAATAACATTTAATGTCATGGCCACAGTAACACAAAGTACATCTGCAGGGCATGTGTGCGCAAATGGGAACACAAGGAAAATATATACAGATGTCCTAAAATTGCAATATAACACAAATCATGATTTCACCATAATAGTCAATGGTATACATGCTATACCACAACCAAGCTGCAAGGGTTGCTAAGGGTCTGTGATAGTGTTCGGCACGGTAACTATTAATTAGTAGTCAATGCCATGCAAATGAAGCAAGTAATACTGAATCGCAAACGTCCCACCGGCCTAAGGATGTACCATACGGTGCAGCGCTACAACACCGAGTAGTGGTCCGGAGGTATACATGACATCAGCAGTGGGGTGTGCCACCGTAGTTGTAAGCACATTGGAGCAATGCAAATCCGGGTTACCCATTGCTAAGCAAAGCTGCAGGATAGGGGTGTGGATGTAGGTATAGCTCTGCTTAGCTGAGAGCACACATGGTGCCCAAAAGCGCATGTGTATGTGGATGAAAACATGCCCGAAACCCGGTAAGCGGATGCACGTGCTACGCACCACAGCACAAACAGAAAGTTTACGGGAAGACAATAAGGAAATGCCGCAGTAGGGTAATTGGAGTACAACTGAGTAATTAACACCTATTAACTCACAGTGGGCCATTGACGGCAGCTAACAAGGCTGCTAGTAGCAACCTGCAGAACAGGATAGGGGAGGTGTCGGATTTCAAAGAAATGAGAACTGTCACCGCAGAGCAAAGCAAACCTGTAGTAGATCAGCTATAGAACACATTTCGCAACACAATCCTGGTTTGGGAAAGTACAAAACAAGAAAGCAGGCTGCTGGATGCATGCCCGACAATGGGAGGGGAATCGTTAAGAAAAGTGAAGGCAAGGGCAAGAGGTGATCCACGGCAGCTAAATGTAATTCAGCACCAAAGGCACCGCAATAGCAGTACCTGTGGTAAAACACATAAGATACCCTGCAGCCCTGATTGTACATACACACCCTATGACATCATCAGTGTTCATAGCACAATAGTATAAAGTGTGAAGGCACCTCACACACACTAGTGTATTCCCAAACACTGCACCATTGGTGCAAACAGATGGGGAACTTTTACAATGTACTTGTTGGGAGCTGCCATAGCTGTGATTCATCACCATGTGTTGGAGACTGAAGGTGGTGTGGAGGTTGATGCTGACAACCACCTCAGGCCATGGAGGAGGAGAAGAGTGTTCAGACCAAGGGTAACCTACCAGGTGCTACATGATCTGGAGATAGTAGAGTGTTACAGGATGGACAGGGACATCATACAGCAAATTGTTGAGCTGTGCCGGCCACGCCTCAGATCCAGGAACAACAGAGGGGAACCCATCCCAGTGGACACGAAGGTATGTGTAAGCTGGAGAATACTAGCCACAGGTACTTTTCAAAGGCCAACTGGAAATATCATGGGGATCTCACAGACATCAGCATCCAGGGTACTCCACCAGTTCCTGGATGCCATGTTACCACATGCCAATGAACATATATACTTCCCCTGAACTCAGGAGGAGTTGGCCAGCAATATGCGTCTCTTCCACCATGTGGCAGACTACCCAGAGGTACTGGGTGCAATAGACTGCACGCACATACATATCAAGTCACCACCCGGTAAGCATGGTAGGCGCTACATAAACCGCAAGGGATACCACTCCATCAACTGCCAGGTCATGTGCAATGCCCAGGGCATTATCATGGATGTGTGTGCTGGCAGTCCTGGAAGCTACCATGACTCCCACATCTGGCATGCCTCACAGCTGTATCAGGTATTTGTCGGGGGGACATCCCATATGGCCACCTTATGGGGGATGCTGGCTATGCACTGGAGCCGTGGATGATGACTCCCATCAGAAATGCACACACACCCATGCAAGAACATCATAATGAGGCACACGCACAAACCAGAATCATCATAGAGCGTGTGTTTGGGATGCTGAAATCATGGTTCCATTGTTTGGACATATCTGGTGGATCCTTGCAGTACTCTCCAGGCACGTGTGCCCACATCTTCATAGTATGTGCCATGCTACATAATATGATCCTGTGGAAACAGCTGCAGCAGGGACATAATAGTGAAGGCCCTCACAGCCCACCACAATTGCCAAGGGTATCACAGGCAGAGAGGGATTCAGACCACGAACACCCTGTGCCAGCCCCAGTAGGCAGACGGAGGTGTGCCCAATATGCCCATGCCTTGGCAAAGAGGGAACGTATAGCACATACACTGACAGTGTAGGCCCCTACGGACTGACACACTTCTCCACCTGCATACACAGTAAAATGGATGGCACACACACACGACCACCTGTAAATTGTTATGTATAGGTGGTCTACTGTGTGAATCCTACATAGGCAGCTCTCAACTATTGCACACACAACAGCTATTGGAACAAGGTAAGTCAACACCTAAACAGTAAACAAAGCTAACAGCATGTGTTGATACTGTATGTATAGGTTCCTAGGTACATCAGTAGGTACATGCCTGATTGTCTGAGACCATTCATCAGCCTCGGCAAAATGTGTCTGCTGTTGCCACCCTATTGATTAACTAACTGTCCCTCTGTGGAGCAGAGGCAATTGCGGGATCCATGTGTGTAACCACTGTTCCCCACCCACTCTGCAAGGATTCCCTGGAGTGTTAATGAAGGGCTCCATATAATGTAATCAGGGATGTAGTTCCAAAGCATGGGGAGTACCCATGACAGATATCCGTCACCCCAACATTCTCCAGTTATGGTTGTGGCAAGGTGTAGCACATTACAGTGTATGGCTCACTGTGACATGGATTCCCATAGCTGGAGCACATCCATTAAACATCACTTGGACATACCATTAATAGGTATCATCCATATGTAAACTAACTGAATTACACATTTGTTTGCAGTATGGAGGAACAGCCGTAGTACAGTCCACATACAAAACACCATAACACTTGTACATATCCCAGATGCCCAAGTGGTAAAGCCACTGACTGTGTTGTGCATGTTCCCGGTTCCAATACCTGCAAGGGCTGTTACGTAATTCCGATGGCACGAATAATGGATGTTGGATGCAGGTCATTAGAGCACGTTTAAGCACATGTTAGCGGGTTTATGTGCCGGCAAGTGATGGTAAGTGTCGTTTAAACATGACTACATGGATATGCGCAAAACAGGTCTAAGCTTTGCTGAATATCGCGCAGATCATGGTCAGAGATGGCCAGAACAGGTGAAATCTGCATTATTCACCCTTGTACAAATAGTGCCTGCTCTGAGAGGTAAAATGACCACTGTCAGGAGTAGAACACGCAACCATGTACACAATCACCTACCACTAAGCTACCTGAGATGTACCAGCGGCAGGTGTGTATTGTGACAGGTTAAAATGCAAAAGGGCGGAGTTCTGGAAATAGTATATGCTGCCATGTACCCAACGAAAAGTGTGTTCACTCTCTCTCTCTCTCTCTCTATATATATATATATATATATATATATATATAATATAGAGATAGAAAGGGTGATAGAGAGATATATGTTGATATATACGGATATACATATATCAGCAAATATATAGATAGGTTAACAACATGTACACAAGCATGGAGGTACAAATAAATAGGATACTGCCAACTACCGAATGCTTTACATACTGACATGCGTAATCACGAGGCTTATAGACTGAAAGACCACATTCCTGGAACATTAGAACCGTGAGTACTATTATCACGATGTTAAGGGACATTTAGTTATTGCTGCTGGTGCTGTGGTCCAGGTAGGTACTGTGTTTAAGTGTGTTTCTGATTGCTGTAGTGTGTGTAAGTGTGTGCTCTGAGTGCGGTGTGTGTTTCTGTGGGACTGTAATGTGTGTGTGTGTGTGTGTGTGTGTGTGTGTGTGTGTGTGTGTGTGTGTGTGTGTGTGTGTGTGTGTGTGTGTGTGTCTGTTCGTGCTAACTCGGAGGTAGATTATTACAGTAGGTGTGGTCATAGCCAGCCTTAGGCATAGGGTTACCACCTGTCCCACTTTGAGTGGGACAGTCCCTCTTTGGGCAGTTGTGTCCTGACAAAAAATGTTAAAAAGGGCAAATGTCCTGAGATTGTAGGACATAATTATGTCCCTTATGTCCCGTATTTTATGTAATAGTTGCATAAAATAGTTATTTCTGTATATAAAAGTCCTAAATGTTACAAGAAACATAATAAGCAACAAAACTGCTACAAGAATAAGGTTTTATTTAGGAAAAAAGTTAAGTTCTATCCTTTGTACTGACCGTGGGTATGTGTCAGCCTCTAAAATCCGATGTGTGTCCTGCAAATGTCCCACTATGGCCATTTGAAAAGGTGGCAACCCAAGCCAAAGAGGTTCAGTCAACAACACAACTGCAATGAGTGCAAATATCTGTGACAGAAATACACGAGACAGCTTTCATGTAGCAACATGTCATTACATATCGATGTATTACCAGAGGGATTGAAGGATCAACATCACCTGCATGCTATACAGGAACCAATTAACAATGGCTTAATGAATAAGCCTGCAATAACCATAGTATTAGTCTACTAAATGATAGGTCTTCAATTAGGGAAGGAGCCCTCACACACATGTGGAATATGTATAAATGCAGTCCCCACAAACCTTTATCTGCTATGTACACCCACCTACATCTCCCCCACACCCGAAACAATTGCAATACAGACTGTAATAACATCACAAACATCCACTCACTCAAAGATATCTGCAGAAGCCTTAACATACCTTGTGAAACACACACTGTAATGGCGCTATGTGAAATCGATGCTGTTGTACAATGGAACAGACGCCGATGTTACAGGTTTTGTTTGCAATAGTCTCGTATCAGACGGTTGAGATAACAGCTACACTCACATGTAGAACTACATCCTCTAGCCGTCACACACAATCCACGGGGGACATGAAGTCAAAATATCTGTGTCTCTCCATATAGCAGTTGCAATTCATCACAAAAAACACATCCAGGCCATCTTCCTCGGAGGTAGGGCAAAAGGACAACGCCCAAGTGGAGTATTCACTTATACTCCACTGTTGCCATGTAATTGGCTAATGGAGTAGCTGCACAGCTGATGTGCATGTAATCATCTACTCTGGAACACCAATTGGTGGCAGAATACCACATGTTACTGGTATCTACGTATAAAAGGATGGCTTGCCATACATTCAAACCATATGCACATACCATAAAACCGTTGAAACAGGAAAGGAGTAAGACAGATATTTTCGTACACTCGGACCACTAAGAAGGTATGTAGAACACTCAGTATGTTAGTGTATGTAGTGCCTGTTCTGTATTAATGAAAGTGTACGCAATGCATACAGTGGGAAAAGGTATTATGTAGTGATGTCTTGTTGAGCATAGTAACGCTTGTAGAAATTGTGTGTACTGCTGTGGGCCACAAGGTAAACATCTCATACATCACAAGGGATGCTACATAAGGGCTTTAAACACAACAATTCCACTCCAGTCACTGTCAGTGGCAGGGTTTGTCCAACAAGTATGTGCCATAACAGGGGATAGTATATGTCGATATACTGTAACAGTAGGCATATGTATGGGCGTATAACTGAGAACATGTCTAAGGTGGTCCTGCTGTGCAATTATGCTTTGCATTATGGGATATTGTTGCAAAAATATGAAATGTACAGTGTTGTCATAGATACATCAAATATTTTACATAGCATTACTGTTATATTATGCAGACATCATGCATGTCTATTGGCATGTACAATACACAATAACAGGATACATATGGCTTGTAGTCACCAGACAGTGTAACAGCATGATAGCTAATTGAAATGGAAGAGCTACTCAATTGTCCATGCACAAAGGACATGTAATAGCTTCATAGGTTCATAGTTAGGTACTATGCTGTCTGGCCAAGTCCATTTGTAAGCCCAACTACAGTGTTTTCACTTGCGGCACCTCCCTAGGTTAGCATCCTGTGCCTGTGAACAGCAGAGCCATTTGTTTCCTGCACCTGTGTACAGTAGAGCCAGTGCAGTGATCCCTGGCGTACATATCTGTCTCCCATCCACCCATCGAGGTATCTCTTGAAGAATGCTAGTGAGGGTCCCTGCCTGATGTATATAGGAATCATGTTTCAAAGAATGGTGAGTGTCCAGTTCAGGAATGTATCCCTCCAGCACGTCCTAGTCATCGTTGCGTTTGGGTACATATCCCAGAGCATGTTTCTCTCAGTGGTTTTTCTTATGTTGCTTATGTGGAGCATATCCATCAATATTGTTGTGAACATGGACCTTGTATGTTCAGCAGAGATCACCTCTGGGTATGCAGTATGCAAATGAGTACAGTTGGGGTTTCTGTAGTTGTGCTGCATATGTCATCCTTCGGAGGTCAGTAATCCTCTTGGTGTGTTAATGTTGTGGTATTCAAAGCCATTGCTGTTGTTTCATAAGGTACACCCCAAATGGTGTGTTGTACCATTGAACATGTTTCATAAGTCAGGAGTAGAGAGGTACAATGGCTGCCTTTGTTCTGGCTACAAACCCATTACAGATTAGGGTGGCCACATAGAAGGATATTCACGCCACCTTGGCAATATGGTTATCAAAGGAGTGGGTGCTATATACTTGTGTTCTAAGATCCCTTATAATGTCTTATGTATGTAGGGGACTACCACCTATGTGATAGTCAGTGGGTGATTGGTGCAATCCAAAGGGGATGTCTATGCGCCTTGTGGCATGCAGCTTGAGGCCATGTTATTGACACCAGGTATCCGTCACAGTGACACCCTTATGGAGGTTGTCTGTATCAGCTGGTGAATCAATCATGGCCCCTAGTTTGCAGTTGTCTGCAAACCTATTCAGGGAAAGTCCTTATGTGCTAGCCTATCCCTCAGAGAAGCATATACCGAACATGAGGGGCCCTATGACCGAGGACTGGGGTACGCCAATTGTAACTGAATTACAGTAGGAACTAGGGTATGCTACCCTCACTGTGTGGGTCCTGTCCGTGAGCCACATTGCATAACATCTCGTAATGTAGGGGTTGATGTGCAGGTGGATGTGTATGTTGACAATACCAGAATGGGGAATGGTGTTGAAAGCCAATGAGAGAGCAAGGTAGGCTGTGTGGACCTCCTTACCCTCATCTACTACCTTGGTAACTGTCTCAAAGGACTCCACCAGGTGTAGGAGTCATGGTCTGGCCCTAACAAATCCAAACTGGGTGGTATCAAAGGTTTGGAGGCCGCCAATGTCTCTGTGAATGACTTCCATGATGATGTGCTCCATAGCCTTCCAGAACAGTCTAGTCAGGCGTATAGGGCAATAGTTCCTCTGGTCCATTGTGGCACCACCATTGTGGAGTGTGATAACTGTTGCTGTGCACCATTCAGGGGCCACAATGCCTGATACAAGGCTATTAGTGAATTTGGTGCCCAAGTGGGTCCCCCGTCATTGTAGCCCATACCACACAGACAAATGGGAGGCATCTGCGTATGTAAGTATGTGAATGGCCATGACCTAGAAGCAATAGCTGACTCAGTGTTGTGGACAACATACAGAATGGGCTTTGTGGGTGAGGTGCATGACATATGTGCACAATCTGACAGCTGCATATTGCACCGCTAGGTTAATAACCCTATACCCATGAACTACCACCTAGGCAGCGGTCAACATAATGGACACTGTGTGTAAGGGATGGTGCTGTGCAGTTTACCTCCCTGAGCTAGTGACATCACCAGGCCTATTAGGTAGCCATAAGAGGCAACCCTAGTCATGACAGGGTGCTATGCATGAGCATGGAGATCATTGTACAGCCATACTCATCACTCAAGTGACCAATATCGGCTCACATATCACTGTTAAGGGGTATTGGCCATGCTTGGATGGGTGATACCAGCCTTCACAATCCTCATCTCCACTATGCAGCATGCTGCCTACCCTGCATAAAGACATGTCCAACACTGTGATGTTGTACATGCTACATGTACATATCCTAATCTGAAAAACATACATCATGGAAAGCCACCTTCCTAGTACAAGGATTGCCACATGCTGGACAGATCCCTGTGCCATACACATTACATACTCCTGCCATACTATGCAACCCTGTCCAGCAAAGCTGCAATGTCATCTCTGTCAGACATGGTGTGATGACCGCATGGTAGATGTACCATTAACTGTCTGGATCAGTTATGTGGCACTGATTCACCTGGTGGCAGGAACATGGCTGTCGGATACAGCTATAAAACCTTACATCCTATGCTCATACATGGCCCAGGGCATACACACTACTACATGACCTTGTCCGTACATGCTATAGTTGATAACCATCCCTGCAAATACCATCCTGCTAGCCATTGTCCCATGTGTATCACATGTGCAACACAGGCGATACGTGGCAGGATGTTGAACTGCTGTACAGTGCCGTGTAGATGTATATGGCAAAATACAGGCATGTAAAGGTTTCCATGTGCATGTCTGCATTGTCACAGGTCATGTCTGTTAAGGCAGTGTATGTGTTGATATGTGACATATACACAGCATCAAGGTCAACAGCATTAATGTGGACACATCCAGGCATGTGCTGATAGGTAAGAATACCAGTACAGGCAAACGGACATGCCCACATCAACACAGCATTCACATGATGTATGAGCAATGTAATGAGGTGACACACATATATGGTGATACTATCCAGTCCCCATCGGGTGTTACATGTGTGTGACACAAACATGTCAGTGGTGTTAGTGTCATGAAGATTTGCAAAGACAACTGTTCATATGTACTAAATGTAATACACATGTATGTGCAGCTGTATCTCTGTGCATCTCTGAGATACTGTGACCTGTCTCCATCATTATGTCTTCCAGATATGCCTCGATCAAGACTGCCAACATATAGCCGCTTGGAGGATGAGGCCCTCATACCTTACCTCTAGGATAACTATGAGGTATTGTTCAGCCATGTGCCACAGCATGCCCAGCAGCGTGATGACCTGTGGCAGGAACTTCGCCGGAGGGTTAATGATGGGGGTGGCCACAGCCACACCTACCAGCAGGTGCACAGACACTGCATGGACCTGATCAGACATGCGAAACAGCATGCAAATGCAATCGCCAGGGAACAAGGTAGTACAGGTGGTAGGCCACCAACCCAGTCCCTACTCACACGTACCGAGGAGCTACTGGCCAGCCTGGGGATGCCATCAGAACAGCATCCACAAACTCTATCTGCTATCGTGGAGGTGGGTGTCTCCCAACCACCGAGCCTGGAGTTGCCTGGTAAGTCACTACTGCACATATAACTATTATATCCCATTTAGTTGCATGTGTCACTGTACAATATGTAATGTATCATCATATGCAAGGTATGTTTACACACATGCCACATACTATAGTATGCTACCCTGTGTAAGCACACATGTGCATACTCCATAGTATATCCTATTGTACTGGCGAATGTGTTAACATGCACATTGCACCCTGTAGCTGTCATACAGTCATGGATAATGATCATACTGCAGCGTCACCCCTATATAGGTACCTCTGGTGTTCCACAGAGACAGCAGGCCATTGCAGCTGAGACAGTTATCAGTATCAGGCATGTTAATGCACAGATCTATTTGCCATGTGGCCAGTTAACACATGTACACATAATGTATGGTCCAGTCACGATATACAGGTCGCATCTTTAATGAATCACACTGGCTACCCATGTGCAATACATACAAACTAAATGAAACACAGACATGAACTCACAGAAACTGTCATTGCTAGATGTGTGGACAGCTGTGCATACAATGGTGGAGGTGTTGTTCAATGTAGTAATATGCACTATACATCAGAACAACACATGTGGGGTACGCAAACAGTACTACACAGTGAGCTGGAGTATGGACAGCCCACAGAATTCACCATTGTGGAATATGCCCCTGCAATGAGTGCACACATTGTGATGTGCCATCTGACGTGTCCATGACATGTAGTGGTCCTGCTGCAACAGTGTCTCACTATCCCATAAAACATACCCCACATACCAAAAATACAACCCTTTGTCTGCATAACCCTGTGGACAGTGGAGTATCTGACATCTATGGGTGTATGTCATATGGGACAACACAGACATGTGAGATAGATGGCCATCACAAACATTTGGCCAACACATGTTCACACATGGCCATGGAGGATGGCCAGAGACATGTAGCAACACACAGTAGATGTGATGGTTATGTGTGTACACCCTGTTGTACATTGTCTACACATGGTCCAACTATAGCCTTTGTTGAATGGCTATATAGTAGATGTGGAACACTGGACATCCTAAAAGCCTGTGCACAGCTTGTGGAGGTGTCACTTAATTCGACCACATAAGATGTATTGAACATCATGACTGTGTCACAGCATGACCGTAGTCACCTCTACAGTGTCCACATACATACACAGACACCACATCAGGCTACAGATACCATACATTTCCCTTGCTGCTGTTGGACATCACTGTCAGCCATGCACCTCATGTGTGTGGTACATAAATGTCATGTGGGACATGGTGTATTGACAAGTCTGCCATGTGTGGACACGGATGCCAGGCAGCTAAGAAATGTTAGCAGTTGTGCGGGGTGTCATCCGTATGTCTTTTGGTGACCTGTCACACATGACACATCATGATTTAGTGTGTATACACCTTAGTGACGTGGGTCACAATCCACAGTATTTATGTATTGTGTATGCGCACAGTCATGGCTATGCACTGTGTGTGTATTCCACACTGTATAGCAATAGAAACGCCTCATGATTCCATGCAATGGCACTGTGTCTATACCTCACACTGTATAGCAATAAAGACACCTCATAATATGCTTCAATGGTCATGCACATCTGCTAAAAGTGCATTCTATTGGTACGCATACAGACAACACTGCAATGTGACACCATTACACCGCTGTACATGTGTCAGGACACCATTGTGTCAAACATGTATGCATGTCAATGCACAAGTCAGCAGATTACATGTCATACTACATGTTAATGTCAAGGACATATGCCTCACATCAGCCATGTGTACTGTTAACCTGTGCTGGTCCACATGGTGTATCACAGGGATGCATGTTTACTACCATGATTGTGTGAAATGCATGGCTTCTGCTATGACATATGCTTGCTGTTGTGTGCAACCCAGGGATGTATGATTACTACCGCTATTAATGTCTGAGCTGCATGCCATCCACTGTATCACATACATGTTGCATGCCATCTGTCAAATCACATGCATGGTGTGTGTGTGTGTGTCTGTGTGTGTGTGTGTGTGTGTGTGTGTGTGTGTGTGTGTGTGTGTGTGTGTGTGTGTGTGTGTGCATCTGTGTGTGCATCTGTGTGTTTGTCTCTATTGTAATGTCTTTGTTTGCCTTCACAGGTGATGTAGGTGCGGTACCGTCCAGCGGTCCATCTGATGTTAGTGTCCCCACAGACTCTAGCAGTGATGATGAACATATGCTTGAGGTACAGGCAGGGTTTTCAGAGGCTGAATCTGTGCCATTGTTTGCCATTCCACCTATATCCCCCTCTTCCCTGCACACAGTTCTAATGCCAACACATACCCCATCACCAGTGGCCATAGAGGAAGGACAGTTAGCATGTGTTAGCTTGGAACAGGAATGTGTGGTGGCTACAGAAGGTGTGTCTTCACACCATGGTGTCAGTCAAATGACTGCAGATGTGCCACACAGGCATGTGGCCAGTGCTGCTCGTAGGAGGACCTCTGGCCGACATGCACCTGCAGGACAGAGTGCAGCAGCTGGTGTCACCAGATGCATGTTTCAGACTGTAATGGTGGCACAGGCACGTGCTGAAGGGCAGAGGCTTCAGAGGGCTGCTATCCATTCTTTAAACGACAACATCCAGGCATTGGCAAATGCTCAACAGCATATTGCTGAAGTTTTGGACAGACGATTGGGTGACATGGTTGGAATCCTTGACCATGGCATGACAATCCACGAGCGTGAGCTGTCTGTGCTGGAACATCTGGTAGGAGTGAGGCGTAGGCCAGCTACACCACCTGGTGCAGGCCTACATGAATGAGCTACCTCACATGCCTGCTCCCATAGTGCTGGTAGCAGCAGCAGTGCAGCTGGTGCTGTGCTGTCCACACCAGGACACAGCAGGCCACGTGGACGTGGCTCTGGACGGTCCCAGCAGGGACACGGTTCCAGTGGACATGTGTCATTGGACAGTACCCAATCTATACCTCTGTCTGGTAGTGCCCGTGCAACCCCTGGCAGGCACAGGTCATGTGGCCATGGCCGGACACGGTGAGCTATAAATCCAGGTCTGTACAATCTGGAGCTGTCAATAATACCCTTGTGTAGGCCGGACACATGGAAGAACTGTGTGCACACATACACGCACACACCAGAAACATCTGTAGGGCACCGCAACACTCACATGCATAACAACCACACATGGCCAATTAGATCACAGGCCCTAACCCACACATATGATGTCATCCACTGGTGCAGCCCAGGCCCCTGGCAAACATTATCACCCTGTGCATATGATGATGCCTGTGCTGCATCCCTGTCATCCACACCATCGGTGCAGGGACATGCTCATATGGTCTGATGCAGAGGGTGAACAGAATAGGGAGATAAGTGTATATTACAATTGTGTACTGTTGACATGCAGCAGACATACCATGTAGTACAGGTTTAGAATGCATTGTTTTATGTTCACAGTATGTGTCTTGGTAACAACAGTAACAGCATGTTGGTAATGATGCCCTGCTTCCCTCCTTAAGGTCCAATTGCATGTGCCATTAAGTACCAGTGTTTCCAGTTTCCCATGTGTAAATGTGGAGTACTCACAGGCATGTATGGCAATACCAGCATGCTATACATAGCCTCAACCTCACTGTTAGAAAGGCTGACATTCCAAAGATGTCTACACATCTACTGATCCAGGAGCATGTGAGCTGTGTACTAAGCTACAGTGGCTAGAGACGTGACATCCATACCGGGTGATATCACAGGTACATTTACATGGTGCGGGGGTTTACACAGCGGTCTAGTTGATGTTAAGGGTAGAGGCCAGTTGATAGCATGAGGCCTCACTGTGTAGCAGTAATACACATTCACATTACAGGATGAGAACACACAACTACACACAGACACGCACAGACACACACACACAGATATTCAGACACAGTAACACGCCCACACTCATGGGGTCAATGACACTATAACACACACACTTGATAGTGTTGAGGTGAGGACCCCTGCCTATGTGGTAATCACCATGACAGTACTGTGCACCCACATGACGTGACACAGATAATGAACATGTACAGGTAGTCAGTAATGCCTAAGACTGACGGCATCAACAGGGTAGTAGATTGCATCACCTGGAGGGGTTAGGGGTCCTATCTGTTCACTATGGTAGCATACATCCTCACTCCATGCACCAGACAGCCATACATACATACACACACACACTGTGGAGTCCACAATTGAATTCACCTATGTCATGCACATACAGATACCTAACAAGTGTATGATACACAGACCACCCTTGCCTATGTCTTGCTTTCTACACTGCAGTCTGTACAGATCTCTACAACAGTGTACAGGGGTGTGTAACAACTGGGATGTATTCCCCACCATACGTGGCATATATGGACACACAAACAAACACACATGGCAGTACCATGAATCAAACACCTGCTATATTATGATATGTCTGACAGATATGCAGCAGTATTGCCCGCATTACAATGTGTACCGACGCTACCTTCGGCAATTGTGTTGCTATATGCACACGGGAGGACTTAAGTGTTACAGGTGTCAAGTTATTTACAGTCAATGACACCCTGACCGCTGTGTAGGTTGTATGTCTTCACCTTCAATTAACAAGAACATAGCTTAGTGTTTGCACATGTTATGGTAGGATGGCTTGTGACACACCTGTGAGCTTTCTTCAGCAAACATCCATCTGCAAAGTTGGCCCACCACTTTATGTACACACATCCATCCATACCTGATGTACATCTTACCGTACTGTCAGTATTTCACCATATACAGGTGTCAATGATGGGGCTGCATTGCAACTGCATGTTGTAGTAAGACACAGATGAACTGCAAACATCAGCTACTACACATGCATGATAGCTGAATGCACACCACTACATGTACATGTGTGTAGGTCCTACATTCCTGTCATGTAGCCATGTTTGTATGCATTGCAATTGGTGGACATGTGTGATGACATACATAACACATGGACTGTTGTATGATGTGATAGTTGTCATGGGTAACCAGTACAGAGGGAATGTTAACTCAGTCAACATTGCTATCACACCTTATGTACTGTTAGCATTCAACAGCCATGGACCTACCTTCCATGTGCATGCGTGTAATTGCTGTAGCCAGTTGTCTGCACGAGGGACAGCAAAATCTATGCTATGTACATATGTGTTGTGTGGGTGGGGGACATGTACATATCCATGGCAGGTACACGTATGTCATATCCAAACATGAGTGTGTTTACTGGTGTACAGCAACAGTTATCTGTTACAGCTGTATATGACCCAGGGCCCCTGTTATGTGTACAGCCGACCTGGTTATGAACAGTGATATCATTGCATTGCATAACACATGATGAAACCCTGTCAGTACATGGGTAGTCTGCACAGTTGCTGTAGAGCTAGGTGCAGTCCACTGGTCATGAGTAACATGGTGTTGTACTAATGTATGGATGTGTGTTGCTGGTCCAAGGACATGGTGATGTCTGAGGGCTACATCCTAGAATGCGGCATTTGACATTGTGATCTGCACCTGACACATCTGTGATGGCTTTTGAGAGTGTACTGGTCAGTACATGTGAGTGGCCTTCATGTACGTGGGGACACTACCACCTGGAGCGGTCCGTAACGGTGTTATGGCCCACATGTCTGTATCTGATGTATACGGTGGTAGTGCTATTGTGCACAACTGAGCCTTATGCCAGGTGTTCCTCACTGCACAGATGTCACTATTCCCCATTGTTGGATCTAGATTGGCAGCTGTGATTACGAACGCTACACATCTAGCACTGTTTAGCATACACATACAATGCAGTTGTCCTCTAGGTGTCAGGGTGTTTACCTGGTCTCAGGATATTCATCTGTGAATGGTGCTATATGTGCAAAGTAGCCACTCCTGGCAGGACATCACCACGGGTGGTATTAGTGTGCCAGGTTTAGATTGGTACAGCTAAGGTGATGGACAGCAGCAGACATTGTGTAGAAGACCGGTGTCAGATATATGTAGTGCAGCGTTCATGCTAACAATGATGACTACCGACACACTGTGCCCTTCCGTGTTTAGAATCAGAGTGCATACAAGACAGCCCTTCGCTACTAAGTGTGTGAGCATGCCCAATACGCCGTTGTGTAGATGGACACATAGTGCATTCCAAACAGACATGTGCTACTAAGTGTGTGAGCATGCCAAGTGACACCTTGTGTCGATTATGTGCCACTATGTGTATGGGCATGACCATTGTAATCCTGTATAGCGATAGTGGTCATCCAGGCAACAGATGGCCATATCCCACTTCAGGATGGATTCCTACATTGAACACATTGGTTCACAGGTAAGTACACCATAACTGCCAGCATCCATGTCGATGTTCGCATTCCTAGAAGGTCATATTGACTGTCTTGAAAGGTGTAGTGTCTGTGGCGCGGCTCGTATCTATGTAGTATTGTAATAGTGGCCCGTAGATAGGCAGTTGTCCTGCTCACACCACTGGCATGTGTTTGTCTCCGTCTGCATTGGGACAGTAATATGCTTTTAGACTGCTCACACTCCATACAATCCCTAAACAAATTTATTGTTGTTAGCGCTTTCATGCACTATACCTTAGTGCACTTCTTCAGACAACATAATATTGGGTTAAACCTCTTAAATACAAAATACAATTAAAACATAATTATCGACCCACCCAGTCATTGATGCATCGCTTAACTTTTAAAACCACATGCTCATAAAGAACTTCTAATGCACATATCTTGTCTATATACAAAAGCAAAAAAAAAAAAAAAAAAAAATGCCAGTCTTGCCCTGCATTCTATTTTGGCAAGACTGAGCGACAGTTGAAGCAGAGAATTTATGAGCATTTTTATGCTATTTTGAAAGATATTAGTACCAACGCTTTAGCTAGGCATATACTTGAATACAATTCTCATAGTTTTAAATTTTTAGTAGTTCAGCAAGTTCTTAAAAATCCTAGAGGTGGCCCATGGCATTTAAAATTAGAAGAGCAAGAACTGTTATGGCAGCTAAAGACCAATGCCTATGTTCACCCTGGAATTAACGATGTTTGTTCCATCAAATGTTTGCTTAAATTAAAAGCTTTGGAACGATAAATTATTAATTTGAATAGTATCCAATGTATTGTTAAAGAAAGACTTCTATTTTTTTGCTTTGGTATATAGACAAGATATGCGCATTAGAAGTTCTTTATGAGCATGTGGTTTTAAAAGTTAAGCGATCCATCAATGACTGGGTGTGTCGATAATTATGTTTTAATTGTATTTTGTATTTAAGAGGTTTTACCCAATATTATGTTGTCTGAAGAAGTGCACTAAGGTATAGTGCATGAAAGTGCTAACAACAATAAATTTGTTTGTGGATTTGACTGCGTTTGGCCACCACTTCATTTTGTTACTTCAGTTTTGGTTCTTTGTTTGTTTTTTTGTCCATACAATCCCTATCAGCATTTGTTCCATTGACGATGTCACCCACCTAGAAGTATGCCTCTAGGAGTGCTGTGCTCCAGTAATCTTGGTAGCGCTTTGTATAACTGTGTAATGCTGTAATGTGATAAGGGAGCTAGGTCTATGTTCTAATCCCAGCCCTGCCAAGTGTGTGTGTGTTTCCAGCTGCCTGGGGACAGAGTAATGCTTTTAGACTGCTCACTCTCCATACAATCCCTATCGCCGTCTTTTCCATTGCTAATGATGTCACCCACCTAGAAGTATGCCTCTGGGAGTGCTGTACTCCAGTAATCTTGGTAGTGCGTTCTGTAATTGTGTAATGCTGTAGTGTAATAAGGTAGTTAAGTCTATGTTCTAATCCCAGCCCTGCCAATGTGTGTTTCCAGCTGCCTGGGGACAGAGTAATGCTTTTAGACTGCTCACTCTCCATACAATCCTTATCAGCGTCTTTTCCATTGCTGAGGATGTCACCCACCTAGAAGTATGCCTCTGGGAGTACTGTGCTCCAGTAATCTCGGTAGCACGTTCTGTAACTGCATAATGCTGTAATGTGATAAGGTAGTTAATGTGATAAGGTAGTTAGGTCTATGTTCTAATCCCAACCCTGCTAAGTGTGTGTGTGTTTCCAGCTGCCTGCGGACAGAGTAATGCTTTTAGACTACTCACTCTCCATACAATTCCTATCGGCATCTTTGCCTTTGCTGATGATGCCACCCACCTAGACGTATGCCTCTGGGAGTGCTGTGATCCAGTAATTTTTGTAGCGTGTTGTATAACTACGTAATGCTGTAGTGTGATAGAATAGACAGGTAGGTGTTCTATTCCAAGGCATGACAGGTGTGTGTGTTTGGCAGTCATATCATATGTGTTGATATCTGTGAGTGGCTAGCTCCAGGATGTGTTGAGTGTGTTTTGTTGCTTTCCTATATAGTGTCCGCAAATGTCATGATCGCCCAAGAGACTGGGTTGGCAAGACATACACATACATCCTCCAATAGGTCTGGTGAGTAAATGTCAGCAGCTCTACTCTTACCCTTAATACAGTCTGACGCAATGAAACACACTTGCCTTGATAGTAACACCACTATATAATGCAGGTGGCACATGTAGTTTCCTTTTCATTATTGTCTAATGCTTTGGTGTCATGTGGTCCGCTGTTGTGATATAAATTCTATATCTACGTATGTGTGTGTATATGTATATGTGTGTGTGTATGTATGTATATATATATATATATATATATATATATATATATATATATATATATAGATAGATATATAGATAGATATAGAAATATATAGATATATATATGTGGACATTAGCACACATAAATCTACATGATGGAATACATGTTCTATACTATTGAATGTCTGTGCTGGATGATCTGTACATGATCACCTGGGATGTATGTATATCTGCCATGGGTTAGTGGTAAAGCACATCATCTGTGTGTGCAGGGTCCCAGGGTCTAGTTGTGTAGAGACCGGTTATTTTGTTGCTGGAAAGAACAAGGGACATTGAATATGGTGATAGTAAGGCATCTTTAACTAGTCGTGTGCGGATCTGAGCGATAGTAAGCAGTGGTTATTATTTTGGAGGATCAGTATGGGTCATATAACTATGCATTAGAAGACAATACTATGCAAATGAGGTTGAAAATAGTGAATCCCATTTATCCCCAGGGTGTGATGCAGATCCCAAGAGTGTATGTGCATAGATAGCCAGATGCAGGACTCGAATATAGGTAAAAGCATGGGGGGGGTGTCAGCACACTGTACGTACATTGGAGCCCTGTGCCTCGGGATTGCTCCTGCCTTAGCACGCCTAAGCTAGGGATGTGTCTATACCTGCCTAGTGAAATTGGAAGGGACAACAGCAGTAGTGGAGTAGTCAAGGTGAAAAAGCTGCGCAAACAGGTGATAATTAGCACAATCAGCAGATTACATGCCCAGCCCGGACCAGCACACTACGGTAAAGTGACCAAGCACCATACACACAGGTTTCTTCCACACTCTACACCACTGGTGTATACATACAGGGACATTTCTCGACACAATCCAACCAAATGAGAAGGGCTGCAGCAGGCAACATAGACCAACATGTGCAGGAGGCTGAGGGTGGTGAGGATGTGAATGCTGCCAAACAACCCTTAGTGAGGAGACAGAAGACTTTACAGACCCAGGGTAACCTACCAGGAGCTACATGAGCTGGAGATAGTGGAGCACTATGGGGTGGACAGAGACCACCTACAGCAGCTTGTTGAGCTGTGCCGGCCACACCTGACACATCAAACAGGCCAAGGGAAACCCATCCCAGTGGATACCAAGGTATGTGTTGGCCTAGGTATACTAGCCACAGGTACCTCCCAAAGCACAACTGGGGATATCATGATGATCTCACAGGCATCTGCATCCAGAGTATTGCACCAGTTCCCAGATGCCATGAAACCACATTACAGTGAGCACGTACATGTCCTCAACACACGTGAGGTGTTGACCAGCAATATGTGTCTCCTCCACCAAATGGCAGACTATCATATATATTTGTATACATATATACATGGATATATATATATATATATATATATATATATATATATATATATATATATATATATATATATACACACACACATATACATGTACACACATATGTAGATATGGCATTTATATCACAACAGCGGACCACATGACAGCAATGCATTAGACAGGAATGAAAAGGAAACAACATGTGCCACCTGCATCATGTAGTGTTGTTACTATCAAGGCACGTGTGTTATGTTGCATCACACAGGTCAGACCATATCAAGGGTAAGAGTAGGGCTGCTGACAGTTACTCACCAGACCTATTGGTGAATGTATGTGTTGACAACCCAGTGTCTTGGCAGAATATGCAGGCTGTGGACACTATATAGGTCAGCAACAAAACAAACTGAACACATACCACAGCTAGCCATCCACAGATACCAACACATATGGTATAACTGCCAAACACACACACCTGCCATGCCCTGGAATCAAGCACCTATCTGTCTAGTTTACCACACTACAGCATTATGCAGTAACAGAATGTGCTACCGAGTTCTGGCATCATCACACTCCCACAAGCATACATCTAGGCGGATGACATCATCTGCAAAGGCAAAGACGCCGATAGGGAATGTATGTGGAGTGAACCATCTAAAAGCATTACTCTGTCCCCAGGCAGCTGGAAACACACACACACAGGCACGGCTGGGAGTCGAACATACACCTAACTACCTTATCACACTACAGCATTATGCAGTTACAGAATGCGCTACCGAGATTACTGAAACACAGCACTTCCCAGAGGCATACTTCTAGGTGAATGACACCATCTGCAAAGCAAAGATGCTGATAGGGAATGGATGTGGAGTGAGCTGTCTAAAAGCATTACTCTGTCTCCAGGCAGCTAGAAACACACACACACACACACACACACACACACACACACACACACAGGCACCCACTTGGCAGGGCTGGGAGTCGAACATGCACCTAACTATCTTATCACACTACAGCATTACACAGTTACAGAATGTGCTACCGAGATTACTGAAACACAGCACTCCCAGAGGCATACTTCTAGGTGAATGACACCATCCGCAAAGGCAAAGATGCTGATAGGGAATGTATGTGGAGTGAGCCATCTAAAAGCTTTACTCTGTCCCCAGGAAGCTGGAAACACACACACTTCGCAGGGCTGGGAGTTGAACATACATCTAACTACCTTACCACACTACAGCATTACGCAGTTACAGAATGCGCTACCAAGATTACTGGAAAACAGCACTCCCAGAGGCATACTTCTAGGTGGATGACATCATCCGCAAAGGCAAAGATGCCGATAGGGAATGTATGTGGAGTGAGCCATCTAAAAGCATTACTCTGTTTCTAGGCAGCTGGAAACACACACTTGGCAGGGCTGGGAGTCGAACATACACCTAACTACCAGGCAGCTGGAAACAGACACACACAGGCACACACTTGGCAGGGCTGGGAGTCAACCCTACACCTAACTACCTTATCACACTACAGCATTACGCAGTTACAGAAAGCGCTACCGAGATTACTGGAACACAGCACTCCCAGAGGCATACTTCTAGGTGGATGACATCATCCGCAAAGGCAAGGACGCCGATAGGGAATGTATAGAGAGTGAGCAGTCTAAAAGCATATTACTGTCCCAAGGTAGACGTAGACAAACACAAGGCAGTGGTGTGAGCAGGACAACTGCCTATCTATGGAGCACTATTACAACACTACATAGATACTGAATGCACCACAGACAGTACACCCTTCAAGACAGTCAACCAGTGTGTTCAATATAGGCATCCATCCTGATGTTGAAAATGGACATCTGTTGCCTGGATGACCACCATCGCTATACAGGATGTCAATGGCCATGCCCATACACAGAGGCACATCACCAACACAAGGCGTCACTGGGCATGCTCACACACTTAGTATCACACGTCCATTTGGAATGTACTGTGTGTCCATCTACACAACGGCGTACTGGGCATGCTCACACACAGCAGTTGCAAAGAGCCGTCTTGCATGCACATGGATTCTAAACATGGAAGGGCACAGTTTGGAATGTACTGTGTGTCCATCTACACAACGGCATACTGGGCATGCTCACACACTTAGCAGTCGCAAAGGACCATCTTGCATGCACACGGATTCTAAACACAGAAGGGCACAGTTTGGAATGTACTGTGTGTCCATCTACACAACGGTGTACTGGGCATGCTCACACACTTAGCAGTAGCAAAGGGCTGTCTTGCATGCACACGGATTCTAAACATGGAAGGGCACAGTATGATGTTACTGTCCCCACGTACATGAAGGCCACTCACATCTGCTGACCAGTACACACTCAGGAGCCATCACAGATGTCTCAGGTGCAGATCACAGAGGTAAACGCCGCAGTCTACTATGCAGCCCTCAGACATCACCATGCCATTGGACCAGCAACACACAGCCATACATTACCACAACACCGTGTGACTCATGACCAGTGAACTGTACATAGGTCTACAGCAACTGTGCAGACTACACATGTACTGACAGGGTTCCATCATGTGTTATGCATTGCAATGATACCACTGTACATAACCAGGTCGGCTCTACACATAGCAGGGGCCCTGGGTCTTACACAGCTGTGACAGATGACTGTCACTGTACACCAAAGAACACACATGTTTGGATATGGCATACATGTAATCGCAGTGGATATGTGCATGGACTACACACACACAATATATATGTACATAGCATAGCTTTTGCTGTCCTCCGTGCAGACAAGTGGCTACAGCAATCACACACATGCAAATGGAAGGTAGGTCCATGGCTGTTGAATGCTAACAGTACATGAGGTATTAATGTTGACCGAGGACACATTCCCTCTGTACTAGTTACCCATGACACCCATCATATCATACAACAGGCCATGTGTTATGTATGTCATCACACATGTCCACCAATTGCAATGCATACAAACATGGCTACATGACAGGCATGTAGGACCAACACACATGTACATTTAATAGTGTGCATGCAGCTACCATGCATGTGCAGTAGCTGATGTATGTAACTCATCTGTGCCTAACTACAACATGCAGTTGCAATGCAGCCCCATCATTGACACCTGTATATGGTGAAATACTGACAGTATGGTAGGATGTACATCAGGTATGGATGGAAGTGTGTACATAAAGTGGTGATCCACCTTTGCAGATGGATATTTGCTGGGGACGGCTCACAGGTGTGTCACACGCCATCCTATCATTACATGTGCAAACCGTATGCTATGTTACTGTTACTTGATGGTGAAGACATAAAACCTACACAGCGGTTGGGTGTTACTGACTGTAAGTCACTTGACACCTGTAACACTTACATCCTCCATTGTGCATATAGCAGCACAATTGCCGGAGGTAGTGTTGGTACTCATAATGCGGCCAATACTGCTGCATGTCTGTCAGACATATCATCATATAGCAGGTGTATCATTCACAGTACTGCCATGTGTGTTTGCTTGTGTGACCATATATGCCACATATGGTGGGGAATACATCCCAATTGTTGCACACCCCTGTACACTGTTGTAGAGATCTCTACATACTGCAGTGTGGAAAGCATGAAGTAGGCAGGGGTGGTGTGTGTATCACACACATGTCAGCTATCCGTATGTGAATGACATTTGTGGACTCCACAGTGTGTGTGTGTGTGTGTGTGTGTGTGTGTGTGTGTGTGTGTGTGTGTGTGTGTGTGTGTGTGTGTATGTATGGCTGTCTGGTGCATGGAGTGAGGGTGTATGCTACCATACAGAACACACAGGATCCCTAACCCCTCATGATGATGCAGTCTACTACCCTGTTGATGCCATCGGTCTCAGCCGTACTGGCTACCTGTACATGTTCATTCTCTGTGTCACATTATGTGGGTGCACAGTACTGTGAGGGTGATTACCACATAGGCAGGGGTCCTCACCTCAACACTATGGAGTGTGTGTTATAGTGTTGTTGACCCCGTGAGTCTGGGCATGTTCCTGTAATGTGATAGGGTATTACTGCTACACAGTGAGGCCTCATGCTATCAAGTGGCCTGTAATGGTATCATCGGCCGGACCGCTGTGTACACCCCCCGCACCATGTCAACATACCTGTGATGTGACCTGCTATGGATGTCACGTCTCTAGCCACTGTAGCCTATTAAACAGCCCACATGCTTCTGGATCAGTATATGTGTGGACATTTGTGGTATGTTAGCCTTTCCAACAGTCAGGTTGAGGCTACATATAGCATGCTGATATTGCCATACGTGCCTGTGAGCACTCCACATTTACACATGGGAAACTGCAAACACTGCTACTTGTTGGCACATGCAAGTAGGCCATAAGGAGGGAACCAGGGCATCATTACCAACTTGCTGTTACTGTTGTTACCGAGACACATACTGTGAACATATAACAATGCATGATAAACCTGTACTACATGGTATGTCTGGTGCATGTCAACAGTGCATAACTAATGTAATATACACTTCTCTCACTATTCTGTTCACCCTATGCATCAGACCATTTGAGCATGTCCCTGCACCGATGGTGTGGATGACAGGGATGTGGCACAGGCTTCATCATATGCACAGGGTGATAATGTTTGCCAGGGGCATAGGCTGCACCAATGGATGACATCATGTGTGTGGGTAAGGGCTGGTGATCTGATTGGAAATGTGTGTTGCAGTGCCCTACAGATGTGTTTGCCGTGTGCGTGTATGTGTGCATACAGTTCTGCCTTTTGTGAGACCTACACAGGGGTATTATTGACAGCTCCAGATTGTAAAGACCAGGATGTACAGCTCACTGTGTCCGGCCATGGCCACATGACCTGTGCCTGCCAGGGATTGCACGGGCACTACCAGGAGGAGGTACAGATTGGCTACTGTCCGACGACACATGTCCACTGGAACCGTTTCCCTGCTGGGAATGTCCAGGGCCATGTCCACATGGCTTGCTGTGTCCTGGTGTGGACAGCGCAACACCAGCTGCACTGCTACTGCTACCGGCACTATGGGAGCGAGCATGTGAGGTGGCACGCTCACGTTAACCTGCACTAGGTGGTGTAGCTGGCCTACATCCACGTGGCCTACGCCTCACTCCTACCAGATGTTCCAGCACAGACAGCTCATGCTTGTGGATTGCCATGCCACCGTCAAGGATTCCAACCATGTCACCCAATCACCTGTCCAGAACATCATCAATCTGCTGTTGAGCATTTGCCAATGCCTGGATGTTGTCATTTAGAGTACGGATAGCAGCCCTCTGCAGCCTCTGCCCTTCTCTGTTCTGCCATTCAGCATGTGCCTGTGCTGCCATTACAGTCTGGAACATGTGTCTGGTGACACCAGCTGCTGTCCTGCAGTTGCATGTCTGCCAGAGGTCCTCCTATGAGCAGCACTGGCCACATGCCTGTGTGGCATATCTGCAGTCATTACACTGACACCATGGTGTGGAGACACACCTTCTGTAGCCACCACATGTTCCTGTTCCACACTAACAGACGCTGACTGTCCTTCCTCTATGGCCACTGGTGATGCGGTATGTGTTGGCAGCAGAACTGTGTGCGGGGAAGAGGGGGACATAGCTGGGATGGCAACCATTGGCACAGATTCAGCCCCTGACAACCCTGCCTGTACCTCATGCATATGTTCATCACTGCTAGTATCTGTGGGGACACTAACATCAGATGGACCGCAGGAGGGTAACGCACCTACATCACCTGTGAATGCAAAGAAAGGCTCTAAATTACAATAGACACACACACACACACACACAAAGACACACAGACACACAGACACAGACACATACACACACAGACACACACACACACACACACACAGACACATCATGCATGTGATTTGACAGATGGCATGCAGCATGCATGTGATACAGCAGACGGCATGCAGCTCAGACATTAATAGTGTTAGTTAGCATACCTCCCTGGGTTGCACACAACAGCAAGCAGGTGTCATATCAGTAGCCATGCAGTTCACACAATCATAGTAGTAAGCATGCATCTCCGTGATACACCATGTGGACCAGAACAGGTTAACAGTACACATGGCTGAAGTGACCTTGACATGTAATCTGCTGACATGTGCATTAACATGCATATATGTCTGACACAATGATGTCCTGACACATGTACAGTATTGTAATGGGCATCACATTGCAGTGTTGTCTGTATGCCCTACAGATAGAATGCATGTTTAGCAAATGTGCATGAGCATGGAAGGGTAGTGTGAGCCGTCTACATTGCTATACAGTGTAAAGTACAGACACTGTGCCATTGCATGGCATCATGAGGAGTCGATATTGCTATACAGTGCATAATATGCACACATTGCATAGCCATAACTGCATGCATACCCATGACATAACTGTGGATTGTGACCCATGATGCTGAGGTGTATACACACCAAACCATGCTGTGTCATGTGACAGGTCACTGGAAGACCTACAGATGACAACCCTACACAACTATTACAGAGTCTTAGCTGCCTGGCAACCATGTCCACACATGGCAGACTTGTCAATTCAACATGTCCCACATGACATTGATGTACCACACACATGAGGTGCACAGCTAATGGTGATGTCCTACAGCAGCAAAGGAAATGTACAGTATCTGTGGCCTGATGTGGTGTCAATGTCTGTGGAAGCTGTACAGGTGACTACTGTCATGCTATGACACAGCTGTGATGTTCAACACATCTTATATGGTAGACTTAAGTGACACCTCCACTAGCCGTGCACAGGCTTTTAGGAAGTCCAGTGTACCACATCAACTGTATAATCAGTCAACTAAGGCTATAATTGGACCATGTGTGGACAATGTGCAACAGAGTGTATACACCTACTGTGTGGCTACATGTCTCTGGCCATCCCCCATGGCCATGTGTGAACATGTGCTGGCCAAATGTTTGTGATAGCCGTCTATCTCACATGTCTGTGTTGCCCCATATGACATACACCCATAGATGTCAGATATGTCACCATCCACAGGGCTATGCAGACAACGGGTTGTATGTTTGGTATGTGGGGTATGTGTTATGGGATAATGTGACAATATTTCAGCCAGAACACTACGTGTCTGGGACATGTCAGATGGCACATCACAATGTGTGCACCCATTGCAGGGGCATATAACACAATGGTGACTCCTGTGGGCTGCCCATATCCCAGCTCACTGTGTGGTACTGTTTGTGTACCACCCATGTGTTGTTCCAATGTATAGTACATATACCTACATTGTACAACACCTCCACCATTGTATGCACAGCTGTCCACACATGTAGCAATGACAGATACTGTGGTTTCATGTCGGTGTATCATTCCGTTTGTATATATTGCACATGGGTAACCAGTGTGAATGATGGGAGATGCGACCTGTATATTGTGACTGGACCAAACATCAAGTGTACAAGTGTTAACTGGCCACATGGTGAATAGATCTATGCTTTAACATGCCTGATACTGATGACAGTCTCACCTGCAATGGACTGATGTCTGTGCGGCATGCCAGAGGTACCTGTATAGGGGTGACACAGCGGTTTGAACATTATCCACGACTGTATGACAGCCACAGGGTGCACTGTGCATGTTAACACATTCGCCTGTACAATAGCATATAGTATGCACATGTGTGCATACACAGGGTAGCATACTGTAGTATGCAGCATGTGTGTAAACATACCTTGCATATGATGTTACATTACATAATGTACAGTGACACATGCAACTAAATGGGATATAATAGTCATATGTGCAGTACTGGCTTACCAGGCAAGTCCAGGCTGATTGGTTGGGAGACACCCACCTCCACAATGGCAGCTAGTGTTTGTGGATGCTGTTCTGAGGGTGTCCCCAGACTGGCCAGTAGCTCCTCGGTGGGTGTGAGTGGGGGCTGGGTTGGTGGCCCATCACCTGTTCCACCTTGTTCCCTGGCAATTGCAGTGGCACGCTGTTTTGCATGTCATATCAAGTCTGTGCAGTGTCTGCGCACCTGCTGGTAGGTGCAGTTATGGCCACCCACATCATTAACCCTCCTGCAAAGATCCTGCCACAGGTCATCACGCTGCTGGGCATGCTGTGGCACATGGCTGAACAACACCTCATAGTTCTCATGGAGGTACATGATGAGGTTATCATCCTCCTGGTGGCTGTACTCTGGCAGGCATGAACGAGGCATTATCTGTAAGACATAATGATGGTGACAGGTCACAGTATCACAGAGATGTACAGAGATACTGCTGCACATACATTTGTATTAAATCTAGTACATCTGCATAGTTATCTTTGCAAACCATCATGACACTGACACGACTGACATGTTTGTGTCACACACATGTAACACCTGTTATGCATTGGATATCATCACCATATATGTGTGTCACCTCATTACATTGTTCATACTCCATGTGAATGCTGTCTTGATGTGGGCATGTCTGTTTGCTTGCACTGGTGTTCTTACATATCAGCACATGCCTGGATGTGTCCACAGTAATGCTGTTGACCTTGATGCTGTGTATATGTCACATATCAACACATACACTGCCTTAATGGACTTGAGCAGTGACACTGCACACATACACATGGAAACCGTTACATGCATGTGTTTTGCCATATACATCTACACGGCACTGTACAACAGTTCAACATCCTGCCACGGATCGCCTGTGTTGCACATGTGATAGACATGGGACAATGGCTAGTCGGACGTCATTCGCAGGGATGGTTATCAACTATAGCATGTACGGGCAAGGTTTCCTAGCTGTACTTGACAGCCATTTTGCCACCGCAAGGTGCATCAGTGCCACATTACTGATTCAGACAGTTGATAATACATCTGTCCATGACATATGTCTTTCAGATCAGGATATGTAATGTAGCATGTCCAACATCATAGTGTAGCACATGTCTTTATGCAAGGTAGCCAGCATGATGCATAGTGGAAGTGAGGATTGTGAAGGCTGGTATCGCCCATCCACACATGGCCAATATCCCTTAAAGGTGATATGTGATCCAATATTGGTCACCCGAGTGCTGAGTATGCCTGTCCAATGATCTCCATGCTCATGGATGGCACCCTGTCATGACATGGGTGCCTCGTATGACTACCTACGAGGCCTGGAGACGTCACCAACTCAGGGAGGTGAACTGCACAGCACCATCCCTTACATAGTGTCCATAATGTTGACCGCAGCCTAGGTGGTAGTTAATGGGTACAGGGATATTCACCTAGCAGTGACAATGCTAATATCATCTGTCAGATTGTGCACATATGTCACACACCTCACCCACAAAGCCCATTCTGTATGTTGCTCACAACACTGAGACAGCTATTGCTCATAGGTCATGGCCATTCACATCCTTACATACACAGATGCTTCACATTTGTCTGTGTGGTATGGGCTACAATGAGGGGGGAGTACAACACATTAACCCTGTTTTACTGTAGCTGCCACTGGTGTGATATGCACATGTCACTCTGACACCTTTTGTAGTGTTGATTCTGTCAACAGGCCACTGGTAGAACACTCCTGTGACATACGAAGGTACATGTAGTCAAACATCCATACTGTCATCTACATCTGCACTGCTAACATCTACGTTGATAATGGTTCATGGACTTGCAGACCATACTCAGCAGGGTAATAGTGCAGTGCCTCCAATTGGTTGATATTATCCAACACCCTATCTGTATTGCATTTTCATGCTCAGCACTTATTCAGAACTTGTGAGCACTTCATGAGCTACTAATTAATATAGCACCCATTCCAAACCATTTCTCACAAGTACACTGTTTGTCCTTACATTTCCAGCTTGCTTACAGTACAACAGCTGTTGTTCACACGTAACTCACATATCTTGTGAGACATGGTTGAATATACAGGCATGTCCAACTCTCACGTACCAGTGCTATTGCCTGCCTATATGATGAATATGGCGTACATGTGGCAATAGAGCAATTGTCTCATGTACACAGTCAACGCTCACCTCCCAACATACGACACTACAGCCTGTGGGAGATGCACATATGTAGCCATGCTGGGGGTAATGCTCTCACCAACCCTGACTGAACCTGACAGTCATGTGGTGATGTGTAACATTTGCAACACACCCCACTCATCACATAGTCTCACAAGATCTCCACCACCACAGGCCACACATATGAGTACAACTTGTGCAGTACCTCTCCATACTCTGTGCAGGCACCAAAGGCAGCCCCATCACCAAATACAACAACAATAACTTATAGCCCACAGACTCATGTGTGCCCATCACATACAGCCAATAGGGTGTTATAACATACACAACACACCAGTCATAGGTGACTCTGTAGGCGGTCACACTGATGACCCACTCAGCAGGCTACACAAGGCGATAGGCGCTTACATCTAGCTGTCGGGTAACTGGTTCTGCAACATAACCTATGCACCCATGCCACACCTCACCAGGTACAATTTGACTGTCATTCTCCATGTTAGTGTGACTGCCCTGTGATGCAACTTCACAGACTACATGTGCAGGGACATGCAATAGCTCACCGGTCTTGTAGCCCTGAAGGTATGGGCCAAGCCCTGGGGAGCATTATGCATTCATCCGGACTTGATACCACTGTACAATGACTGACTGTTTCACTTTAACAGTTGCCTATGCTTCTGCTGTCATTTCTCAGGCATCCAGTATCTGTCCGTTTTGACTGACATGGTCAACAAAACACGATGCTTTGGCACAGATGACCTGCACCTGTCAGCCCTGGGAGTACAGATAACATGTAAGGCTCTTGCTGCTCCTATACTGCCTGTCTTGCACAGTTTCCAATAACATTCACCACCAGGATGGGAACAGGCAAGCAAAACATGGGGCATGTGACTCGATGCTTGACATATTCATCTCTGACGCATGCAGGCAAGGCACTCCTTATAATGGACCACTTCAATATCTTTGCAGTGGCTGGGACCTGCCTCTAGGCTCCGCAGAGTACACCTGCAATGACAGGTTATACGCAGACCACACCTTTCAGTCATGTATACGCAAGACCACACCTTTCAGTCATGTAACCTGGACCAGAACACCCACGGCTGAGGTGTTCCCATATTCCACTATGTTGTGCACACCTCCTGGCTAGTTACTTAGCACAATGCATCAGAGGTGCTCCACATGTGGCCAGAACTGCTATACACATTGTAACATGCTACAGATTCAACAATATACCCCACGGTTACCAGACCTCATTTCTTGGTGTACTGGACTGTAGGGTTCAGACAGGTACTACTGATGTGAGACTGACACTACCCCACACTTAACTGGGATAGCCACTCATGTACCGACACATTAGGCCAACGCTGTCCGGGATTCATAACCTCCACTCGGCTGGATCAACCCATACACACCACCTCCAAGACCAACAATATCCTAGACATGGACACTACCAACATGTGACTGGTGTTCCACACCTGTAGTTATCCCCTCGTTGGTGGATTCCGAACATATGCTAATCACCCTTGTTATCCACATCCTGACACCACACCCTTCACAGCATACACAGTACAAGAGTACTACAACGCCTACTACAGACATCTTATGATGGCAGTAGTTAATGTCATGACACCCGTGCAGATGGACAATGCACATACAAACGCTGAAACATACCCCAGTGCACTTCATTAGCACTTACGTGACTGCATGGATCATGCTATTCCAAACAGAGCCATGATGGTACCCACCAGATAAAGGACGCCACTCTGGGGGTCCAGTTCCATGGACATAATTTACAACAAAAGGTGGAGGCTGTTGCAAAGTGGAGTACAATCCCATGGGTGGGGTAGCTCACTGGTCAGCCTCAGTAGGGCTACGGGATCCCTCATCACATACTCCAAACCTAGCTACATAAACATTACTGCGACACATTCCAGGGTGTACCACAAGGCATTATGGAGGTATGTCAGTAGTCAATGGCAATACCCACATCTGCTCTGACATATGACAGTTACTCAGAAACATTACAGAACCGAGTGATGTTGGCAACATCCTGGCGGATGGGTTCAATGCTAACATTACACCCTCTCACTCCCTACAGGGCCACAATCCATGCAGGAACATTGTGGTGTCCCTGTGGTCACAACTACACAGTACTAACTTGCACTCTCAAGGCCTGGAACACTGACTCCATGTGACCATCCAACATCCCAGGCTGTGATTTACACAAACCTTTGAATGACATGTCTCCCCACTTGGCCACCAGATTCAGTAATAGCCTTGTATCAGACATTGTGGCCCCTGAATGGCACACAGCAACAGTTATCACACTCCACACAGGTGGTGCCACAATGAACCAGAGGGACTATTGCCCTATACGCCTGACTGGACTGTTCTGCAAGGCTATGGGGCACATCATCCTGGAAGTCATTCACAGAGACATTGGTGAGCTCCAGTCCTTTGATGCCACCCAGGTTGGACTTATTAGGGCCAAAGCATGGCTCCTACACCTGGTGGACTCCTTTGATACAGTTACCAGGGTAGTTGATGATGGTAATGGGGTCCACACAGCCTACATTGTCCTTTCATTGGCTTTCAGCACCGTTCTCCATTCTGGTATTGACAACATATACATCCACCTGCACATCGACCCCTAAGTCTCAGGATGTTATGCAAAGTGTCTCACAGACAGGACCCACACAATGAGGGTAGCATACCATAGTACCTACTCTATCTCAGTTACACTTGGCGTACCACAGTCCTCAGTCATAGGGCCCCTCATGTTCGGCATATGCTTCCCTGAGGTACAGTCTAGCACAGACGGACTTTCCCTGACTAGCTTTCCAGACAACTGCATACAAAGTGCCATGATTGATCCACCAGATGATACTGACACCCTCCATAAGAGTGTCACTGTGACGGATACCTGATATCAATATCATGGCCTCAAGCTGCATGACACAAGGTGCATGAACATCCAGACAACTGCATACAAAGTGCCATGATTGATCCACCAGCTGATACTGACTCCCTCCTTAAGAGTGTCACTGTGACGGATACCTGATATCAATATCATGGCCTCAAGCTGCATGACACAAGGTGCATGAACATCCCCTTTGCATTACACCAATCACCCACTGACTATTACATAGGTGGTAGTCCCCTACATACATGTCACATTGTACATGATCGTAGTACACACGTATGTAGCACCCACTCCTTTGATAATCATATTGCCACTGTGGTGTGGATATCCTTCTACGTGGCCACCCTTATCTGTACTGGGTTTGTAGCTGGAGCATAGGCACCCATTGTACCTCTGAACTCCTGACGTATACACACATTCAAGGGTACAACACCCTGTTTAGGGTGTACCTTACAGAACAGCTACTGCTTTACATACCACAACATTAACACGCCATGAGGATTATTGAGTTCTGAAGGTTGACGTATGCGGCAGAACTATGGACACCACGACTGTACACATTTGCATACTGCATACTCAGGGGTGACCTCTGCTGAACAGACAGGGCCCATGTCCACAATAATATTCATGGATATACTCCACATAAGCAACATAAGCAAAAGCCACTGAGACCAACATGCTCATGGATATGTGTACACATGCAACGATGAGTGGTATGTGCTTGAGGGTTACATTCCCAAACCAGACACTCACCATGCTTTGGAACATGATTCCTATGTACATCATGCAGGGACACTCAGTAGCATTGTTCATGTGATACCTCACTTGGTGGATGGGAGACACACGTACGCCAGGAATCACTGCAGTGGCTGTACTGTGCAGAGGTGCAGGTAACACATGGGTCTGCTATTCACAGACAGGACACTACCCAAGAGAGGTGCCGCTGGTGTAAACACTGTAGTTGGGCTTACACATAGACTTGCCAGACTGCATAGTACCCCACTATGAACCTGTGAAGCTATTACATGTCCTTTGTGCATGGTTAATTGAGTACCTCTTCCATTTCAATTAGCTATCATGCTGTTACAGTGTCCCGTGACTACAAGCCATATGTATCCTGTTATTGTATATTGTACATGCCAATAGACGATACCTTTGGTATGCATGATATGACTGTTATGCTGTGTAGAATATCTGACATATCTACCTACAATATTGTACATTACACATATTTTACATATTATCTCACAATGCAAAGCATACTTACACAGCAGGACCACCTTAGGCATGTCATTGTTGTTATATGCCCATACACATGCCTACTGTGACAGTATATCAACATATACTATCCCCTGCTATGGCACATACTTGTTGGACATACCCTACCACTGACGGAAGGTGGTATGGAATTGTCTTGTTTAAAGCCCTCATGTAGCATCCCTTGTGGTGTCTGTGATGTTTACCTTGTGGCCCACTGCAGGACACACAATTTCTACAAGCGTTACTATGCTCAGCAAGACATCACTACATAATACCTTTTCCCACTTTATGCATTGCAGACACTTTTAATTAATACAAAACAGGCTATACATACACTAACATACTGAGTGTTCTACATACCTTGTTAGCCTTCCGAACTTTCGTAACTATCTCTCGTACACTGTTTAAACAGTTCTATGGTATGAGCATACGGTTTGAATGTCTGGCAAGTCATCCTTACATACGTCGATACCTGTAACATGTGGTTTCCTGCTGCCAATTGGTGTTCCTGAGTGAATTATTACTTGCACATCTATGTGGCAACAGTGGGGTATAATTGAATTCTCCACTTGGGCGTCACCCATTTGCTCTACCTTCGGGGAGATGGCCTGTATTGTGTTTTGTTGTGTGTAATTGCAACTGCTATGTGTAGAGACACGGATATTTTGGATTCATGTCCCCCGTAGATTGTGTGTGATGGCTAGAGTATGTGGTTCTACATGTGAGTGTACCTGTCATCTCAACCGTCTGATAAGGGACTATTGCAAACAAAACCTGTAACATTGCCGTCTGTTCCATTATACAATGGCTACGATTTCACATGGCACCTTTAAAAATGTGTCTCTCACAAGGTATGTTAACGCTTCTGCAGATGTAATTGAGTGACTGGATGTTTGTCTTTTTTTTGTACTTGT